>NW_027508799.1:9812500-10412500 GCF_051911475.1 Siphateles boraxobius
AGATATTCACGAAATTTCTCAGTCATGGCCCACTTGAGCGCAAGAAACTCCAACTTCATGGAGCTGAAATTGTCCATATTGCGCTCAGTGGGCCTAAGACTGCGACTCGCATATGCAATGGGCCGTACCCTACCCTCGTATTCCTGTGAGAGAACAGCTCCCAACCCTCCATGACTAGCGTCCACCTCCAGGATGAAGGGCAGGGAAAAATCAGCGTATGCAAGCACTGGGGCTGAGGTCAGTCTCCCTTTTAATTGCTCAAAACCTGACTGGCACTGCTCATCCCAGGCGCCCTCCAAACTTAAACAGTTTCGTTTCTTAGACTTCGGTTTATCCCGAGAAAACTCAGCCACTAGCCTATGTAGGGGGGCTGCCAACCTAGCAAACCCCTCAACAAAGCGCCGGTAGTAACTGGCAAACCCAAGAAACGAGCGTAATTCGGTGACCGTGGTTGGACGACGCCACTGAGCCACCGCTTCAGTTTTACTAGGGTCGGTTGCCACACCCTGGGCGGATATAACATGGCCCAAATACCTCACCTCGGTCTTGAAAAACGCACACTTCTCCATCTTAACCTTCAGGCACTCATGCTCCAATCGGCTCAAGACCACCTCCAGCCTCTCCAAGTGCTGCTCTACAGAGGAAGAAAACCCAACAATGTCATCCAAGTATAAAAGTAATGATTGGCACTGCTGGTCACCAAATAGTCGCTGCATAAGTCGCTGGAATGTGCTGGGGGCGTTGCAGAGCCCAAACGGCATTCGATTCCACTCGAATAACCCGAATGGGGTGCAAAAAGCAGTCTTTGGCTTATCCCCCTCTGACATGGGAACCTGATTGTACCCGCTGGTTAAATCCAAAGTGGAAAACCAGCGGGCACCAGTCAGGGCGTCCAGTGACTCCTCGATCCGAGGCAATGGAAATGCGTCCTTCCTCGTCTTAGAATTTAATTGACGGTAGTCCACACACATGCGTAGACTACCGTCCTTTTTCTTTACAAGCACAATTGGAGAGGCATAGGGGCTACAACTCTCCCGTACCACCTGAGCATCCAACAGCTGATTAATGTGTGCTCTTACCACTTCATACTCCGATGGGGGGATTCGCCGATACCGTTGTCGAACCGGGGTGTCATCTATGAGTGGAATATCATGTGCAATGATATTAGTACACCCCAAATCCCCTTCAAAAGCAGAAAACACCGACTGATACTTCACCAAGAGAGCCCTAACCTTACATTGCTCATCGCTGGACAGGAGGGACAAGTCCAACGCATCAATTTGGCCGGGGACCGTTGGAATACTCACTTGCGGGGCGATGGACCACACCCTACAGGAAGTAGACTTCACTTCAGTGATACCTGGGGGCAAACTGACCACATTCACATTCGTTAAAGTGCCGATTACTCGGCGAGGGAAAAGCAACACATCAGCACTCCCTACATTAACCACTGGAACATAAACAGTGCCCCTAACCACTCGAACCAAAGCAGGAGAGACCAATAACCCCATAGGGAGCCCAAATTCTGGAGGTTCGAGGAGCGCAGTAACGTTAGAATAATGCTCCAAACAAGTTGCGGCTACGAGCTTAATGGTGCCACCGGGTATGCGGTATGCCCGAGGGCCGCGGGTCTTAACCTGACCCGTTTCCAAAACTGCAGGACAAGCACTGGTTTGGTGGCAATGTTGCAATGCCCGGACAACAGAGCCGGGAGCACTTGCTACTGGTGGAAATTCAAAGAGGGAGGGGCCATGTTGTCCCAAGAGCCCCTGGTAACACCTGCCCAGTACATTCATCCCCAAAACCCAAGGGACCTTAGCACACATGCCACCCGGAGGGTCTTTAACTACTAGCACCCCACATTGCTGTACTAAATTCCCGCAAAGCTCAACATCCAATTCCATATATCCTATATATGGAATGGAAAGTCCATTTGCAGCCTTAAGTTGTAACCATTGACAGGTCCGAAGACGTTCCTGTCCCCATGGCTCAAAATACTTTAAAAAGCAACTCTCCGTAAGAGTAGATACCATTGACCCAGTATCTATCAAACATGGTACTGAAATGCCACCCATAAGAGCATTAATATGAGGGCAAGGTGACATCAACTTTAACATGGGGCCAGGAATATGCAACACGTCTGAGCCGATGTTCCCTCCCACCGAGCTGTGGCTCTGCAACTCAGCGGGGGCTAGTTTTCCGATAACGGGCCTGAATGATGTAACTCCCCCTCACTGGCCCCCGGGTCATCTCTACTAGCAGCGGGAGCCCGAAATGGAACACGTTCCCCATCACACTCCCTCGCGAAATGCCCCGGTTTTTGACACCTTCTACAGATAACCGAACTGTTGCGAAAAGGACGAGGTTGACTACGAGAACGCTGAAAAGGGTCCTGTAACCGAGCTAGATTTTGTGTGAGTTGAGTTAACTGCTGTTGCTGCAGTTTTAACATCTCTCTCAACTCACCCATCTCAGACCGCTGAGGAGAGTCACAACTACCCGGACGAACACCCTGTACACCGTATTGAAAACCATGTGCCGAGGGGAGAGAGTGACTGCGGCCTCTTGCCCCACCCAGCATGCCCTCCTGCTCCCTCCTAATAGCTTCCCCGCGAACCTCCAACAGAGTGGCACTAGGTTGACGACTAACCAACTGTTTAAGCTCGCGGCGAAGAGCACTATCGGCCACATGCTCCACGAATTGATCACGAAGCAAGGTTTCGGTATTTGAAATGACAGTAGGCGATTGCCGCTTGACTTGCTCCAAAAGGCTCATTAAAGCAAGTGAAAACTCCAACAGAGTCTCACCATCATGTTGCCTCCTGGAGAAAAAGGCCTCCTGCAAGGCAACATATGATTTGGAGCAGCCATATACTTCTTTCAAAGCAGTGATAATCTTTTCGGGATCTTCCCGCTCTCCCACAGGCCTATACTTTATCTCATCACGTGCCTCCCCCTCTAAATGGTCGAAAAGGAAGAAAGCCTTGTCGGCTGTGGACAAATGACGGGACCGCATGCAGGCATGTGCCTCCTCAGCCCATTCATTAATTCCTATACCAGACCTACCATTAAATTTAGGGCACCTTCGGTCCCTCGGTATAAAAACGTACCTCTCCATAGGAATGGCACCCGCATCAATAGCCTGAGGAGGAGCGATTGACGGACTAGGTACGTTGGAACCATGGCCCAGATCTGAAGGCCCTGCAAGAGCTTGATCTTGCCGCAACTTTGTATTATCAGCTCGTAATTGGGCCACAAGCTCCCTCAATTCTTGCAACTCGTCCTCCATTTCTACAAAAACCAGCCAAGAAAAACCAAATAGAGTTACCTGTGATCACTGTCCCCGCTGCTGTTCTGTTCCCAACGACTAAGAAAAAAAACAAGAACAACACATATATCCACGCCTCAGATCTACACAAGAAAAAAAAGGAAAATCCTGCCGACTACGCCAAATGTGGCAGGCAGTACAAGAGAGGGAGGATAGAGAGAGAGTAAGAGAGACAAAGAAAGATCGACTACGCCACCCTGGTCGCTAAGCCAGGGAAGTGTCCTATTAAAGACACACAGGTTCGGTGTTTCCCTTACATAAATACTCCGAGACGTGGATATGGAAAAATACAAAAATATATTCTTTATTTAGACAAAGATAAAATACTGGCGTGCCAGTCAGTTAGGTTCAATTATAACATCACACAATAAACAGCTCACAGGACTCGTGGTCACCCGAAGCAGGACGAGCTAGTGCCAGACGTCGCTAGTGTCAGCGATGGTAAAAGAGCACCCACACGTGCACTACACGTCACTCAAATCACGTCAACCAAGACCAATCACCTTGGATTGCAGACCACACACTGTGTCTCATCAGGACCCGCCACCTTAATTGGACAACTAGCCCTCCTGCTCCAGGCTCACAGTGCCTGAAACACAAGAAATAAAGAATTATATAAAAAAATAAATCAAAGCAAATAAATCAAACAATTATCCTCACCTATGGGTACCCATATACAGGACACAACATGCGAGACATACAATAATATACGTAACTAAAAGAAAACACTCCGCAATCCACTCAAACCTGCGCTCATCAGTGTCAGTGATGGTGAATGGATCGCTACGGGCCAACAGGAACAATCTCCCCAGGCCGGTTACCACTCACAATCCCTCTTTCCCTTGGGACCAGTCAGGGATAATCTCACAGTGAGCAAAGAAAATAAACAGTAATTATAATACAAATAAAGCACAAAACAACACCCAAAACTAAGAAAACAAAACACCAATTACCAAGCAAACTGATAAATCAACAAGCAAACCCCAAAAAGCACAAAAGGTAAATTACACAGAAAAACAAAACAGAATTACACACGCAAGCAAAATAACTCAAACAAAAACATTAATAGGAACAGAACAGCAGCGACGACAAGTCCTAGAGCAGGCAAGTGTAGTCTTCAAGTGCCCTTAAAACGGCAAATCGATCCACCTGCAAAAGCCGGACTATGAGCTAAAATATGCATAGCATTAATTTACTGTTGTACAATTGATCACACATACCAAACATGCGGAGATCGCGCCACTCGCCCAGTCGACAAGAGATGAAAAAGCCCAATGATACGCTGGAATACACAGACCCCATAATATTAACTATTCGCTCATTAATTAAATACAGCCAAAAGGGCCAAAGAGAGACCTACCAGGAAGTCAAGCAGCAATACACCCCCGATGCCGAATGCAATTCATACCGAAACGGTGGTATCCGGAAAACAGCGCGTGTTGCCAGGCATGCAACCCTCAGCACAACGTGTGCTTTTCTGCAAACAGCCCAGAACCTGACAAAAGTAACACTCAATCTAATGTTCATTAGGCTCAAGCATAAAAACCAGCCGCCACACTCACCTCAGCCAGAGCACCAGACAGTCGCAACAATAATGACGTGCTAGAACGCGGTCGCACATTCACGCAATCTCCGGTGACAACACCGTCACCTTAATATACCCCTTGGAAGGAATTACCATAATTCTTATCAATGAATTGAATGCCGATCACCTGCGTGCATCTAGGGCGGAGTCTCACTCTACAGAGAGGACGTCAACAAACAGCGGCACTTCACTACACAGGCATTTCCGTTTCTGAGATGTCAGAAGTGTAGCATGCCTTTTTCCATTTCTTTGTGATGTTGTCAAAAGATGCTGAAAGAAATGATGTACATGTATTCATGCAATTATTAAGCCATGGGATGTCATGTATTAGTGATTTTACCATCTTTTTGATAATGCTCATTTACAGTCTAGTTTAACCTGCTTACCTGATTCGTGCAGAATTCTGACTTGATGTTTGCTCCACCCTTTGTCTGGCTGTGGTGCCTCCATAATCCTCACACTCTTCAGCAACCGGTCCAAGTCTTTGAATGGAGGCCACCAGGAGTGGCCATCTGAGTACCAGGACTTAGCTATAGGTCCAGTTGTCCCTTCTCCCACAAATTCCACTATCAGGTACATGTTTCTTTTTTTTATTTTCTTACTGCGGCAACCTGCTTTAAACCATGATGTTTAAAGACACTTCTTAAATTTCAGTTGTTCATTTGCATGAACATTTTCAATTCAAAATATTCATGATTCAAATGTACAAAAATATATGTTAAAAAAGCAATTAAATGTGTATAAAATAAATTATAATTGTGTGTGTAAAAGAGGCACTGAAACGAAACAGCGGTCATGCGGAACTAAGAAAGCTTTCCCCTCAATTTTCTCAAGCTTGCAGAAATTGGTTGTCCTTGAGAGGTCATCAACTAGATGAATGCCAAGTGCCGAAGATGGAAGGGGATAGTCAAAAAAAGGTTCATGATTGTTGAAGGTACTGTAGGCTACATGAATTTCATCCCTTACTGAAATTATGTTTTGCAGCTTTGACACTTTACCCTCAATGTAAACAAAACTGTTAGCCTGGTCCAGTTTTAGAGTGTAAGAGCATGTTTTTAATTCTCTGTACTGTGAAGCTTCCTGAAAACATTCAGGTAGAGGGCCAGCTGTATGTGGTTTTCTGAGCATCTTTGGGGTGTTTTTCTTTTTATCTTTGCTGCAGCTTTGCATCTCGGAGAACCTTCTTAAAATTTGACTTAACGGACATGTAGGTTTCCGCAGGAGTCTCTTCAGCTTGTGCAGATAATTCTCGAATTTGAAAGCGCTGAAGTTGTCAAGTACGCCATGGTGTTTTGCATCTTCTGCAAGATGTACAAGAGAGTGGACGTTGTAGGACAGGAATTTGGGGCCATATAGCTGTCCAAAGTGTGTGACAAAAAGTCTCAGGATATCATTGGCATAGTCAATGTGATCTCCAATCAGGCTGTTATTGCTCAGGATGAAAATTCCCACAAAAAACAACAGGAAGTTTTTGTACACCTCTGTGTCAAGGAGATCTTTTAGCACAACAGGGCCTGTGTACAATAAAAACTGTCTGAACTCGGTTGCCTTCCATCGATCTATTTCCCTCAGTGCCCTTGGTTTGCGTGCAAATTCCATGGGAACATTTTTTTGGACACCAACCAGCCTTTCTGTCAGCACAGTGACTTGGAATCCTGACAGTCTGCAAGTGAGAGGACCCAGCCGAAGCCACAAGAGGAGAAGCCTTCTCATGACTCCAAGACACACAAGGTGCATATAATCTAGGGGGAATCCAAAGACCATGTCCAGGGAGGTTTCTTCCAGAGGTGAGGTGCCATGGTGGTAATCTGAATCAGTTTTATTTCGGAAACTCTCATTATTTCTAAGAGGCATGTCATTTCTAGGGAAGGTCATCCTGTTCTCCATGTACATGCCATCTTGAATGCACTTTTCGCACCCATGGTAGCCTGTATGTCCTTTCACCTGTTTCAGAAAAGCCCGTGCAGGTGCGTCACAAACCATTGAGGTAAGCTTTAGTGTTAAATTGACTCCCTCAAATTCAAAACCATTGCCTAATTCTTTTATTTCACAGATGAAGTCTCTGAGATACTCATCCAGTGAGCTAGGCTTACTATCACCACAAAATAAACCTATTGTCACAGGTTCCTCCTGCACCAAGTTTTGCACAGTTCCAAGAATAGGCCAGAATTGAGTTGTTGAGCTCTTGTAGAGAGGCAAACCATCAATGTTCACCTGGAGCTCCAAATTGCTCATGTTCCTCACAATGTCCATGTTCTTATGGAGTACCCCTGAAATGGATTGCAGTAGGCCAAAATGATAGTACTGTCCACCAGCTTTGCTCTGTATTTCAGCCCTGTTGGAGCGCACTGTTCCTAACAGTGTCCTTGCATCTTTTGGCAGATTCAAATCATGCTCGCGGAGGATATTGAGCAATGAATTTAGTTCAACATGTGTTATTTTATGTTCTGTTGCCCAGGTGGCCAAGTCATCATCCAGGGAACTTAGATGCAGTTCAGACTCTGTGTCTGTGTCAGATTCACTGCTGTATAGAGCACTTGCCATCGAGACGTATTCAGGCTCATCAATATGGGACAGACAATCCATAAAGTCATCATCGTCATCATCAACGGTGTGGCTTGTGTCACTGTGCTGCATGCTACCACAGTCCTCCCTCCATGATGGTGATGATACAGCTTGCATTGACTGCAGTTGTCTGTCAACTTTAGCTTTGGCTTTCCTTCGCAATGTCCAGTAGGATTGTTTTTTGCAAGCATTAGACATTAACACAAAAAAAGTGCATTGTAATAACCTGTCTAAGCCAAATGTAGTGGTTCTCAACTCTAAAGACCTTTGCATAGCACATTTTGGATGTCTCCAGTAGTACATATGCTGTTCAGTTCTAAGAGGTTCTATTATACGACTTGAAACACACTAGATTAGAGAGGCATCCATAAGGGTATCCCTAAGATAAAAATTTAGAACCACTTGCTTAATGCATTAAAGTCAATGAGTTAACTTTCTTACCTTGTTTTTGACAGTGTTAACTGTGGCTACTATCGTTGAGTGAGTGTGGTTGACTGTAGTGAACTTTCTGTAGTTGGGGAAAGAATTAACTGTCAGTTTTCTCATTTTATTTAATAAATTACATTTTATGAACCTAAATGTGTACCTACAAATAGTATACAAAAACGTTGTGTTAAACGTGTATGTGTGGTCACTTATTTTTAGATAATGTTTATTAATTTATTTAATTAATTTCTTTGTGACTACAATTTAAATGTCACCCTTTCATGGTTGAGCGAATGAAAGTTGGAAATAACTTAGATCAGCCAAAATGTGTACATGTATTAGTTTGGACAGTAGAAAAAATAATAATTTTAAAATTTAAAGATTTTTATGTTAATATCTAAAAATGTTATTTATTGCAGATATGATGTTGATAATCCTTTTTACATTAAGAAATGTTACCTGGGCATCAAATAATATTAGAATGATTTCTGAAGGATGGAGTAGTGATGCTGAAAATTCAGCTTTGATCAAAGGAATGAATATCATTTTGAAGTAGTTATTTTAATTTGTTATTCAATTTTGCCATTTTACTGCTTTTTTATTATTAAATTGAGAGCCTTTAGTTAGTTTATATTGTGGACTATACATAATACAAACAAATGAAGAGTTCAGATGCAAAAGCCTCTAAGTGACATTTGAAATTTTCTTCTAGAATGATTTTTTTTTTTATCAAGCCTGTATATTAAAGTTCAGTAATTTCACTTAAATGACAATTAATAGGTAATCTTCATTGCCATTTAAGTGAAATTACTGAACTTTAACAAAGGCTTGATAAAAAATATCATTCTAGAAGAAAATTTCAAATGGCACTAGTGGCTTTTGCATCTGAACTCTTCAAATGTTTTTCTTAGAACAAGATATTTTCTTCTTGCTGTCCAAATGCATTTATGCATTTTATATTGAATCGAATCTTCAGACAATAATAAAAATACTCTTTTGGTAGAACTACTTGGTTACAAGAACTTAAGTCTCTCGCGAGAAGTGAATTCCGATTTTCACTTTCAGGGATTGGCTGATCGATGTTGATGTCACTTTCATGTGCGCGCACACGCCTCTGGGACTGGGTCAGGAGAGGAGACATGCGGAGGACGTTGGTGAGTGTTATCGTCGTGAAGGTAACTTGATCGTGTTAAACATGACTTGTTAATCATGCATGTTAATAAATAGTGTGTTTTTGCTTGATAACCTTCATGTTTAGTGCTTGTGTAACTTAATTGGTGCATGCTTGTGTTATCCGGGCCGCTCTCCCCCTCGTGCACACATCGTCCCTACATTGGTCGACTAATGGCGCTTTTCCACTCCATGGTACGGCACGGCTAAATTAATAATTAACGTTAATTCGGAGGAGTGAAGGGAAACGAGCCGTTGAGTGTGCAGAATGGGAGTTATTTTATATGCAATATAACGTCCAAGTTTTCGGAACCATTAACGTTAACTAACGTTAGAAGCGCTTCACATTACTTTAACGTAACTTTTCTCATCGTCGAACCAGGGGCATCCTATCTTGCTCCTTTTGTGCCTTTGTCCTGAAGAAATCGGCTCCAAACCCAATTAAACACCTGAACTAGCTAATCAAGCTGTAGCTAAAAGCTATAGCTAAAGCTATAGCCTTCCAGGCCCTGCTAGTTCGGACGCCCCTCTCTAAACCAATCAGAGCAGCTTTTTTTCCCGCTCCGTGTTGTCACTCTCAGCTGTTTTGTGAGGAAAAGACAACAACCTAATATTTTCCGGTATTTTCTTTTAGTACGTTGTTTGTGCTTTTAATTGTAGTGTATTGTGTCTGTGTTATATTAATGTATAATTATTTATAATAAACTTCAAGATGTCATAATTCTGCTTAATTCATACTTACCAACAACTTGACGAACTGCCGACAAACAAACTTAATGCCGGCTAATATGAATGAATAAAACAACAGTACTAAAAACACGTATAACGAATGAACAGATACAAAATATATACAGTTAATAGCTAATTACAGGTTATTAATGTGGGATAATTTATCAAAATTTTGAGGTTACAGTAGGCTGAGAAAATAGTAACGGTCATCTGATGCAAATTAGACGGGTCATCGTGTATATATAGGCCAAGGTCACGTGACTTTCATTCATTTTATTTTTTCTTATTTCTAAACTGATACAGAGAACCAAATGTGCTCATGATTAGAGTGTTTATTAATTTTGCTACATTTTAAGGTATTAGTATGGAATTTTTATTGTTTGTCCTTGCTTATAGACCAATTTTCAGTTGGTAAACATAGTGACGTTTTTTGTGGGTGGAGCTTATGTGTAGGCAGAATGATCCCTCTGGCTGCTTCACGTTAGTTTGCAAGTTTTGTTAGCTTGATTTTTAAAAATTAATGAACTAAAAAACATGCTAACATTATAAGGACAACCCAGGAAACATTATATAATAATAATAATAATAATAAAAACATTCTAGGGCACCTTTTAATACTGTTTTATTTAGTGTATTTTTATTCTGCTTACCTTACTCCCACAGAACTCCTGTCCTGTTTGGCTGTGGTTCCTCCATCGGCGACTGGTCTTTGTTTGGAGCCACCGTGAGAGGTCATCATTTTGCTCTAGATATTGTCTCTTCTCCCACAAACTGCACTATCAGGTACTTTATTTTTATTTATTTTATTTTTTTCCTGCAGTAACGTTGATTGTATTTAATCTACAGATTTTCACAACTAACAAAGCATCTTGCAGTTCATATATGACTAAAACAACATGACATATAGCCTGGTTTCAACAACCAGATGCAGAGCTGCCAACCCATACGCATTTTGTGTAGTGGATACGCATTTTGACCTCAAAGTACGCTGGTATGATTTGTCACTTTAAACTACGCAAAAACCTGGTGACGCTTCTGTGCACACGCGGTCTTCAAAATTAAGCAACAGAAAAATAAGCGGAGTTCGATCAATCATAGCGCTGGGTTCATTCCCAAAATAGCAAGCGGGTATGATTGACAGATGCTTATTATGGCCGATCATTGAAAAGAGACTGAAAATCGACAGCAATAAAGAATCCTGCTCGATCCCGCTTCCACTCCCGCGGCCGCCGTTTGACTGAGTTCATAACGAGGACAGTAGTCACAGTACTTCTGTCTCCTGAAGGTAAACGGGCTGGGCTGGATCTGGAAAGTTGAAATATTATTTTTAGTTAACTTAATCTGGATTTGATGATCACACGTGAGTGTTCACAATCGCATGGGTTATCTTAAAATTCTCCATCATTCGTGGTCACTCAGATAAGGTGAAAACATCATTCAGCCATGCAAATTATAAAATGCTCAAGTAATTATAATACTGTTCATAGTAATACTATGCTTAAGTAATAAAACAATAAATCGCTATGGCTAAGTGATTATGAAAGTTCTGTGATTTGTGGGGAACTGAAGCGCAAGTCTGGAGAAGCAGGCGTTTATTTATTCATTATCAGTGTTGAGAAACGTAGCCTGCATGTGTTACGTTATTGTGTTAAATAAGTAACGTTAAATTACCTAATTATGTTACATATTTATTTTGTATGAACCAGTGGCGTATGCAGAAATTGTATTTTGGGTGGGCCAGTGAAAATATGAGTGGGCCTATAGACCTTATGTAGCCCTGCCCCTTTTCAGCGCTGCGCTCGTTGTCTTTTGACTTCCGGTCTGTATTTTCACAGCAATCTTGCATAGGAATCAATGAACTGCTCGTAAAAAAATTCCCGGTCGACATTTGTTAAGACATCTGCTTTACAATGCTTATGATAAACATTACAATGCTCATGATAACTTTTGTTAACTCTACAATAAGTAAATCCACTTCACCAGCTAATTACTCCTCGACAGCGATGCCATAGAAATATACAGAGCGACCGCAAAAACGGAAGTTCAAAGACAATATTCTAAAGATGATGGTGCCCACGTTTCTCTGGTGCATAAGGTCTATAGTTTTTCCTAGAAAAAAATGCTTTACTTTTAAAGACATTAAAGGTGCCCTCTGGAACTAAAAATCAAAACATTCCATTTTCCATAACAGATGGGGGCAGTATACCTCCAGAAAGTGAGTTGTGCCCAAGGTTATTATAGTTTTGCTTTTTTAAATTAGTTTAATTTAAATATCGTTTTCAATTTTGCTTTAAATTTCAGTTTAGTTTTAGTTAGTTTCATTAATGGTTTTGTTCGTTTTAGTTTAGTTTTTATTTTGCAAACACATTTCTATTTAGTTTTTATTTTATTTAGTTTCAGTTTTAGTAATTATAGTTTATCAGAGCACGCAGTACACTTCCAGTGTAGACCAAAACGAGAAGTTTCATTTAAGTGTAATGTTTGCACAGATTACAGTTAACTCTTGTGCAGACATCTTAATAATAAATATAAAATAAATGTTCTTGTGTACTTTTAAGTTCCATTTATTTGGTGCTTTGTTCAATCTCAAACCAAAAAGATGAAACATACTAACTCATCAGTGTAAGGAGACCATTACGTTAAAAACCATTACAACCATTACGAGTGAGTGAGTGAAACAAGCTTATAAATCATACAGAATTAGTTATTTTTTATGTAAAAATGCTGACAGTTGTGGGTAATGGGCAGGTTTAGGGGTAGTGTTTGTGTGTGTGTGTGTGTGTGTGTGTGTGTGTGTGTGTGTGTGTGTGTGTGTGTGTGTGTGTGTGTGTGTGTGTGTGTGTGTGTGTGTGTGTGTGTGTGTGTGTGTGTGTATGTGGTGTCGTGTCTTTGGTATTCCATAACCTACATTGCCTCCACAAGGATAATAATATTATTAGCAGTAAATGTTTTGTAAAAACAAAGATAATAACAGCACCTTTCAGCCTTTCAACCTTCATGAAATCATGACATCTCAAACATACAGTAGCCTAGATAGAACATTAAAGTTTTTTTGTGCTTGACGAACTTGTTTTGGTGTTGCACCAGCGTCTCGCAAATGAAACGGCATTCTAAAAATGCAGCGCTCAAGATAAAAGTCCAACTTGCGCCTTATTACCTTGTGTTGTTTCCCATTCCACTGCAACAGATGCATCTTTCATGAATAGCCGCTTAGCACTACCGATGTGTTCTAAATTTTACGTTACGGTCCTTCAGATTGAGCTCGTCACAGCGGTTAATAATCGCCTCAGCAACTTCACGCGTATGAAGCGCCAAATCAGGCATTTCCTTAAACAGCCACAGGTCAGATTTTTCCGCTGAAGTAAAGAGCTTATTAATCACGAAAACGATTATTTATTTTTGCTAATTATTATTTTATTTCAGTTAGTTTTTCAGTAACTGTTGTTAGTTTCGTTTCGTTTTAGTTTTTCATTTATTATGAATTTTTAATTTTATTTCAGTTTACGAAAATGTTTTTTGACCAATAGTTTTAGTCTTAGTTTCAGTTTTCGTTTACGAAAATAACCTTGGTTGTGCCGCGGCCGCACGCACTATCACGTCTTCAAACAACACAAGCGAGCGCTGTTTTGCTCTCTTTTTCTCACGCATATTATTCAAAACATTTTGATAGTAAAAGGTTGGAAGACCGCAGTTTCACGTGGAGCATTTGGAGATTTTTAGAGATCAGAGACTCAATGAACATCTCAACACTAAATGATGAAGACCATCTCATAGACGCCTGTCTCAAAATCAATGTCACAATCACACACAGTGCTTTTTTCCCCAAATATCAATATTGCAAATGTGTGAAGTATGCCTATAGAAAATTGAATTATATTAAGTATTTTATTCTGCAGTTGAATAAAGAAGTTAATATAACTTTTGGCAACATTGAAGCATGGATGTAGGCCTACCTACTACAAATAAAACATGTCCAGTTAACTAGCAGAGCATTCATTTAGTTCACTCTTAAATGAGAGATCTAGCGCTTAAATTTTATGTTTTTGAAATCAAGCTGAGCGCTTGATGCTGCGCTGCTGTCAGTTGCATGGATACAGTGTTCTCTTGTGGCTCGTGCAGTCTTCACTCGGACGTGCGCTTCAATCTATCACCGTTGCGGAGACTCTCTATTCTGGTGAATGGACACAATTACATTTTTTGGCAATCTAAAGGCAGCCCCGTCTCTAACGAATTTCCTGAGCGGGACGCACACACGAATAATGAAATAATTTCTGATTTGAAAAATCGTGTTAATGGATTTAGTTTGTGTAACATATATGAGTGTGAAATCTGTCTGTTTCTTTTGTCGGCAAAATCTCGTTTACATGTGTGCAAATAAAAAATCTGAGGGTGCTTTCACTTTTGTTTGAGGGTGCTTAGCACCACAGCTGTGGAGTATCTAAGCAGGTTGTTGACAGTATTGTTTTCAAGTTTCTACATTTTACATGGTGTTCACTGCCCAATATTGTTTGTGAGAAATAAGTATTTTAACCCACAGTAACTTTCTTCTACCTTATAGAATGCTCTAACATCTTTTTCAATTTCTTTTCTCCACCATACAGCTTTGAAGATCACAGATCTACCTCCAGTCCATCCTAAGATGCACAGATCTACCTCTAGTCCACCTTCATTCCCACGCCCACCTGGCCATCAATGTTTTCATTCAATTTTAAAATATGCAATAAAATAATAAATATGCAGTCCATAACCAGTGTCTGCCATGCACAATCTGTTCACTTCTATAATCTATGAGACTGGGATTAGGAAGGTAGCGGTCGTGTGAGGCCGGTGTTCTGACAGAACTTGTCCAGCGGGAGCTCATCCAGCGGGAGATCCTCCGATCAGCACCAGGTCATCTGCGGAAGCCAGAGTCGTTGCGGGACCTTATTTGTGATTATATTCACCTTATTGCTCTCAGCAGTTACTGCATTTTTTTTTTTTTAAATCTATATATTTAAAGATGGTTTTAAAGTTTGAATCAATTATCTGGAAAGGAAATGGCACTCATTCTTCAAGGTACTATGAATCAAATCCTCTTAAGGCTTCTTCCTTATGCATCTACAAGGGTTTTCTTCACCAGTGCCCTTTGCCTTGCTCGTTGGGAGTTTGTAAGCATCATTATTTAGAACAAAATATGAAAATGGCATGGTGTGTGTTACTGTGCGTGGCATAGTCAAAGAACCACCTGACCCATGAAAGAAAAACAAGATAAAGAAATGTCCACCTGACAAAACTGGATCATGGAATAAATTAAATTGTTACTCAAATTATCAAGCTTGTTATGGTACACTTTACATTCCAAGCAGCAGCCAATCATGGTAGTCTAGAAGGGTCTAATTTATGCTTTCTGCAAGATATAACAGGAAATTATGAACCACACCTATAATCAGCAGGTAGACTTCCAGTTGACTTGCAAGGAGAGTTACCTCAAATGTAAAACTTGGCTGTCATTTTTTAGCATGTATTTTTTTTCTACAAGAAGGATCAAGAAAACAAATGTAAAGGCTGTTATGCATGATGGGTTCCAGAAAAGTGTTCCTGGAATAAATAATTTTTTATTAATATATTCTGATTTGTATACAGAGGATAGAGTTGGCCTTAAATTATTGAAAGCATTATTTAAATAAATCCACGTTATAATTATGCTTACATTTTATTCTGTACTTAAAGCAAAAATATATATATAAATAAAAAAGTATTTATATATCGCAAACATAATTGTAGCAAGACAAAATTTGGATCAGTGAAACAAACCAATTCAAAATCTAAAGGTAAAACTATTTTGTGTTAAATGCTTGTCAAATTGATAAACTACGAACTAGGATGTATGTATTTGATATGATTATTTAAAAAAATTATAAATAGCGAGGCTATTATATTTTCGTGTTTTGTTTGCATCCCACATGCGTGGCACAAATGCGGAAACCTGATACCTCGGCCGTGGCGCCGCTCTCATGGCAGCAATTTTCAAATGTTGAAGAGTCATCGTATAGACATCGTATAGAGGTAAGGAAGACGGCTCATTAATTATTAAAAACGGTCATTCGAATACGATGTTCACCAGACGTTACGATCTCTCACAGACGTCTCCGCGATGTACGTGTGCTATCTGGGTAGTAATTCTATACAATAATAGGTCAAATGCAGCAAGTCAAAAGACCAACTGGACCTTCTTTACAAGTTTGCACACATTTCTTTGAAGGATTTCAAAAATATCGTGTGAATATCGATTTCGAGATATTGAAAAAAAATATGGAGATATTCATTTTTGTCAATATCTCCCACCCCTAGTTCCAACCCTGTTCCAACACACATGCCTGTAATTATCAAGTAACCCTGAACAGCTTGATTAGATGGTCCAGGAGTGTTTGATTGGGGTTGAAGCTAAAATCTGCTGGACAGTAGCTCTCCAGGAGCAGGGTTGGAGACCCCTGGACTAGAGTAATGATGCTAATAATTCAGCTTTGATAACAGGAATAAATTACATTTTACAATATAATAATAGAAAACAGTAATTTTAAATTGTAATAATATATCACAACATTGCTGTTTTTATTGCATTTTTTTAACAAAGCACGAGCATAAAATAATTATTTCAAAAAATATTTAAAATATGTATGTATATATATATTGTGGCTAGCTCCCTGAGCACTCGTCAGTGTTGTCATGGAAATGGAGTGGATCCAATTGCCAGGAGGCGTAGTCAGGGAATGAGAGCCATCAGGAGAAGAGAATATAGCACAACAGAAAGAAGCTTAGGGGAGACGAGATCTCCCAAGACCAGATTAACGCTTTTCTTGTCTCCTGCAGGTTCCAGTGATCGTCAAGGAACGTCTCGGTTACGTATGTAGCCCTCGTTCCCTGAAGGAAGAAACAGAGACGTAGTTGACGCGTCGACTGACTGGGATCAAGCTTAGGTAGCCTGTCATCTTCGAGTAGTGCTAAAACGAGCCAATGCAAATTGGCGTGCGTGAAATGCATCTCACACTCCGCCCCCGGGGAAGTGGATGCACGCACTAGTTGTTTTTCGCTGAGGAGTCGAGCGTATCTCGGAGTCAGCGGTGGTCCAGGAATAGTGGTGACAGGACTACGTCTCTGTTCCCTTCTTCAGGGAACGAGGGTTACATACGTAGCCGAGACATTCCCTTTCAGTCGCTCACGTTCGACGTAGTCGACATGCCCACTGATTGGGATCCCACTTAAAACGCTACTAGTGCTGCCACCTTCCAGTGCCTTGACAAAAGCCTTCTGATCCTCCCGCATTATTTGAGGCGGAAATGGGACAGGGCTTAGGGCAGGGAAGTTACTGCTGTTCCACAAGACCACTGGGAAAGCGTTCTGTTTCGTTGGAAAGGAATACGCTGCGGAAGCCACATCCTGCCTGAAGGGAGGTAATATATGGAGAATACACATATGGACTGGGTGGATGACCGGGCAGTACAACATATGGAATGTCACTGGGGTGGCTCCAGCCTATGACAGGGGGAGAGTCAACCGGACAGTGACCACGGGCTTGCACAAGGAGCCGTACCGTGGAAGAATACACATATGGGATTGCCGTAGGGATCACATCATATGGACTCAGCCTAACACAGGTTCCACCAGTGCATACGAGTGATAGGCCTAGCTTCGGACGTTACGCCACGTCCGTTGCCGAAGGGTATGAAGGAACTCGACAGGGTTCGGCTAAAAAGGGGAACTCACTGGAGCAAGAATTGCGGACATATCCAGTCCATGGGAGGGGAATGGCACAGCAAGCCGACACTTCGAACCGGGCTTATAGTGAAACTGGCTTCATGTGAAGGGAGCCCACGGGAAGCAGCGATTCGACACATGGGCTAGTTCTCTAGTGAACGTGATAGGTGTTGCCCTGCCCCGAACTCTATTTAACATCTGTTCAGTGAGGCACTCTGTGTCATCGTCTAGGAGGGAGCAATACTCTCACTTAGGAGGAGCTCACCACCCAGCTGGGCACGTGCATCTTGGGAAAACTTTCTCACCAAGATGAAGGCAACCACATGTAGTGGGCCAACCTCTGCTTAAAAACAGCTTTCCCTTCTGCTGGTCTCCATAACAGACAAGAGCTGATCTGAGGTCCAGGCTTTGCATTTTCAGCACGTATAACCGCAATAGAGCCGACGGACAGATAAAAGCCAGGGCTAGGTCTGCCTCCTCCAGGGCAGGCTCACCACCTGGTCCCGCAGGAGAGGTAGGAACCTTGGGCACATATCCAGGCAGAGGTCTCAGATTTCATAAGAGTTAGCTGGCCCGAATTCCAGGCACAATTCTGTAAGGCGGGTGCCAGAAAGTCTGGGCTACACCTCATGGAAGCAAAAGGCTCTCCTGAGAATTAACAATTGAACCCTCCCTTACATAATGATGTAACAGCAGCATCTGAGTTGCAGCACACAGTGCAACTCACACCTCACTTAGACAATCTCCCCCTTCTCCCCCCTTCTCCTCACCGGAAACTCACTGAAAACACATGAAATGTTAAATGTGTACAAAAAAAAAAAACTATACATGTTTGGTATCATTTAAAGTGTCTCAGTGCACCTGAAAAATTGGTCTCATTCTCCCAACCATAATGAAAAGTTAAAAGAAGTTACAAAATATGAGAAGTGATTTGTCCCTCAAAGGTGTTCTTTATTTTATTTATTTATTTATTTGTTCTGCACGGATATCACAAGGATACAGTACAAGGAGGGGAACGAAGCCCACTTGGGTTTATACAGAGTTCCACTCCGCTTACATGAATAAACAAAACAAAAACTAAAAAAGACACAAAATAAAGACACCCCCAGATCCTCCATTCTGATCTCACAGCTGTGAGCCCCTCACTAGGGGACCAAATCTAATTATAATGACAGACACCACCATTTGGTAAGCAAATTGAATTATCTGGGTTTATAAGGAACATGGGCAAAAAGGTTCAGGAAGTCTGTAGGTAGACTGAAAACGTTGCCAGGTAATACTTTCTACAAATTCCTCGATTTCTGAGTTCTTGTTATGATAATGATTTCCATTACACGAGAGTAGATGATAAAACTTCATGCTGATTTGTACTCGGCTTTCGCCAAGATAAGCAATACTAAGACGTAGCTTTACAGTAAACTATGCTTCACCCATTTACGCTTCTTTCCATATGGTGGTGTGACACCCCTTCTGTCCGGCGTTAACGACTGCAGTGTACTTGGCGCGTCAGCACACACGACGGCTGCAACTACAGTGTGGTCTCCCTAGTGGACCAGAGCGACAACCGTCTGGATTGAGCCAAGTAGGGGACATCTCTAGGGTCTTCAAGTGGGCAGCTTCCGTCCTCAGTGTTTCGTCGACTAGCCCACGACACCTCAAGAGGGCTCGACAGTGACTCTGGCGTCCCAGAGTCACCCCCTTCCGTCCCCCACTCAACTCAGCCCAGCTTACTGACCTCTACATCCCTCCTGCTGCTGAGACCTAACCACAAACTTACAATCTCTCCGCAACCCAACCATACGCGCCAACCCGTTTGACTAAGGCTGTCGAGCCCCACTGGTGCGTTAATATGCAGTTTCAGTGGCAACGGTTTCGTATGGCATACTACCTACCGCAAAACACAATATCTGCCCAACCACCCGTCATTCACGCAATATACACAGGAACGTATACACAGGAACGTAATGACTGTAAATACTATACAACTATACAAATAAACCAACAGACTCTTCAAGTTTTCAAGAATTCTACGAAACCGTAGCTTGCCGGCCTGTACACAGCCAGCTAGAATCTTTCCGTCTCAACCACAGCCAGTTGCTGCTCCTTTCTGCTGCTTCAGATAAGTTCTTTACTGTGCGACGCAACTCTTGGCCACTGAATCCGACGTCTCTGAGGAACCGGGTTGTAGAGTGTGCCACAAAACCTCGACAACCCACTTCCACTGGATAAACCTGGAATCTCCATCCTCGCGTTTCTGCTTCACTGGCCAGATGAGCATACCACAGTTTTTTCCTCTCATATGCCTCATCTACCGCATCCTCCCATGGCACTGTTAACTCTATCAGTTGAACAATGCGTGCTGATCCAGACCACAAAACCATATCTGGTCGTAGGTTAGTGGTGGCAATCTCAGGTGGAAAAATAAGCCGTTGATCAAGATCAGCCAGCATCTTCCAGTCCCTAGCAGCTTCCAGTTGTCCTGGGCGAGAATTGGTGTTAGCACCTTTTCTTGGTGGTTGCTCGCCTGGGCGGAGGAATATTGTCTTCTGCGTGTAATGTTTTGCTAGAACAGGCGGCAACTTATTGGTCATACTACGCTTGCCTTCCAATGCTAAAGCCAAACATCGCAATACTTGGTCATGGCTCCAAGTAAACTGACCTTGGCTAAGAGCCACCTTACATCCTGTCAAAATGTGCCTTAATGTGGCAGGTGATGAACACAAAGGACAAGAGGGATCCTATCCTACACTACCAGTTTTTACCACAGGGGCTGCCTCCCTTACACATTTGTCGCGTGACTCTGCTAAAGTCATTTCCAGTCTGATCTTGGCACACTTAAACTCCTCGATTAAAGCAGAGACTGGCAGCTGCAATACTCCTTTACTATAAAGTCCCACTTTGCTGAGGCAGCGTGGAACTCCCAACCATTTCCTGATGTATGAACTTATTAACGCTTCCAGCTTATCCACTGTTGTCAAAGAAACCTCGTACACAGTCAGTGGCCACAGCAACCTTGGCAGTAGACCAAACTGAAAGCACCACAGTTTTAGTTTGCCTGGTAGAGCACAGCTGTTTATGCTCTTTAACCCTTCCACTGCTTGTCGTCTAACTTCTCCCACTATATGATTAACTAATGATTTTATTCTCATGAATTTGAATTTTGAATCATTGCTTCATTACCTGGTCAATGAATTGTCAACGTTTGATTTTATTCTGTTTGACTGAATTTATTCTCCCAAGTAGATTAACTGGATGCGTATGCTCTCGCAAGTTTGCGTCAGATTAGCGACGGCTAATACTTTGTCACTAGTTCAAGTGTACTTGTTTTGTAGAGACGGTTGCATTCCGTTTAGGGTAGCTGTAACGAAGTTCGTAGTTCAGGGAAGAAGGAGGCGGGAACCGGCGGACATTCAAAGATTTTAATAATAAAATAAAACAAATACAAAAACCAAAAGTCTGCTAGCAGCCCCTCGCGGACAACTGCTGGCCACACAAAACAGAAACAAAACACAACATAAAATCAGGCCTGTTCCTCTCTCGATCATCAGCGTCGTCGCTCCTCATTTTATGCTTCCGCTCCTCCGTGAGAGATGCGAGACTGGTGCGTCGCGCAGGTGTCGCTAATTATTACTCACGCCATCGCCCTCGCGCCGTTCTCTCACGTCCCTCAGCCTCGTCCTGCTTGACCAACCTAAATTTGGATACGTCTATTTTACCTCTGTCTTAATTTAATGTTACTTTAGATAAGTGTACGTGAGAAATCACGGGCTTGGCCAATCCAAACTATTATAAGGGAAGTATTGTTGGTCAACTCATGCCTATAATAGGGCCAAAACCTCTACTAAAGTATAATGATTGAATTAAGTTCAAGTGTGTGCAATTCAAGGGAACTAAAAGAAAAGTATCTTTGATTGTGTTAGGGTGAATCCGTCCGTCTGAGATATTAGTTAAAAACCTCTGTTTGGTGACAAAACTGGCGAGATTATGAACGTGTGACCCGTAGAAGATGCGAGGACCTCTGAGCGGCATAGTTTCCTAATCTGAACGGGTAAAACATAATTAAAGAGTTTAAAAGAATAATCAAATATTCGCTCACTTTTAATGATACCCAGATATCATTAAAATCATTTTCATTTATGGAGTCAGATGAAATAAGTCAATACATATGAAAAAAATTATTTAATTTAATCTTGAATGTTGCGGAAAAGGAAAGACAGTAACACGCAGAGCCCTTCACCCACTGGTCAGACGACCCTCATTGGCCTGATCGAGCGGGTTTACAATTCGTTGACCGAAAATGTGTGCAAGTCCCTACCCTCTAGATAGAGACGAAAATGTGTGCAAGTCCCTACCCTCTAGATAGAGACCAAGCAAGCAGGAGAGAGTTTCTCTAAAAACAGGATTTTTAACTCACTGCCTGCAGGGCTCAAGGGAGGTCTCTGCAGTGCGGTAGCACCAGAGATAAGTCCCAAGAGGGTAAAGAGGGGGCGCAAGGCAGATTCAGTCTCCGTGCTCGCCTCAGGAACCTGACGATCAAGTCGTGCTTCCCACGGATTTGTATCCACTGCATCCTGATGTGCGTCAAAACAGAGGGAAAAACATTTTTGGGTGGAGACAGCCCTCACTCCAACCCATAAGCAGAAAAGAAAGCACTGAAGTAATCAAACACCTTCGGGATGTCCTCACGGAGAGAAGACTAAATTCAACTAATAAGTTCCACTTCTATGGGGAGCAAGCCTCGTTTTTTGAGAGGGTGCTCTCACAGAAGTAATGGTCTCTACAGCATAAAAATTCTTGCGGTAGTAATCAGAACCTCTGCGTGTTCTGTGTCCACCAACTACAGGAAAAGTGTATTGAACAGCATAAACCGCTGTTCTTGGTGTTTGTAGAGTTAACCAAGGCCTTTGACTAAGTTAGTCGATCTGGACTTTTCCTCATTCTACAAAGACTTGGCTGCCCTTCAAAGTTACTGAAGGTGATCACTGAGTTTCATGAGGGCATGAAGGCAACTGTACAGTCTGAAGGCACTCGCTCTGTCGAGTTCCAGATAAGGTGTGGGGTAAAGCAGGGATGTGTCCTCGCTCCTACCCTCTTCGGAATCTTCTTTTCTGCCTTACTACGCCGTGCCTTCTCTGATGACTCGGGTATCCTTCTACATACCCGCAGCTCAGGAAACAGATAAAAAGTTATAAAAGTTGAAGTGCCTCAAAAATAATGTGCGCTACAAGTAATGTGTTATTATTTCATGTAAAAACATATAAAAATAGACATGGAGGAATCCAGGTAAGTAAAGGATTCAAAGCCACAAGTCTCATCAGTTTATATTTCAAATTTGAGGAAGATATAATGAAAAATGGGGATCCTGTAAGCTTTTCTCCAAGACTATGTCAGTTCCCTTTCTCCCTCCCCCTGCCTGAGGCACATCCCACGAAATCCCATCCCCAAACTAAATGAATTGCAGTTGCTGAACAATTTGCACTACATTCACAATTTAGACATCTTTAAAAAGAAGACACTTTATAGTTTATTACCCAAATGTTAAAGTTGAAAAAACTTACACAGACAAAAAATTATAGAATTTGAAGTGCCTTGAAGATAATTTGTACTGCAAGTAACATTTTATTATCTCATGTAAAAATAAATTAAAACAAACCTAGAGTAATCCAGTTAGGTAATTGATTGAAAGCCACAAATCTCATCAGTTTATATTTCACATTTGAGGAAGATATTATGAAAAATGAGATTCCTACCATATTTTTTCCAAGACTATGTCCAGGTACCAAGAAACCTACTTGGATACCTCAAAAAGCAACCTAATGACCAAATGTTATGAAGGGTAATGCAAGCTATTTTAGTCATCATATACACTGCACCATGCTTTTTCAATTATAAAATAATACACACAACCATAAGACTTTATATATAAGTGATTTATTTGCACACCAGAACAATAAAAATATAAATACAATTATATGAAATTTTCAGTCAGTGCTGGTCATGCCAAACAGCGAAGCAGTCACGCTTTGGCTGAAAGCACAATGCCGTTGAACAAGTCTTTCAAAAAATGGGTTTTTCGTGAACAAATACTGCACTCGCGCCTTCCTTTGGTGCTGTCTGAAGCAATTGGTCCGTGGTAAGTGGCGAGTCTCATCTTTGTGGGATGGAGGAGATGAAGGAACATCAGCACACACCAAAACACGTAAGTTCCTCAACGAGACGTTCTCTGAATTGTTTTTGTGTCAATGGGAGAGAATGGAAAGATAATTAGCATCACATGTCAAGTAAATAATTCTTTATGGTTTTTATATGGCTGGCCATTCAAGCAACTACCAAACTGATGGGCAGTCGTTTCGACCGCATTCATACTGCTGGTCGCCCATTCAACCAACTACCAAACTGATGGGTAGTCCTTAGACAGCATTCATACTGCTAGTTGCCCATTCAATAAACAATCAATGGCTGGTGATGGCCAGTGATACAGACAGTATTCATATGGATGGCCAGACATAGAACCAACAATCACACCGATGGCCGGCCATCAGACAGGAATCACACACACACACACACACACACACACACACACACACACACACACACACACACACACACACACACACACACACACACACACACACACACACACACCTCTCAACCCTTTCCCATTGCCACCCAACCATCCTTCCTCCATCATTATAATATCCACAAAGATCCACATAACATCATTGAACACAGAGCAGGACATTGGACAGTGAAAATATCAGGCGCAACCTGACTTCTTCCTTCATATTATAGAATCCACAAGGGTCAATACAATATTCCAATTAATAATTACAGAGCAGAACTGAACATTACATATTGTATACATTAGATGCAAATTCTTAAAAATAAGATAAAATAAAATAAAAAGTCTGACCTTATCTACATCATTTCATTTATTTTCTCTAGTAGCTCTGACAAACAGTCAATATTATCGGTTTTGACATAATGTAAATGTGCTGTAGAGAGCTGTAATTGAGCAATTTCCCGGTAAGAAGAAAGCCATTTACTCATTAACAACGTATGTGGTGGTTTCCAGCGACAAACTATCATTTTTTTGGCGGCTGTCAAACCAGCCAAAAGAAGACGCCTATTGTAAATAGTTAGCTTTAAAGACGACGTATCATTGAGCAGAAACAAGCATGGTGAAAAAGGAATGGGTTCTTAATAATATTAGACATGATGAATGAAACACTATGCCAAAATCTATTGACCTCTGGACACTGCCACACCATATGGTCAAAGGTAGCAATGGTATTATCTGGAAAAAAACCACAATATGGGTTGTCTCTAAGTTTCATTTGCTGTAATCTTCGCGGGGTTAAGTAGGACCTATGGATTAATCTATAATGTATCATTTGATGGTCAGGGTTTCTAGATGATAAAGAAATGTTTGACCAAACCATGCACCAATCTGGGTCCTGGGAGATGTTGATATCTATCTTCCAGAGTCTGATAAATAATAAAGGTTTATATGAAGCTGTAGCTATAAACTTATATAACTCTGAGACAATACCTTTAATTTTACCCTTAGTGTCAAAAATTACATGAAGGGGATGATTCCCCAACTCAATACCCCAAAGAACGCCCTGAGCGCGCATTGCTGTGCGTAACGGTAAATAAAATTAAAAAAAGTGCCCGGTAAATTATAAGCTCTCTCTAAGTCATGGAATGCACGAAACCCTGTTCCCCTGTGATATCCTTAAGGACACAGATCCCTCTGTTGGCTCCACTGAGGGAACATAATTGGTTTCTTCTCAATTAAAAGTGAGTGATTATTGAAGATAGGGGATTGAGCGAAAAAAGTGTTTGGAATTTTGGCAAATCGGTGGACTTTATGCCATACCGTGAAAAAATAAGAGATTATTGGCCCAAAATCGCGTTTAACTGTACTATGGGGTATATTAGAAAGTACCAGGCCAGACAGGCAATATGGATATGTTAAATGTTCTTCAATGGGGCGCCATGACACCACAATCTCTGGATTCATCCATATAGCAAGTGAGCGCAAAACAAAGCTCCAGGCAAACTACTCAAAATTGGGCAAATTAACACCACCTGAAGATCTATGTCTTTGTAGAGTAGATGCTTTAATTCTGGGTTTTTTCCTATTCCATAAATAAGAGCTAATGATTGAATGCAGCTTCTTCCAGTAACCACCTGGTGGAGCTAGGGGGATCATACTACTCACAAAATTAACCACGAGGCAATCTGTTCATCTTAATAACTGAAATTCTAAACTGAAAAGAAGTAGGGAGCATCCCCCATCTTTTCAGGTCACACTCCACATTTTTTTGAACTTTATTATAATTGTCAGCAGTTAACAAGTTGAGTGAGGGACTGATGGACACTCCTAGATATGTAAAACTACTAACAACTGGAATATTGAAAAGTGGTATCTGGTCATCCAGTCCCCCCAACAACATTAAAGCCGATTTTGTCCAGTTTATCTTATAGCCCGAAATAGTGCTGAAGTTCTTGAAGATTTTAAGAAGATGTGGAAGGGAATTAGAAGGATTTTTTGTAAAAATTAAAATGTCATCTACATAGAAAGAAATGCAGTGTGATGTGTCTTGAATAATGATTGGTTCTAAAGCCTCCGACTGCCGTATTGCCTGGGCAACAGGTTCCAAAGATAAAGAAAATAAAAGTGGAGATAGAGTTCAACCCTGACGGGACGATCCTATAACTGGGAACCTAGCTGAACAGTTGCTGCCCGTTATAACGGCCGCAGAGGGGTTAGTATACAATAAGTTTATCATAGATATAGAGCTATCACTAAAACCCATGACTTGAAGAACAGACCACAAGTAACACCATTCCAGCCGATCAAAAGCCTTCTCAGCATCTAAAGAAAGAATAGCATTTTGATCTTCTGAATTGGAGGCAAAATCTATAAAATGAAGCAACCTACGGACATTATCCGATGCTAGTCTAGATTTGATAAACCCAGTTTGGTCATGATGAACTAAATGGGGAATGTAGTGCTCTAAACGTGTAGCTAGGACCTTAGCGTATAGCTTGACTTCACAATTCAGAAGACTTAGAGGCCTATAGGAGGAGCAGTCGTAAGATGGCTTGTCCTTCTTAAGTATTAAGGATATTATTGCAATATTTGAACTGGCAGAAAAGGAACCTCTGTCGATAGAAAAATTAAGCATATTCAGCAATAAAGGACCAAGCTGGGGCCAATAGGCCTCAAACAGTTCTGGTGGTATTCCGTCCAGGCCCGGAACCTGCCTCTATTCATTGCTTTAATAGCTAATCTCAGTTCTTCCAGCAGAATTGGTGCCTCTAAGGAACATACAGCTTCAGGAGGCAATTTAGGAAGTTGTAATGATTTGAGGAATTCAGAACAGGCTTTGTCATCATGAGGCACCTCTGAGGTATAGAGACTTTGGTAGAATAGTTGAAAAATACTATTAATGCGTACTGGGTCAGATGTTATATCCCCCTCTTTAGTCCTTATAGCTGATATCTTTGCTAGATCATAATTTTTCCTTAATTTATAAGCGAGCAAACGGCTGGGACGAGCGCTGCTATAGTAGTGATTTTGCCTAGTGCGATGGATAGTAAATTCTGCTTCTCTTATTAACAAGCTGCTAAGATCATCAACTAATTTATGACGCTTACAGATGTTTTCTAGAGAGGGATTACTTAACATTTCATGTTCAAGAGCTGCAATTTCAGACTCCAAGCAATGTATACGTTGTTTTTTAGATGTATTGAGATTAGAGGATGGATACCCGAACCGAGCCCGACGGGACCCGACGGTACCCGAAGGGCCGGGCCGGGTTCGGACACATATTTAGAAATGACGTTCGGGTTCGGGTCGGGCTCGGTCACGTCGGCGCGATAAGGCATTGAGCATTTGAAATTTAAATCAGCTTATTATAATGTTTAACTGGATGCAAATGTTTGTTTTTGTGATTAAAATACATTTCAAATATTACCCTAACATCCATCTTCATGTGTGCGGAAATTTGTTTATGTTGCTTTGACAACGCGCAACACGTGCGTGCATATATTGCATATTTGGCTACATATTTGGCTGCATATCTGGCAGCACAACGATGGAAGACGTTAAAAAGAAGTTGGCCTCAGGAGATTTTAAAATCACCGAAAATGAAGGAAAGTCTACTGTGTGGAAGTTTTTCTACATAGTTGTCAAGGCCGATAGTGATGAACATGTTGGTTATGTTCAATGTAAGGGTTGTGGATTTCTCATGAAATATGACAGCAAGAGGACCGGGAATTCCGCCCTGCAGCGTCATGTGGATAGAGTTTGTAAGTCACCTGGGCTACTGCAGCCGAGCATCTCTGCCTTTGCTAGTTCCTCAAGAAAAATTCCTCAGCGGGCCAAACAAAAACTGACTGAAAAATGCGTTGAGTACTGCTGTAAAGACATAAGGCCATTTCGTTCCATTGAAGGAGGGGGTTTCATTGAGCTGGCCCAGCAGCTTATTAACATCGGTGCTACATATGGTCCAGTGGCAGCGCAGGATGTACTGCCTGATCCCACCACTGTGTCAAATCGGTGCCGTGAGCTGGCAATAGAGAAACGCACAAAGCTGGTTGAGCAGCTAAATTACACTCTGACTGAGGTGAATTCGATTGGAATGACAACGGATATCTGGACGGAGGACTACCACAAATTAAGCTACTTGACCATCACTTGCCATTTTGTGACACGATCATTTAAAATGATAAGCACCGTATTGACAACAGTCGCATTCCCACTGGAAGAGGCTAAGACAGGGGAGAATATTAGGAGAGAAATCATCAGACTTCTAACGGAGTATGGCCTGGATATGAGTCTGCTGAATAAAGTGGTGTGGGCGACAGACCAAGGCTCAAACATCATCAGTGCCCTCAGACCATATCGAAGACTTGACTGCCAAGATCACGTTTATAATACGGTGATGAGACACGCCCTAGACCCCACACGACTGGCCCAAGATGCTCCAACTGTTGTAGACACTCTGCAAGCTACCAAGGCACTGGTCAAGTATGTAAAAAAGTCGGGCATGGCAGCTTTGCTGTCAAAAACAGTCATCCAAATGGCAAACACGAGGTTTAGCACGGTATATTTGACCTTAAATTCTGTCCGCTCGGTTTATCAAGAACTACACGATAAACTAAATGATCGTGCAGAGGGCTGGCGGATCGATGCCATATCTCCAGATGTCTTTGACTTTCTTGTTGAGTTCCTGCAACCATTTTATGATGCCCAGCGTGAACTTGAAGGGGACCAGTACCCAACCATAAACCTGGTGTTTCTGTGGTTTGAGCGACTGAAGCGTCACTGCAACAAAAAAATGACTGACAGCCCCTATCAAGCCATCATCCGCGAGCGGCATCTCAGTTGGATTTTGCGTAAAGTGGAGATACAAGAACTCCAAAAAATTGCAACTTTCCTTTGGCCTAAATATAGCCAGCTCCGAATGTTGTCCTCCTCAGAGAGAGACAACCTTCTCCAGGAGGTTCGGAGACAGCTCAGTGACGTCCGCACCCAGGACACCGCCACTGAAGGACCCGCGCCCAAGAAAGCTGCAGTTGACTTTGAGGAGTGGGAAAATGTACCTGTGGCAGATGCCACAGACGAAGTCGAGATATACTCGACTCAAAGTCATACAATGCAGGATGACAGAAATGTTTTGGGCTGGTGGAGCGATCATCAACTCAACTACCCGAAGCTTAGTGTCCTTGCCCGCGGCATCCTTGCTATTCCAGCAGCAGTAGCAGTGAGCGCAACTTCAGCGCTGCTGGCAGGACCATCGAGCAGAGGAGGACAGCCTTGAAGCCATCCACCGTTGATGCAATCCTTTTTCTGCATAAGAACCTTGATTCATATCAAAGTATAATACGAAAAAAGAAAATAAACAAACAAAGAGAAGTGCCATATAGCTCAGCAGCCCGAGCAGTTCTTAGAAACTTTTGTTGAAATAAGCTTCTTAGGTCAGTCTTACCCTTCAAAGTTTTTCTCCAGACCAATGCTTTTAGTCCTTCAGGGAAGCAACAAACCTTTCAGCCTCGCTCACCTCCTGAAAAGTGTAGTTATCTTTCCCCCGCGAGAGCTTGATTGTAGCTGGGTGGAGAAGAAAAGCCTTGAATCCATAGGAACGAGCCTCATACATGATCTTATAGCACGGCTTCCGACGCCTTGTTGTACTCTCACTGTAGTCTGCGGTAAACGTCAATAGGTTGCCATCCACGTCAGGTAGGCTTTTCCGCGCCTCACCAAGCAGGCGGTCTCGATCCGTGAAGCGGAGGCACTTAATCATAAGCGGACGAGGACGTGTCTTTGCAGAACCATGCGTAGGAGGTTTCCCAAGGCGGTGACACCTCATCAGCTCAGGCAGAGAGGATTCAAGGGCAGGAATTTGGGGAACCATACCAAGATCTTCTCCATCAGGTAGACGCGGGCGTTCGCCCCTTCAGCTCCTTCTTTAAGATTGAATACAAGCAGGTTATCCCCGCGTGCCCAGTCCTCCATCTCAATTAATTTAGCTTCATAGGTTTGTAGTAGGGGTGGAGCCGAACCCGAATACGGTATTCGGAAAGGCACAAATAACGTGTTTTTTACGAATACTTATTTCGAACAAATACTTTAGAAAATATTTGTATTCGGGAACAAGAAAAACTTTATATCAAAAAGCTGCGTTTCCTCACCGCAGTTCGCGAGTGAGTGAGTGACGTTCAGGAAGAGGTGACTGACACAGGCTGCTCCACACAGCAACAGAGAGGGCTCGGCTGAGCGAAAAAACACTTAACTGCATTACTATTTTTGTTGAATAGATTTTTGTACCTTAACTGGGTTCCGGAGGCAGTTTATAACTTTCGGGAAGTGGAGTTTGATCGGGAGATTATTTCATTACGCTGCATTATTGACGTCTGCAGCCGGGTGCTCTCATGTTCGCTCTGTTTACGTAGCTCTGTTAGCTCCGTAATTATTTGTTTTTATTACATGGCTTGGTTGAATTCTAATGTAGAATGCGGTCTGTTATTTCCATGGTTATTTCTTAATAACAGACCGCTGCTAAGTATAACACACCGTTGCCATGAAAAACAGAGCGTTGCCATGGATTCTAAACGTAGAGACGGAACGGACTATTTTTTTTAGCGGAAGCAATACAATCGTTTTTAAATCAATAAACTCCTTTTTAAATCAATATTTTGAGTCAAATTATTGATTTATTTGGTAGGTAGCCATGTAGTAAGCGGGATAATGTATAGCGAGGTGGTTGTTATAGCGAATACAAACCCTTCAGGCTGATTCAAGACCCCTCCGCTTCGCGTCAGGCTCATAATCAACCGCCTCGCTATACATTATCCCTTACTTATTCTGTCTGTTCAGCGTCCTCCAACAAGGACGGGGGGTGGTGGGATTCATAAGGTTCACAATGGTATTTTATTAGTTGTTGGTTTAACCATGGATGAGGTAATGGCTGTTATGTTATTTTCTTTTCAATGACGTTCCTTGGTACATGTTCATTGCTGGATTTATATAATTAAAGAATACTTACACTATAACGTAAATTAGAAGTGTAACGCAAAAAAACTAGATTTTTACGCCTATTTTGGATTTTACTCGAATACAAATACAAATACTTTTCCCCCCTCAACAAATACAAATACAGATACAAATACCGGCTGCTTTGCACACCCCTAGTTTGTAGGTTCTTCAAACTTAAGGCAGCCGATTTTTCCACATTGGCAGTACGCTCCCGAAGGTTCACTGATTCAGTGCGAATGTTCTTTATCTCTTCCGTATGCCGCAAAAGAGTTGCGTGCATACTGTCAATTCGTTTCTCAAGTCTATTGAAACGGGCTTCTGATTTCTCGTCGGCCTCCTTAAAGTATTTTGCCATAGTCACCTCCATTACTTTCACCAGAGCTGCATTTTGCTCACCGAGCTCTCCCTTTAGTTCATCCATCACGCTTCTCTGAGCAGCAATGGTTTGTCTTGTTTTTTGCATTTGCTCCTGGCTATAGCTATAGCCTACTTTGTAAAGTTAAAGATAAAAAAATATATAAAAAATGACCGCAAAGACAGTAAATTATCTCAAGTTTGTTGGAGAGGTGGACGCCGAGGTATTACACCGGAAACACTTGTAGACAAAGTTGAATAAAAACATTTTCGTCAGGTTAGATACTGATTTAATCACTCAAACCCCTTTATCTAAACGTCTCTATATAACCGCCAGACTCGAGTGTGTCCATGTTTCCATGTCTGTAGTTTTTTTACACTTTTAACTCGTGTTTGTAGTTCTAAAAGAATCCTCGTCCAACGCGTGATGGGTTGTGGGCAATATTAGCCGTTAGAGTGTGCATCAATCTGCACATCGATTCTGACCGGAAATAGTAGACCATCAGGGTATCTTTGGAACACTCATTTCAACATACTACGATTTAGGACATACTAATTCTATTTTCGAATACTATTTAGGACGGATAGTATGCGAATTGGGATGCACCCCAAGCGTATCTGCAAGTTCTCTCTGTTCACAGGTTCGTTCAATATTACTAATGAGCCAGCGGTATAACGCGATTGGCAGATCCACTGAATAAAAGCCAGCAGGCAGCTCTCTCCCTGGTGCTCCTTAATGGCGACACACGCCCGAAAAGCGAGAAAAAAAACCTGTAAACCTTTGTATGTACGACTCCATCTCGATTGATTCCTGGCAGCTAGAGTTCTATGATATCAACCTGAAGAAAGCGGGAATTCTTTCTTCTTGCGAATGAGTGAGCACTGACGTGTATCTGTTTAGAATTTATTTCCCTTCGCTTTTTCGCAGCTCGGATCAATGGTTCCGGTTCCCACGCTGGCCATTTTGAGTGTACTGGAAACTGTCCAAAACTGTGAATTGTGTGTGAAACTACAGACTATCGGCTTCTCGCCATTAGCGCCTTCTATGTGCACTACGAGCGCGGGGTGGGTTGGGTCGTGAGTAAAGGACTTTTGACCGTGTCTCCTGAAACTCTGCTAAAGACATATAACTCTTATATTTTGCTTGTTTACATTTCCCTTGGCCTGGTGGGATAGCTATTGTGGCTGTTTGCCGATGTTTTATTGTCACCTGTCCATGTCATCATCCACTCTGGAGTAAAATAGTTTAAAGGCTATAATTGATTAATTTAATGTAGTTGTAGAATTGTATCTCGTGATGTGTGGGGTTCGTTTTGCAGTGCTTACAAGTGCTTGCCATTCTTCTTATGATGTAACGAGCACATCAGGATTTAAAGGGCACCTATTATGCAAAATTCACTTTTACATGGTGTTTGAACATAAATGTGTGTTGGCAGTATATGAGCAAAACCACCCTAGAATGATAAAAATCCACCCAGTGGTTTTTTTACAATCTCAATAAATCATAAGCACTGTCTCAGAACGAGCTGTTCTAAGATTCGGCTCAGTGTGACGTAGAATTGAGCAAGCCCCACCTACGTGGTTTGATTGACACTGTGGTTTTGGCATAGACCCGGCCCTCGGTGATCTGTTCACCATCCTCCATTGTTTCAATGACAGTCGGTGTTCTGACAATTTGTGCTGCCTTGTCGAAAATGTCTCCTAAAAAACATAACTGTTCTGTTGTGGGATGTAATAATGTTCATAGTAGTTTTCACTTACTTTCGACATCAGAGCCACTGAAAACGCAGTGGATGGATTTTATTTAGGAAGGAAAGGCGCCACTTAAACTTCCAAAATACATTTATGTTTGCGCGAATCATTTTATGAGAGACTGTTTTATGAACGAGGGTAAATTCAAAGCACGTCTTGCTTCAAAGTTAATCCTCAAGTGTGGATCGTTGCCTACTGTTCGTGATCCAACGTCACCTCCAGTAGAAGTAAGTGTATTTTATGATTTTTGAGCAAATAGTCATTTCAGTCGATGTCAGCCAATTCAACAACAATTGCGTCTAAAGTTGTTGTCGTCGTCGTAGGATGTCTGTGTAATAATTTAAACCTTGTTTGTATAGTGTGTAACCACACGTTTATAAATATATTTTTTAAAGATATTGTATTAAAAACGGTGCATGTTTTCTGTAAAGACAAGACATCAAAATCGCTTTTTCATCCGTCTTGTAACCTTCCATACAACAAATAGCTTCAGACAGTTTTATGTCACGTATTATTTTTTGCAACAATTACAAATGTAAATAAATTAATGCCTGTTCTATCTCCCTGCAGCATATATTTTCTTGTTTTGTAGCCATCTTCTTACATTTGCCACATAAGCACCTGTACGACAAGTAATGTAAACATGACGCAACAAGTCCCTCGCATAAATGTAATTTCGTTTGTACGTAGCAAACGTTATCACAGTATTTGTGTTTGTAGTTTAAAAAAATTGAGCCGACGTTATCACAGTTTGTGTGTGTCTGTGTGTGTGTTGCACATCCATAAATGCAAAGGGGACACGATTACAACTCTGTATACATGTATCAAATAACCATTCCGAGACATCCTGGTCCATTCTCATTTGTGTTTCTTCTGCCGGAGTCTCTTCATCATCTGGGTCTGATTCCAGTTCAAACATGTACGGCTGAATGCCATACAAAACAGCGGGTCTCTCACTCACTCTCAGCCATTCTGCTTCTACCGACTGTTTATTGTTACACCCTCACACAAAGGCTGGGCGGGGATATGCAGCTCATTTACATTTAAGGTGGTACACACCAAAACAGCTCTTTTTAAAACAGGCCCCAAAAATGACATTTTCAAATGGTTATAATAAATTAATTGTGGGGTATTTTGTGCTGAAACTTCACAAATACATTCTGGGGACACCCGAGACCACTTTGAATTATATTGAATAATTATATTGAATTATAATGAATTATAGAAGTCGATAATGTATTATGTAAATGCTAGGTCAAAGAGATGTGTTTTTAGCCTAGCTTTGAACTGACAGACTGTGTCTGCTTCCCGGACAATGTTAGGAAGACTGTTCCAGAGTTGTGGTGCTAAATAGGAAAAGAATATACCGCCAGCAGTTGATTTTGATATTCTAGGTATTATCAACTGGCCGGAACTTTGAGATCGCAATAGGCGTGAAGGACTATAATGCGTTAAGAGCTCCCTCAAGTACTACGGAGCTAAAACATTTAGTGCTTTGTAAGTAATCAGCAATATTTTAAAATTTATACGATGTTTAATAGGCAGCCAATGCAGTGTTGAGAGAACCGGGCTAATATGGTCATACTTCCTGGTTCTGGTAAGAGCTCGAGCTGCTACGTTTTGAACTAGCTATAGTTTGTTTATTAAGCTTGCAGGGCAACCACCCAGTAGAGCATTACAATAATCTAGCCTTGAGGTCATGAACGCATGAAGTAGTTGTTCCGCATTTGTCAATGAGAGCATATGACGTAATTTAGATATATTTTTAAGATGGAAAAATGCGGTTTTACAGATACTAGACACGTGACTTTCAAATGAAAGATTGGTATCAAAGAGCAACTGACGGTGAAGACTTAACAGAGCAGCCATCAAGGGTTAGACAGTATTCTAGGTTATTACGTGTGGAGGTTGTTTGTCCAATAATTAGAACCCCTGCTTTTTCAGAATTTAGTAGTAGGAAATTACTAGTCATCCAATTTTTTATATCAACTATGCATTCTGTTAATTTTGTGAATTGGTAAGTTTCGTTAAGTTTTGAAGAAATATACAACTGAGTATCATCAGCATAACAGTGAAAGCTAATTCCATGTTTCCTAATGATATCTCCTAAAGTTGGCATGTACAGAGTGAACATCAGCGGTCCTAGTACTGAGCCTTGTGGTACGCCATACTGATCTTGTGATCGATAAGACTTCTCTTCATTTACTGGTACAAACTGATAACGGTCAGATAAGTATGATTTAATGCACCATAATAGTGCAATTCCACTAATGCCAACATAGTTTTCTAGTCTATTTAAAAGAATGTTGTGGTCAATGGTGTCAAATGCAGCACTAAGATCAAGTAACACTAATAGAGAGATACAACCATGATCGGATGATAAGAGCAAATAATTTTTGACTCTAATGAGAGCAGTCTCAGTACCATGGTACGGTCTAAATCCGGACTGAAAATCCTTGCAGATATCATTTCTTTCAAGAAAGGAACACAGTTGTGAGGATACTGCTTTTTCTAATATCTTTGACAGAAAAGGTAGATTTGAGATCGGCCTGTAATTGAATAATTTTGTATGATCAAGTTGCGTTTTTTTAACAAGCGGTTTAATCATAGCCAGCTTAAAGGTTTTTGGTATGTATCCTAGAGACAAAGACAAATTAATGATATTAAGAAGAGGATCTGACATCTGGAAGCATCTCTTTCACTAGCTTAGTCGGTATAGGGTCTAACATACATGTTGTCGATTTGGATGAATTAACGAGTTTGCAAAATTCATCCTCTCCTATAGCAACAAATTAATCAAATTTTTCCTCAGGGAGACTACAATGCAATCCCTGATGCGATATTGTAGTAGACGGCTGCATAGTTGTAATTTTGTCCCTAATATTATCAATCCAGTGGCGCAGATAGGATTTTTTAACTGGGGGGACCAAGCTGTCAGCAAATGATTTAAACTCAATTCGTTATTTTGCGTAATTTGGGCTTTAACTAGTGCTCAAGTAGTTACTTTGCGTAATTTGGGCTAATGATTTGCACTAAAAAGCCATTGGGGTATTCTTATTTGAAATCATGGATAAACAACAATTAACAAAGGTAAACAAAGGCCTACCTGATCACCATGATATTTGACTAGTATGCCAATCCTCCACCAAATCATCAGAAATTGCCTGCAGGCCAGGAGGACAACATTTTAAATCTTATAATTTCACTTAACCCTCTATATCCTCTATAGAATTTCACAACAATGTGAAATACAACATATTCCTGAGAATCAATGGCTAAAACTACCATTTCAAAAATGTCTAATAACTCAAAATTTAAATTTAAGTGTTAATTACAAGTTTGTTGCAATTTATAGATTTGAAATATCTTTCAAATGATATATAACATATTAAGAAATGTTTTTCATTGCCCATAATTTAAGAATCCTCCGTTGCTCCAGTCCGTACAATAAAAAAAAAAATGATTTCCTGCTATAAGACGATGTCAAAAGTTTATGTAGGCCTTTATTTGTTGTTTGCATAAACCTTGCATCACACAGATTTACTTATAATTATTTTTAGTAGTGGCTTACACGACAATGAACATATCTCAGTCAATTTATACAGTACAATGGGTTAAATGATAAGATAAAACATTATTTCCTGACGAAGATACATGTTTGCTTTATCCAACCATTCTTTTTATGTTCATTCATTATTTGCCTCTGTCCACTCACCTAAATGCATAGTTATGGTCTCCACATTTTGCTGTGTTTACTAAGTGCAAAAGCCTTCTTGCCATTATTGTTAGACTAGCGATTCCCCTCAACAAATCTAATCTGCCACATCTGGGAAAGTCAACAGGCATAGGATACTTACATTGTTTGATTTTTGAAAAAACAAGATAATTGTTTTTTGTCTCTTCATTGCCTTTATGTGGCATTTATACAGTCGATTTTTTTCAGTTCAAACAATCACCGACTCAGCTCAGTGATAGATGGTATATGTTCACTATGGTTACCGGTCCGCTCCGACAGGCACGATTGAGGCAGCTACCAGCTCCTCATAGGACCCCGGCGACATCACTCAGGAGTCGTAGCACACACACAGAGAGAGAGTAAACGTCAGTGGCATGATGGCATCGTGTGTTTATTGACAACAGAACAGCGTGTAGTGAGAACATGGGTACAAACAAAGTAATAGTGACCAGTGTAGATTATTATTGTGTGTCAGCCTGCGTCTGCCCCGACCCGATTCTGAAGCAGCGGTGGGCCGGGACACTACTTTGGCTAATGTACATAGCGAAAACACTGGTTAATCCTCTGTTTTACCGATTTTTGTCGCCTTTCGTAGGGATAGTGAGGGCGGGGGACGGATCGGGTAACTATGAATCTGGGGGGGGTCATGTCCCCCCCGTCCCTAGTGCCATCTGCGCCCTTACAGGTACACTGGGTTCCCGCTTGGTCTGTAAACATTTGAGAAAGTTACTCATATCATAGGAGGGACCCGAGACATATCACTGAGAGCTGGTATCAGTTGTTTTTGGTTCACCTAAAGCAGATGGAGGAGAGTGTGGACCCTGGTGTTGCGGTCAGAGGCCGAAGAGTTCTCACAGGAGGAGGGGGAGGGCGAGCTGGGTCCGCAGGCTTTGGTGGTCGCCCCTTTTTGGTTGATATCTGGGGGCGTGTAGCAAAAGAGTTGGATAGTTTAGTTCCAGCATACACCAGTTCCTCCAATTTCTCGGAGAAGCTCAGAAGCTGGAGAGAGGAATAACATGTCTGGTGAGAGGAGCTGTTGCTCTGGTGTTACCGGAGGCTGTGATATGTTGTCCTGATTTTCCTGGCTGTTTTCCATAAAGTCATCCTTGGGTGCTGAAACTTCGAGCAGTTCTAATCCGTCAGTCTGTCTGTGGTGAGCTCTGTGGGCAGGACTCAGCTGAGATTGTGTCCGTGAGCAGAGGTTGTTGTGGCTGCATGGTGTTTTCATTGTCTTTGTGTGATAGGTCAACCACATGTCCATTCAGGGGCTGAAGTGAAGTACTGTGTTCATTTATATTTTGTCCAGGTGTGTGTGTGACATTCAGGTTAAGTGGATTGGCACACAGTGCTAAAGGGTGATGGATGGAAAAGTAAATGCTGTCCTTTAGCACTCTTGCAGCAAGTTTGTTTGGGTGGAGGCCATCCTGTTTGAACAGTTGTCTCTGACTCCGGAAAAGATTTAAGTAGTCAATGAAGTTCACTCGTTTTATATTGCAGGTTTTTTTGCAGCCATGTATTAAGCCCAAGCAACCGTTAAAAGCGATTTGTTCCTCTCGCTGGAAGTGGTCCACTGATGAACGTCTTAACTTTCAGTCTTCTTGTTTCAAAAAGTTCATTGAAATCCTTCTTGAGGAGTTCTGACTGCTCTTTCTATAGTATCATTCTTCCCCACATGAATAAGTTGATTTGCAGTCTTATTTTTCATCAGAATGTTCTGAAGTTCCCCCATTTACATCAGAAGTTGTTGCTTGTGGAAGGCAGCACGTAGTTGTATCCCTGCTGTTAATGTTTCTGATTATGGAGCCACCCTCTATCAGAGTCCTGTGCTCGGTGGTGCTCTGAGCTGAGTGCCGCCGTCTGCTCGGCCTTGAGCGCCAGTTAGCATCAGTGTTAGCTACTGGCTGATTCGGTCTGTGTTCGATCACTTTCATCTCGTTTTGGGATTCCATATTCATTAATACTTCAAATCTGTTCTCAAGATGTATACACAGTGGTAGGAAACCAGTGTTTGCAAAAGAAAAAAAAGTATTGCTCTCATGAGCCAGGACGATCCCCCTTTCATCCATTTTGGGCGGTCTGGTCATCTGTCACAATGTGCTTGCAGGCAAACAGATGAATAAAGTTCCCAACGAAGTTTAATGTCAAGTAGACTCAAAGGCAGGCAAACAGGCATTATCAAAATACAACTTAACCCTCTGGGTTCTAAGGGGTTTTTGGGGTCCTTGAGGTGTTCTGACATGCTCTGACATTTGTGCTTTTTTCAGTTATTTATAAACATGTTAATGGCAAAGGTGTAAATTCACTCTATATAGCACAAACGGGGCTACCGTAATATGTGAGCAACATGTATGTACAATAATGTTTATGCGTGGTTATTGAAAAAACTAAAACTTAAAGTGTCTGAAATAAGGCCACAAAACACATACTAAATATGTGTCCACAAGACTTTTGACTAATGAGTGTTGTTGCCTAGAATTTTTACTTCAAAATAATCTGAAAATCATCCTGCCTAATCATTTACACAAAGCAATACATTGATTTAAATTTTATAAGACACCTTTTGTTTGGAAAGGCAATATGCGGAGGCACGTTCACACCTGAGAAGACAAAGGCCGGATAATGTGCCACATACATAATGAGCTGCATATTAATTAGCCTTTCACACAGATGTGTCACAGGATCCCAAAGAATGCAAGGACAAAAGAAATTATCTATATATACATATTTTACAATTAGATATTGTAACCAATTACAAATAGGTTACAATAACAACAACAATTACAATTTTAACAATATTTTTTTTACAGTCAAAACTTTATAATCTATCCAAAACTAATCACAAAATCTTGTCTAAGCATTCATATTTAGTCTATAACATATTGGTATGATATATTAGCATATACATGTGAATTTGCTGCTTATACAGACATTTTATTTCAACATATTTCAGTCTATTTTTACTCATCTTAGTAGGCTATAGCAATATAGTTTGGATGTGTTCATGTAAACATAACGTTTACTAATGTAGGTGCGAGAGTGAATGAAGGGCACAGACACGCGCTGAATAACTGTAGTAAACAAAGCGCGCGCGCCTGTGCCGTTCATTCATCATTTAGCCTACACACAGACAAGCAATTCATATATTTAAACAGTCTTTTTGCGGTTTACAGTCAGACACTATTCAATATCGCGATTAGAACAAAGCACTTAAGAATAAATGACTTACTACATCAGCTGGATCCGTTGCTCCTCGAAATGAAACTACCAGCACTTCTGGTACATTTTCCAGGGTTATTAGATAGTATTATTCCTCACAGCGTAGGGATACGCTGTGTACACAGCTGTAGTAAGATACTTACTAAACACGATGTGTGTAGCGATTTTATATTCCAGCTGGTGGGCGTTGGTATGTTTGCATGGCTTGTCTTAGATCGTTTGCGTTTGAATACCGCGCACTCTCCGTGGGCGTGGCACATTAACGCGTAATCAGGTATAATGAGCTAGAAAGAAAAGACTGACATCTCTCTCTTTTCATACAGATTACATAAACTGAGAATATTTGTTTTTTTATATAAATTAATTCATTTAAAAGAAGAGAGTTCAAGCTTCATTATGGAAAAACACTCGTGCCTGTATGACAAGTATTCGCGGAATTACAGAATGGACTTAACTGACAGAGAAAAGGCAGAACGCGCATCATGTTTGTTTTTCTTTATTTGGCGAAAAGCACAACACTTTGTTTTTATTGTGAGTATCCACAAAAAAAATAGACACTTATCAGGATCTAATGATGTACAACACTTAATATGTAAAATCAAAATCAACAGAGTATTTTGAGTTTCTTTTGCACTGATAAGAAAAAAAAACGATACTATCGCTCGGGGTTAACGTGAACAGCAGGAACTTAAATACACAATGGTGATGAGATGAATAACCAACAGCTGATAGTTAGTGCCCATTAGGGATGATAAAATTCACGATTCGCTTTTGCATAAAAACTAATGATGCAATAAATTGATTTAAATAAGTTGGCATTTGTATTGCGATGCATCGTTTTCAACATATCTGAAAACGGAAGGAAAAGAATGTCTGTTTTTATTTAATCTTTTGGTTTTGTGAAAACGTCCTGGTTGTGTATGCAACCCACCGTTCCCTGAAGGAGGGAACAGAGGACGTAGTCGACGTCGACTGAATGGGGATCACGCCAGGGAGCCTATCATCTTCAAATACTATTGAACGAGCCAATGGAATTGGCATCCGTGATTCGCATCACACACTCCGCCTCTGCGGCGCGGGTATAAATACGGAAGTGGATGCACGCACTAGTTGCTTTTTTGCTCAGGAGCCGAGCGTAACCCGGAGTCAGTGGTGGTCCAGCGGTAGTGGCAAGCGTCCTCCGTTCCCTCCTTCAGGGAATGTTGGGTTGCATACGCAACCAGGACGTTCCCTTTCAGTCGATAACGTCAGACGTAGTCGACGTTGACTGAATGGGGATAACCTTTGAAAAAAACACTAAAGCTGTCACCTTCCAGTGCCTAGACAAAAGCCTCCTGATGGCCCCCGCAATTTTAAGGTGGGGAAGGACAGGGCTTAGGCCAGGGAAGTCACTACTGTTCCTACAGGACCACTGGGAAAGCATTCCCCGTACATTGGAAGGAAGGGACGCTGCGGAAGCCACATCCTACCCAGAGGGAGGTAACGTGGAGAATACACATATGAACTGGGCGGATGACCGGGCAGTATAACATATGGAATGTCACTGGGGTGGCTCCAGCCTAAGAGGGGGGAGACTCACCGGACAGTGATGGCAGAGAGCCACTGCCGAGGGAAGACACGGGCTCGCCGTAGGGAGCCGTATCGTGGAAGAATACACATATGGGATCACCGTAGGGACCGCAACATATGGAACCAGCCTAACAGGTTCCACACTATTATGCCGCCTAAATCATAATCATACACTGTTCGTTTGTTGGCCAAAGGAGGACTGGCCTGGGTTCTCCCAAGGTTTTTTTCTCCATTCTGTCACCTGATGGAGTTCTGGTTCCTTGCCACTGTCGCCTTTTTTTTCGCCTTCATTCGCCATTGGCTTTTGGCTTGCTTAGTTGGGGACATTTAACATTTAATTTTGAATTTAACAATACTATTACAACTTTACTTTCCTGTTATCTCTGTAAAGCTGCTTTGAAACAATTTGTATTGTAGAAGCGCTATATAAATAAAGGTGACTTGACTGCATACGAGTGGTAGGCCTGACACCAGACGTTCCGCACGTCCGACGTCGGAGGGGTATGGAGAAACTCAACAGGGTTCGGTTTAAGGGAACTCAACTGGAGTAGGAAGCGCACTTATCCAGGCAATAGGAGGGGAATGGCACAGCAAGCCGACACTTGAACCGGGCTCACGGTGAAACTGGCTTCAAGAGAAGGGAGCCCTCGGGAAGCAGCGGTTCAATAGGTCCAAGCGGTTCAATAGGCCAAGCCCCCAACTCTAAATCTGTCAGCAAAGCACTCTGTCAACGCCCAGGCGGAGTAACACACTCATCATAGAGGAGCTCAACACCTAAGTGGACATGAGCATCACGGAATCTTTCACCGAAAATAAGGCAACCACATCAGTGGGCCACTTTGCTTGGAAACAGCCTTCCCTCTCTGCTGATTCCTAACAGATAAGAGCTGGTCTAAGGCTGTGTTCTGTACACATCTAACCGCTATGAAGCGGACGGACAGAGAAGCCAGGGCTGGGTCTCCCTCCTCCGGGCAGCGCTTGCAGGCTCACCACCTGATCCTATTACAGGAGAGGTAGGAACCTTGGGCACAATCCAGGCCGAGGTCTCAGCTCGTGAGAGTTAGCCGGTCCGAACTCCAGGCACAATACGTTGACTGAAAGCGAGCAAGTCCCTACCCACTAGTAGAGACCATGCGAGCAAGAGAACTGATTTAACAGAATTTTTAACTCACTGCCTGCAGTGGCTCAGGGGCGGTCTCTGCAGTGCAGTTGCACCAGAGATAAGACCCAAGAGGATAAAGAAGGAAGCAAGGGTTTACATTATCTCACTCCCTCAGGAACCTGATGACCAGGACGTGCTTCCCACGCTTCTGCATCATGATGTGCGTCAAGAATACAGAGGCAACATATTTTGAGGGTGGAGGAAAACAGCCTACTCCATCTTGCAGGAAAGAGAGCACTGAAATGATCGAAAGCTTTCAGGATCTCCTCACGGAGAGAAGACTAGGTTCCACTTTTAATGCACAAGCACACCCCTCTTCAGGGGTTGCTCGCAAGAAGTGATGGTACCTAGCACATGTCCCTGTGATAGCCACCTGAACCTCCACGTTCAGATGTAAGACCGCCCGGAAGCTCCAGGGGTAGAACGCGGGTGCCATCGTGCCAGTCCCTGAAAAATTGTTCAGGGGAAGTCAGGAAGGCTGTCGATGGGAACCAGGTCTTGGTTGGGCCAATAAGGGGCAACTATGAAGACCTGCTCCTTCTGACATGGCACCGTGGGTGCAAGTGACTGGCGCAAAGACAGGAGCACTGCTCAACACAACATGTGAAGATCACTGAGCTTCAGGAGCATTTTCTGCTCAGCACTTGAGTGTGATAAGTTCACTGAGCTTCAGGAGCATTTCTGCTCAACACCTGAGTGTGATAAATTCACTGAGCTACAGGAGCATTTCTGCTCAACACTTGAGTGCGAAGAACTTTACTGAGCAACAGGAGCATTTCTGCTCAACACTGAGTGTGAAAGGATTCACTAAGCTTCGGGAGCATTTCTGCTCAACACCTGAGTGTGTTGAATTCACTGAGCTACAGGAGCATTGCTGCTCAACAACTGAGTGCGATGAACTTCATTGAGTGTCAGGAGCATTTCTGCTCAACGTTAAGCCTGATGAATTCACTGACTTGGGCAGTCGCCAGGCGACCCCGAGTCGCAGTCGCTTTTAGGAGGCTCACTGGGGAAACCCATTTCTGCGGGCCCCTGGGGCAGCTAAGAGCTAGTGTCGGTCCATGGGTAGTCCGCTTGGACAACAACACTGGCAAGGAGACGAAACCGGAGAGGCAACTGAGAGCGTCCGGAGTGGTCATGACCCAGCTGGACCCCAGGGGATGGAGTCTCCACTCACCCTGGCTCTAACTGTCGTGAGGCTCGTGGGCGGCACGACTGAGTAGAGCGGAAATAGTGGAACAAAGCGTCCTCAGAAGCTTCAGACTTCAAGGAGGACGTGACGGGTGAGTCGTGACATGCGAGGGAAGCTTAAGCAACGGTCGCAATGTCCAACAACTCAAGGCACGTATGACTGTGTAGTCGAGGGTCGCCCAGGCCCCCGTTAAAACACGCCCTTTGTACATGTCCCCTCGGTTGATGAGGGTTTGGCAGCAGACCGGGGTGAACTATAGTCACACAGGGTGGGCTGCTCTGCCACGGTCACCTCGGAACTCGGTCGTGAAGCTAGTGCTGAAGCGGTCATCATATGGAGGACGACAACGGCTGCATCTACCACATGCCCCAGGAGCCTCTGAAAGTTCTTTCAGTGGGACCCTTTCTCACTTCAAACACCAGCTGAACACACTCTCATTGGAGATTGGACCGAGTCCATCTCCAAAACTGAGAAAGAGATACTCAACCCGTGGGCGAGATTACTCCCAGTTGACCTGAAGACCCAACGGGCTCTGGAGCACTCGGAGGTAAGGACTCTGTACTGATACTTCAACCTTCATATGCAACACACAGGATGGCCTGCGGCGCGGAAGGTAGAGATCTGAAACATGTCTTTCAGGTCGGCGCTGCAGCCCAATCTTGGGCCAAAATGGTCACGACCCACCACCTAGTAGCATGAAGAACGAGTTTACAACTAGCCTTCATACCGGCTGGAGGAGCGGCTATATCAAATCCTTCGCCAGCAGGAAAAGATAAGCAGTCACAAGTCAGGAGCCCTGCTCAACACTAGGTGTGATGAATATCACTGGATTTTCAGGAGCACGTCTGCTCAACACCTAATGTGATGATTATCACTGACTTGAGCAGGATAGCCTAGCCTGAGGTGGGGCAGAAAAGTGGAGAGTGTGGTGTTAGTGTGCTGTGCAACACTTACCTGTCTCCACTGGCAGCAGGGGACGCATGAGAAGGCGGATGACCAGGTCCTCGAACGCACCAAGCTGCCTGCTGGCGACCAGGGAGGGGTGTAAGGCTATACAGGGTCACACCCGCCAGACTGGCCCTCTTGGGACCCAGGGACAGATGAAATTGCTCTTTCTTTGAAGTGTGGGTACCGCTTGCTCTGCTTTTTTTTTTCAGGGAGCCAGTGGCGGAACAGACACACACACACACACACACAACAAAGACTCCACCCGGCCCTCACCCGGAGGGAGGGAATGATCGTTTTTGCCAACACCAAAAGCATCCTCATCCATCCCTGGGCGGCCCTCTCCGGAATGGGCTGGGCGTCTCTCCTACGGCCGGCTCCCTGCTGAGGCCTGGGTAGAGGCTGCTGCGGAGGCCCAGTGGGAGCGGCGGCCGGGGAACACCCTCGGCGACGAGCAGTCGGAGGAACTGCCACCGGCGGCAGGGTGGAGGCAGCCGGGGCAGGATGTGCCGGATTACCTCCGTCTGCGCTTGGGTGGCAGAAAACTGTTGGAAGCAGTTCTCCGCCGCGTCGCCGACCAGCCCCACCTAGGAAATTGGGGAGACCAGGAACCAAACCTTGTCCGCATCCGCCATATCAACCAGGCTGAGACAACAATAGCGCTACCGGACCACTAAGGTGGACATCGCCAGACCGATTGCACACGCCACGACACTCGTTCCCCGGAGGGCGAGGTCGGGAGCGGTGCGGTGCTCACCTATGAGCACACGGTCTGGGCTACCTTTGTGCATGCCATGGGTACCCTGGCCTGACAGACCAGTAGCAGCACCATGGCATGCAAAAGGAAGCGGCTTGCCCAGAGGCTTTGTAAACTCTGCCTGTTGGAATGGACAAGAATTCACAGGCCTTAGGGGGGGGGGACGATCCCCCCAAAAGGCAGCGGGCGCCAGACACAGGTGCACCTGTGTCATGACAGACCGCTCCAATGGAGGGACACCTCGCAACCCTTCACCGTTCCTCAATCAAGGGTAGTGAGGGGGAAAAGCTATTCACGCAGTTTCTGGCAGAGAAAGATGCCGTTCACCACCTGATAAGCTTTCCATGCATTTCAGAAAAGAAAAGCACTGGGGCGGCGAGCTGAGAACCAGCGCGGCCCGCCCCCGAGATACCCATCCCACACGGCACCAAGGGGTGGGGCATGGTAATGGGGACTCGCGCTTTGCGGACGAAGGCGAGTCTCGATCTCAACACCGCGACAGTCATATTCCCGCAATGAGAACATGAGCCATCCACAAAAGCTGCCTCAGCATGCTGAACATACAAGCACATATATTTATATACATATAAACATACAGCTCAAACACGTGATGCAACAATTGTGACCGTCGGAGAGGAAAAGGGAACGCATCCAGAAACGCACAGGTGGGATGACATCTTGAAAAAGACGCAAACGCACCCGTGTTGCTTTTTCAGAAAATAGGACCGTCAGCAGTGCCGGAGCACACAGGGGAATGACCGCGGCAACACTGAACAGAGAACTGAAACAGTGAAGCACTCACTTTTCCGCCCTCTAACCAGCCGTCAACACACACAAACATTTAGAATTTGTTGCTGCTAAAACAGCAGTTGAGAGCTCAAAGCTCACGATCACTGCTGCACTCGCGGTGTAGAACACCAGCACTGGGAGAGTCTTCCTGAAGAACACAGACACACTCGCTTGTTGTAAACAACAGCACTCTCAGAGACATCAAATGATCGACTCCGAAGCGAAAGGCAACTAGTGTGTGCATCCACTTCCATATTTATACCCACGCCGCGGGGGCGGAGTGTGTGATGTGAATCCAATTCCATTGGCTCGTTCAATAGTACTTGAAGATGATAGGCTCCCTGGCGTGATCCCCATTCAGTCGACGTCGACTACGTCTGACATTATCGACTGAAAGGGAACCAAATCTTTTCTTTGTTAAAGAGCCATGCGATAAAAGTCAGATGGCACTTAAGCTACTTTATGATTTGCTGTACGTCTGAACAAAAGAAAAGTTAACTACCTATACCATATTGAATTGCACAGCATCATATTTTTCTCCATTGCATTGTATGCATTACATTAAATAGCATCACGTTGAATCAAATCGAAATCGGATCACACCGCATCGTAATACAGTAGTAGTGAATCGTATTGCATCGCATCGGTAGCTGCTTATATGCATCTTTAATGTATCGTATCGTTGGCTATGCATCGAGACGCGCATCGCATCGGCCTCAGTTAAGGAGATGCACATCCCTAGCGTCCATGGTTGCAGGTAGGTGGCAGGAAACTCAAAGGAACACATGAACTGAAGAATTACAAACTAAAAAGTCCATGAACAAAACTAAACAGAACAGAATGGTGACAGTCTGATTTACCCAAGAATATTGGTAATATACGTTTAACAAAAAAGGATGGAATAGAATTAAGGAATTTAGGAACTGGATTGTGTGCAATAGTGTGAAAACAGAACAAAAAATTATTTGATCACTTAGATCAGAGGTCCTCAATCCTGCTCCTGGAGGGCCACTGTCCTGCAGGAGCAGTTCCTGAGTTCACTGTCCTGAGTCAGTTCCACTGTCCTGAGTCACTGTCCTGAGTTTAGTTCCAACCCTAATCAAAAACACCTGAGTCAGCTCATCAAGCTCTTCAGGATCGCTTGAATACACAAAGGCAGGTGTGCTGAAGCATGTTGGAACTAAACTCTGCAGGACAGTGGCCCTCCAGGAGCAGGATTGAAGATCCTCGGGTGTTGGGTAGATCAAATTAAAAGAGCATGCATTTTAATGCGTCTGACAGAGTTGGGACAAATATATATATATATATATATATATATATATATATATATATATATATATATATATATATCAGTGGTGGGCCATGCATTTCACACCTAGGCCTTCAGTGGGGTCCAACCTGTTATAGGGTTAATGCAGCGAGTTCGGAAAAGGCCGGTAGAGAGAAACGAGCGAGTGAGTTCGGCGTGTGCGTTAGTGTTCAGTTGTTCTTGCGTTCTGATAATAAGTTCTGAAGCGGAGCCTCCCTTGTCTTGTCATTCAAGGGTTACAGTCCCTTGTCAGACATTACAATAGTATTAATGTTTGAAAAAGAAAATGAAGTTTCGATCATATATTTCCAAGAAAAATTAAGAAAATCAGCGATTTTCAAAAAAGCGTTATACTCACCAAAACGAATGATATTTTTTTTTTACACAAATTCTATCCTAATTTCTTTCCTCAAAAAGAATTAAATTACTCTGCTGTACAGGTTATCTGTGCGTTTCAGTCCCAACAACCTTTTCTATCACCATCGAGGCTAATGCTGAAAGTCGAGTCCCGTCGTTCTGGCATAAGTTTTACTTGGTTTTAGTGCTGAGAGTGTCCGCTCGACAGAAGCAGTGGACACAGGGACAGTCACCGCAACACATGACGATGTGTACAGCTGACCCATGCTCACACACAGAGTTTTGAACGAAATCAATGAGATCAGCGGGACTTTTGCCTTCAAAAACAGACCTGGCATACATTACAGTCTGTCAGTTCTGTTATTACCTGGACAGATCGAACAGTGTGCCGTGACTCTGCGTTAAGTTGGATAACAGATTTTTTTCCAGTAGGTTTAAACCTGCTGGGGGTCGAGGAGGGAAAAAAACATTCATTTTTGGGTTGAAAAACTATTAAATCTACAGGAATATTTTAGTTTATGCCAGAGGTCTTCAATCCTGCTCCTGTAGGGCCACTGTCGTGCAGAGTTTAGTTCCAACCCTAATCAAACACATCGAATCAGGATCGCTTGAATGTACAAAGGCCGGTGTGCTGAAGCAGGTTGGAATTAAACTCTGCAGGACAGTGGCCCTCCAGGAGCAGGATTGAAGACCTCTGCTTTATGCAGTTCGCTGCAGATGCGGTTAGCTAGCTTTGAATACAGTAATACGCGTACTGCGCTCTGAACATCCAATCAAAGCATGAGAAAATGTCGACGTTATTGCATGCCTGATAGATGGCCCCAGTGCAGTCAAAGCGAAATCTGATTGGCTGATTAAATATGACTAAGCTACAGACACCACACTATTGATTCTGATGGCCACAAGGCAGATTTCTTTGGCCATGGCAACACATATATAATTGGATAAAAGCTCTAACATAAACATACACTACTGAAAGCAGCGCAACCAAGAGAAGAGCTATGAAATTAAGAGAATGGACTATTGAGCATAATTTAATACTCAGTCATGGAAAAAAAATATATTAAAGTGCAAGTCAGTGATTCTGATACTGTTCAGGCCAGCAGAGAAGGCCAACCACTGATTATATATTTTTTTTTTTTTTTTTAATATATAAATCAGATAAACCTGATTTCATGGTTCATTAGCCGAGACCTTTGTCTACAAATATATCAATATATAATAATGTATTATTAAATAATAAAAACTAACTTCTAAAACATGTTTTGTCCCTAATCTCAAGAATCAGTGATTTAATAATTTGGGCTCTGTTGTTAATTGTAACCTTTAATATTATAGTAATGTGCAAGGGCTTCCTATAGTTTTCAGATTTTTTTTATCCTTAGGAAAATTTAGATCACATCATGTCACACCGTTGTGATCGCACACAAAGTAAACTAAAAACACCTCAAATCAGTTATGATTTTGATTGAATTTTACGCTATTACTCAATGCGCAGCTGGAACTAGCCCCAAAGATAGCGATATTCAAGTTCAAATTGTAAGCAGGTTTACATGTACATTCACTTACACCTTTATTTATATAGCGCTTTATACAACACAGATTTCAAAGCAGCTTTACAGTGATAACAGAAAAGTTATGCATTTCAGCTGTTGTTCAGCTGAAGTCATCAAATATTAAATTTTGTCATTTCATCTATAAGGCAGTGCTGCAAAAATTTTTATTATCGTCCAGTTTAGTTCAGTTCTAATACAACAGTGTCAGTACAGTCAGATCAAAAATATTGTTGAATATTAATTTTTCATCTCTTACTAAAGATGAATAAAATAATGTAGTGCAATGTTCAGTATTTAAGTAAAGAGTATGTCCATTTATTTATAATCTTTAATTTGCATTAGGGGTGTAATTTGCATACTGGTATTGGAGACAACAGTAATACTTTAAATGAATAGTACTCATATGAAATATGACCAAAAAATCAGCGCCAGTACCTGGTTGACTTCAAAAAGTACAATACAGTAGGTGGTGGTTTTGCACCTTAACGCTGCCATCTGTTATTAAGCATAAGACGCAGCGCACAGCTACTGTACTTACTGCCGTGTAAAATCGTTGTCTGATAAGACAGAGGAGAGTCTCTACCCACACTAAAAAATAAGCTCGCCAGTATGGGAGTTTTTTGGATTTAGAGAAAATCACCCGTCTGCAGTACTCGCCGATCAACAGTGAGAGCAAAAGGGACAAAACCACCAAACCTCCTTATTTTACATCCCTTGAGGCTTTTAGTCCAAAATTGTGCTCAGTTGAATACAAACTTAAGGATTATCATAAATTTACTTCAAATATCTTTAAAAGGAATATTTTGTTGTATTTTTATAAAGCCTGGTCTTGATGTTCCATAAATCTCAGAAATGTCTCATTGATTTAATTCTGACAATATGACAACAAGCTGCCAATGTTTTCTTTTAAATTAGTCTATAAACTTTTAAGTCCAAAGGCTTCCTGAACTATGCATTTCAATTTGGATATGCCATTTGTTGGATTTGGGTTCCAAATGGGGACGGGTTAAGGTATTAGTTGTTAAAGCTTATTTATAATACTGTTGAACTTTACAGTACTTTCTCTCTCCTGGATATTTCTTAGGCAGTGTCAAAGAAGCCAGAGTCTCAATTGTTTTAATTGTCGTATGCAATAGAGGGATTCATTGGCTAAAAAATTTAAATATGAATTTGACTAATAACTTTTTTTTCTTCAAGGTTTCAATAGATATCGCAATATTTCATTACCTTGAATTCTTTTGGCCACGATAACCACGTGTGAAAAGTCTGATATTAGAGGCTTTCGCAGCAGAGAAACTTTTTCATAGGTCCAAAAACTACTGACGAAAGTACACCGATTTTGGAGCGTTCACACCGCAGGAACTAGCAACTATTTTAGTTCTAGGAACTCTTTTGGAGGAACTAATTTAGCTCCTACTTCATTGTAGGGTCTAAACCAGAACTATAGGAACTATCCGTGACGTAAGTGTACGCTGATTGGCCGAACACACGCGAAACACCAGCACCCGCCATTTTTAAAAAGGCTGTGTAAACACACAGATTATAGCCTATATATTTACTCCAGAAACTAAGTCTGCGAACATGGAAAACAGTGATAGATGGACCTCTTAACCTTTACGCTAAGGAGAAAATACTACGCAACTTTGAAGGGACCAAGAGAACCATGATTATGTATTTTTGCTCAGATAGCAACACTGGACATCAACCACACAGCATAAGCTACTAAGTTTTCATTAGTCTACTTTATGTATAATAGTTATATCTATAACATATTAGACAGGACTGTTAGACAGATCATTAACTAACACAGAGAATGCGAGCACTGGGAGCTCAGGCTCTGGCGTTCTCTGTGCCATATAAAGGTCCGCCACAACAAGCTTGGCTTATGTCACTTCAGAGTTCCTCCTGGTGGTGCGAATGCAGCCAGAAAACGTTCCTAGGGGAACTATTAGTTCTTGGGGGAACCACCCTGGTGGTTAGTTCCTAGAACTATCCGGTGCAAAAGCCCCCAAAGTGACAGCCCTAGTTTGCATTGTGCTATTTCAGAGCGAGACAGAAGTTTAACTAATATTTTGATTTAGAGGAAGCAAAAAAAGAATGGAATGATTCCTCTATACAATTGAAATTAGAGGGAGTCAGTAGTGTTATATGAAGAAGAAAAAAAAGTCTCAAAGCCTCATAACATTTAGAATTCCACAATTTCGTGAGTTTGCAAATGACTTTTCAGGTCTCTTTGATATGTGAAACTCTTCTCGCACTGAAGACATTTGAAAGGCTTCTCTCCAGTGTGAAGCCTCATGTGAGTCTGAAGATTTCCTTTAAGTGTGAAACTCTTTCCACAATGAGGGCAGATGAAAGGCTTCTCTCCAGTGTGAAGTTTAATGTGAGTGTTTAGGCTTCTTTTATGACTGAAACTCTTTCCACATTGAGGACATATAAAACAATACTCTCCTGAGTGAATCCTCATGTGGCATTGAAGGGTTTCTTTACAACTGAATCTCTTTCCACACTGAGCACATATGCAAGGCTTCTCTCCAGTGTGAATGTTCATGTGAGTATTAAGACTTTCTTTTCGTGAAAAGCTCTTCCAACAAACATTGCAGGTGAAAGGGTTTTCTCCCGTATGAATTCTCATGTGGGCATTTAAGTTTCCTTTATGTGTAAAAAACTGTCCACATTGAGTGCAATTATAAGGCTTCTCTCCAGTGTGAACTCTCATGTGGGCTTTAAGGTTTTGGTTTTGAGTGAAACTCTTTCCACACTGAAGGCATGTGTAAGGCTTCTCTCCAGTGTGAACTCTCATGTGGACTTCAAGGTTTTGTTTGGAATTTAAACTCCTTCCACACTGATAGCAGGTAAAGTAACTGTTAGATTCGGTCTTCTGAGCACTTTTTCGTGAGTAAGTCTTTGTGGATTTTTCTCCAGTCATGAAATCATGATGTTTCTCATTCTGATTTTTCTCTTCCATTTCATTCAGTCCTTCACTCTCCTCTTTTAGTGACATCAGGTCTAAAGTAAAAAAAAAAAAACAGTTAATCCCCCACAAACACAATAAGAATAGACTTATTATAAAAACATTGGACAACATAGACTGTGATATACTTATGGAGAGCATTAGCATGGTTTAGGTTCTATACAATTCTACTTTTGTACAATTTAAGTGATACTTAAAGTGAAGTGGCAATACAACGGTTCAATAAACAAGTTTATATTAATAGACTTACATTTTAGACATAATATTGTTAAAAGAAAATAGTTTCAAACAAAGCCACATCAGAATCATTGCATATCCAAGGAACACACAGAGGTGTTTTGTTAATGAATGATCCAGCGTTGTTGAATAAATCGAGTAAGTAAATGATTTAAAGGGTTAGTTCACCCAAAAGGACACAATTGTCAGCAATTACTTACTCTTATGTTGTTCAAAACCCATAAGACTTTTGTTGATCTTCAAAACATAAAGGAAGATATTTTAACTTAAATTTGAGAGATTTTTGTCCCTCTATTGATAGTCTATGCAACTACCATCTGATTTCTGAAGAGACTCGATTATATATATACTTCATATGATGAACATATTGAATTTAGGCTTTAATTCACATCTAAACATAGATCAGCAAACAAACAGAATCTCAACATTCAGTTGACTGCTTGACACGAGAACAAACCTCATTGTTTTCAAGCTGAAATGTGCTGCATAACAAGAATGAACGTCATTGGTTATTGCAAAAGTTCAAACGTGGTGCGCAACACGTTAATAAACCTAATTGGTTCTTGTGGAAGCTCAAACGTGCTGCGTGACAAGAATGAACCACATTGGTTCATGTGGAAGCTCAAACGTGCTGCGTGACAAGAATGAACCTCATTGGTTCTTTCTGAAGCTCAAACGTGCTGCGTGACAAGAATGAACCTCATTGGTTCTTGCTGAAGCTCAAACGTGCTGCGTGACAAGAATGAACCTCATTGGTTCTTGCGGATGCTCAAACGTGCTGCGTGACAAGAATGAACCACATTGGTTCTTGTGGAAGCTCAAACGTGCTGCGTGACAAGAATGAACCTCATTGGTTCTTGCTGAAGCTCAAACGTGCTGCGTGACAAGAATGAACCTCAATGGTTCTTGCTGGAGCTCAAACGCGCTGCGTGACAAGAATGAACCACATTGGTTCTTGCGGAAGCTCAAACGTGCTGCGTGACAAGAATGAACCTCATTGGTTCTTGCTGAAGCTCAAACGTGCTGCGTGACAAGAATGAACCTCATTGGTTCTTGCGGAAGCTCAAACGTGCTGCGTGACAAGAATGAACCACATTGGTTCTTGTGGAAGCTCAAACGTGCTGCGTGCCAAGAATGAACTTCATTGGTTCTTGTGGAAGCTCAAACGTGCTGCGTGACAAGAATGAACCTCATTGGTTCTTGTGGAAGCTCAAACGTGCTGCGTGACAAGAATGAACCTCATTGGTTCTTGCTGAAGCGCAAACGTGCTGCGTGACAAGAATGAACCTCATTGGTTCTTGCGGAAGCTCAAACGTGCTACGTGACAAGAATGAACCTCATTGGTTCTTGCTGAAGCTCAAACGTGCTGCGTGACAAGAATGAACCTCATTGGTTCTTGCGGAAGCTCAAACGTGCTGCGTGACAAGAATGAACCACATTGGTTCTTGTGGAAGCTCAAACGTGCTGCGTGACAAAAATGAACCTCATTGGTTCTTGTGGAAGCTCAAACGTGCTGCGTGAAAAGAATGAACCTTATTGGTTCTTGTGGAAGCTCAAACGTGCTGCGTGACAAGAATGAACCTCATTGGTTCTTGCTTAAGCTCAAACGTGCTGCGTGACAAGAATGAACCACATTGGTTCATTTGGAAGCTCAAACGTGCTGCGTGACAAGAATAAACCCCATTGGTTCTTGCTGAAGCTCAAACGTGCTGCGTGACAAGAATGAACCTCATTGGTTCTTGCTGAAGCTCAAACGTGCTGCGTGACAAGAATGAACCTCATTGGTTCTTGCTGAAGCTCAAACGTGCTGCGTGACAAGAATGAACCTCATTGGTTCTTGCTGAAGCTCAAACGTGCTGCGTGACAAGAATGAACCTCATTGGTTCTTGCGGAAGCTCAAACGTGCTGCGTGACAAGAATAAACCCCATTGGTTCTTGCTGAAGCTCAAACGTGCTGCGTGACAAGAATGAACCTCATTGGTTCTTGCTGAAGCTCAAACGTGCTGCGTGACAAGAATGAACCTCATTGGTTCTTGCTGAAGCTCAAACGTGCTGCGTGACAAGAATGAACCTCATTGGTTCTTGCGGAAGCTCAAACGTGCTGCGTGACAAGAATGAACCACATTGGTTCTTGCTGAAGCTCAAACGTGCTGCGTGACAAGAATGAACCTCATTGGTTCTTGCTGAAGCTCAAACGTGCTGCGTGACAAGAATGAACCTCATTGGTTCTTGCTGAAGCTCAAACGCGCTGCGTGACAAGAATGAACCAGATTGGTTTTTGTGGAAGCTCAAACGTGCTGCGTGACAAGAATGAACCTCATTGGTTCTTGTGGAAGCTCAAACGTGCTGCGTGACAAGAATGAACCCCATTGGTTCTTGCTGAAGCTCAAACGTGCTGCGTGACAAGAATGAACCTCATTGGTTCTTGTGGAAGCGCAAACGTGCTGCGTAACAAGAATGAACCTCATTGGTTCTTGCTTAAGCTCAAACGTGCTGCGTGACAAGAATGAACCCCATTGGTTCATTTGGAAGCTCAAACGTGCTGCATGACAAGAATAAACCCCATTGGTTCTTGCTGAAGCTCAAACGTGCTGCGTGACAAGAATGAACCTCATTGGTTCTTGCTGAAGCTCAAACGTGCTGCGTGACAAGAATGAACCTCATTGGTTCTTGCGGAAGCTCAAACGTGCTGCGTGACAAGAATGAACCACATTGGTTCTTGTGGAAGCTCAAACGTGCTGCGTGACAAGAATGAACCACATTGGTTCTTGTGGAAGCTCAAACGTGCTGCGTGACAAGAATGAACCTCATTGGTTCTTGCTGAAGCTCAAACGTGCTGCGTGACAAGAATGAACCTCATTGGTTCTTGCGGAAGCTCAAACGTGCTGCGTGACAAGAATGAACCACATTGGTTCTTGTGGAAGCTCAAACGTGCTGCGTGACAAGAATGAACCTCATTGGTTCTTTCTGAAGCTCAAACGTGCTGCGTGACAAGAATGAACCTCATTGGTTCTTGCTGAAGCTCAAACGCGCTGCGTGACAAGAATGAACCACATTGGTTCTTGCTGAAGCTCAAACGTGCTGCGTGACAAGAATGAACCTCATTGGTTCTTGCGGAAGCTCAAACGTGCTGCGTGACAAGAATGAAGCTCATTGGTTCTTGCGGAAGCTTAAACGTGCTGCGTGACAAGAATGAACCTCATTGGTTCTTGCGGAAGCTCAAACGTGCTGCATAACACGGGAATGAACCACATTGGTTCTTGTGGAAGCTCAAACGTGCTGCGTGACAAGAATGAACCTCATTGGTTCTTGCTGAAGCTCAAACGTGCTGCGTGACAAGAATGAACCTCATTGGTTCTTGCGGAAGCTCAAACGTGCTGCGTGACAAGAATGAACCACATTGGTTCTTGTGGAAGCTAAAACGTGCTGCGTTACAAGAATGAACCTCATTGGTTCTTGCTGAAGCTCAAACGCGCTGCATGACAAGAATGAATTACATTGGTTCTTGCGGAAGCTCAAACGTGCTGCGTGACAAGAATGAACCTCATTGGTTCTTGCTGAAGCTCAAACGTGCTGCGTGACAAGAATGAACCTCATTGGTTCTTGCGGAAGCTCAAACGTGCTGCGTGACAAGAATGAACCTCATTGGTTCTTGCTGAAGCTCAAACGTGCTGCGTGACAAGAATGAACCTCATTGGTTCTTGCGGAAGCTCAAACGTGCTGCGTGACAAGAATGAACCACATTGGTTCTTGTGGAAGCTCAAACGTGCTGCGTGACAAGAATGAACCTCATTGGTTCTTGCTGAAGCTCAAACGCGCTGCATGACAAGAATGAATTACATTGGTTCCTTCTGAAGCTCAAACGCGCTGCGTGACAAGAATGAACCTCATTGGTTCTTGCTGAAGCTAAAACGCGCTGCGTAACAAGAACGAAGCTCATTGGTTCTTGCGGAAGCTTAAACGTGCTGCATAACACGGGAATGAACCTCATTGGTTCTTGCTGAAAATCAAACATGATGAGTGACAAGAATAAACCTCATTGGTTCTTGCTGAAGCTCAAACGCGCTGCGTGACAAGAATGAACCTCACTGGTTCTTGCTGAAGCTCAAACGTGCTGCGTGACAAGAATGAACCACATTGGTTCTTGCTGAAGTTCAAACGCGCTGCGTGACAAGAATGAACCACATTGGTTCTTGCTGAAGCTCAAACGTGCTGCGTGACAAGAATGAACCTCATTGGTTCTTGCTGAAGCTCAAACGTGCTGCGTGACAAGAATGAACCTCATTGGTTCTTGCGGAAGCTCAAACGTGCTGCGTGACAAGAATGAACCACATTGGTTCTTGCTGAAGCTCAAACGTGCTGCGTGACAAGAATGAACCTCATTGGTTCTTGCTGAAGCTCAAACGTGCTGCGTGACAAGAATGAACCTCATTGGTTCTTGCTGAAGCTCAAACGCGCTGCGTGACAAGAATGAACCAGATTGGTTTTTGTGGAAGCTCAAACGTGCTGCGTGACAAGAATGAACCTCATTGGTTCTTGTGGAAGCTCAAACGTGCTGCGTGACAAGAATGAACCCCATTGGTTCTTGCTGAAGCTCAAACGTGCTGCGTGACAAGAATGAACCTCATTGGTTCTTGTGGAAGCGCAAACGTGCTGCGTAACAAGAATGAACCTCATTGGTTCTTGCTTAAGCTCAAACGTGCTGCGTGACAAGAATGAACCCCATTGGTTCATTTGGAAGCTCAAACGTGCTGCATGACAAGAATAAACCCCATTGGTTCTTGCTGAAGCTCAAACGTGCTGCGTGACAAGAATGAACCTCATTGGTTCTTGCTGAAGCTCAAACGTGCTGCGTGACAAGAATGAACCTCATTGGTTCTTGCGGAAGCTCAAACGTGCTGCGTGACAAGAATGAACCACATTGGTTCTTGTGGAAGCTCAAACGTGCTGCGTGACAAGAATGAACCACATTGGTTCTTGTGGAAGCTCAAACGTGCTGCGTGACAAGAATGAACCTCATTGGTTCTTGCTGAAGCTCAAACGTGCTGCGTGACAAGAATGAACCTCATTGGTTCTTGCGGAAGCTCAAACGTGCTGCGTGACAAGAATGAACCACATTGGTTCTTGTGGAAGCTCAAACGTGCTGCGTGACAAGAATGAACCTCATTGGTTCTTTCTGAAGCTCAAACGTGCTGCGTGACAAGAATGAACCTCATTGGTTCTTGCTGAAGCTCAAACGCGCTGCGTGACAAGAATGAACCACATTGGTTCTTGCTGAAGCTCAAACGTGCTGCGTGACAAGAATGAACCTCATTGGTTCTTGCGGAAGCTCAAACGTGCTGCGTGACAAGAATGAAGCTCATTGGTTCTTGCGGAAGCTTAAACGTGCTGCGTGACAAGAATGAACCTCATTGGTTCTTGCGGAAGCTCAAACGTGCTGCATAACACGGGAATGAACCACATTGGTTCTTGTGGAAGCTCAAACGTGCTGCGTGACAAGAATGAACCTCATTGGTTCTTGCTGAAGCTCAAACGTGCTGCGTGACAAGAATGAACCTCATTGGTTCTTGCGGAAGCTCAAACGTGCTGCGTGACAAGAATGAACCACATTGGTTCTTGTGGAAGCTCAAACGTGCTGCGTGACAAGAATGAACCTCATTGGTTCTTGCTGAAGCTCAAACGCGCTGCATGACAAGAATGAATTACATTGGTTCTTGCGGAAGCTCAAACGTGCTGCGTGACAAGAATGAACCTCATTGGTTCTTGCTGAAGCTCAAACGTGCTGCGTGACAAGAATGAACCTCATTGGTTCTTGCGGAAGCTCAAACGTGCTGCGTGACAAGAATGAACCTCATTGGTTCTTGCTGAAGCTCAAACGTGCTGCGTGACAAGAATGAACCTCATTGGTTCTTGCGGAAGCTCAAACGTGCTGCGTGACAAGAATGAACCACATTGGTTCTTGTGGAAGCTCAAACGTGCTGCGTGACAAGAATGAACCTCATTGGTTCTTGCTGAAGCTCAAACGCGCTGCATGACAAGAATGAATTACATTGGTTCCTTCTGAAGCTCAAACGCGCTGCGTGACAAGAATGAACCTCATTGGTTCTTGCTGAAGCTAAAACGCGCTGCGTAACAAGAACGAAGCTCATTGGTTCTTGCGGAAGCTTAAACGTGCTGCATAACACGGGAATGAACCTCATTGGTTCTTGCTGAAAATCAAACATGCTGAGTGACAAGAATAAACCTCATTGGTTCTTGCTGAAGCTCAAACGCGCTGCGTGACAAGAATGAACCTCACTGGTTCTTGCTGAAGCTCAAACGTGCTGCGTGACAAGAATGAACCTCACTGGTTCTTGCTGAAGCTCAAACGTGCTGCGTGACAAGAATGAACCTCATTGGTTCTTGCTGAAGCTCAAACGCGCTGCGTGACAAGAATGAACCTCACTGGTTCTTGCTGAAGCTCAAACGTGCTGCGTGACAAGAATGAACCACATTGGTTCTTGCTGAAGTTCAAACGCGCTGCGTGACAAGAATGAACCACATTGGTTCTTGCTGAAGCTCAAACGTGCTGCGTGACAAGAATGAACCACATTGGTTCTTGCTGAAGCTCAAACGCGCTGCGTGACAAGAATGAACCACATTGGTTCTTGCTGAAGCTCAAACGCGCTGCGTGACAAGAATGAACCACATTGGTTCTTGCTGAAGCTCAAACGCGCTGCGTGACAAGAATGAACCTCATTGGTTCTTGCTGAAGCTCAAACGCGCTGCGTGACAAGAATGAACCTCATTGGTTCTTGCTGAAGCTCAAACGCGCTGCGTGACAAGAATGAACCTCATTGGTTCTTGCTGAAGCTCAAACGTGCTGCGTGACAAAATGAACCTCATTGGTTCTCGAACGTCAAGCAAACATGCTTGACCTTCCGTTTACCACAACTGATGTGTGAGTTGATGAATGTTTATTTGTGAATAAAAGCCTAAATTCAATCATGTAAAATGATTGTGTCTCGTCAGAAATTTTTTACTAAACTGCACAATTCATATGGATGATTTTAAAGGTCTATTTTTGAAGCATCGAAGTAGTAGTTGCATGGACTGTCAATAGAGGAACAGAAAACTCTGAGATTTCATTAAAAATATCTTAATATGTGTTCCGAATATGAACGAAAGTCTTACATGTTTGAAACTACATGAGGGTGAGTAATTGAAAATGTAAAAAAAAAAACAGAATTATAATTTTTGGGTGAACTTTCTCTTTAATGACCAATTCATAGACAGTAATTTTTTCCCCCTGAATAAATCAGCTATTTTGAATGAATCAGTTGAATCAATGATTTGATGACTCACTCAATACATTAACTCGCTATCACCTACCAGTGGTTGTAGTTTCATATTTATAAGTATTGTTTCAGTTTTTCATATAAATATCTATTGTCTGTTGTGGCAAGTCTTTTATGAATGGTAATGAATGATTTTGCAAAGTTATTTTAATCTTCTGTACAGTGTTTCAATAATATTAAGCTGATATGTACATACAAACGTTAGTGTTAGTTAAACTCACCTGATACTGTTGCACAATCAGGGGCTCTCAAACTTTTTTGGGCCAGGGACCCCTTATAGGGTAAACAACTTTTCCAAGGACCGCCTCATAAATATAATGGTGATTAAACCCAAAGTTATTGTTAGATGGGAGTAATGAACAGAATATGCTTGTTTTATTGGCTGAAATGGCCCCCATCTGTTTATAAGGACTTTCTAATAATATAGCAGCACTAGGTGAACCTTCAGTAAATCAGTTTAAAGGGCAGTAGAGTTCCATTACACGATAGTAAATGTTAAAACTTCAACGAGATGTTAAAACTAACGAGCGAGCCCCAGATCTCGCGAGCGAGCCCCAGATCTCGCGAGCGAGCCCCAGATCTCGCGAGCGAGCGAGTGAGCCCCAGATCTCGCGCGCGAGCGAGCGAGCCCCAGATCTCGCGCGCGAGCCCCAGATCTCACGAGCGAGCGAGATGTTAAAACTTCAACGAGATGTTAAAACTAACGAGCGAGTCCGAGAGAGAGAGAGAGAGAGAGAGAGAGAGAGAGAGGGAGAGAGAGAGGGACCGAGCGAGTCCGAGATCTCGCGCACGCGAGAGGGACCGAGTGAGTCCGAGATCACGTGAGAGAGACCGAGTGTGCCTGCGCGCTAGAGAGATTGAGTGTGTCTGAGCATTAGTAAATTGATACATACTACATAGTAATATATAATTAGCCTACTATATAAGAGGCATGGAAGTTTGATAAATGGACAACAATATAAATAAAAACAAAAAATTAAAATCTTACCACTGAATTAGCAGACTGTGATTTGAATCAGATAGGCAGAAGATGAAAACACTTTCTTGTCTTTCCCAAGTACCACTACAAGGGGAATATTTTTTCCACAATTTGCAGCACTGAATCTTTCAATCTTTACTCTAAATGACTTCAGAGAACTTTGAGAACCATTTTAATAAGGTTCAAATGACAGAGTTCAGCTTTGAGATTGAAACCAACCTGTTTGTTCCTCAGTATCTTCAAGTTTCACTAGCAGTATTTCTTCAATCTTCATGTCTTCACTCTCTTCTTTAATAAACGCCATCTTTATAACAGTATGTAATGTGAATCTCAGTTGTTTCACCAGGAGTTTTTCTGTGTGTTTGGACACGGTCATGTACTAAATGAGAAAAATGAACAGAAAAATAAATATATCCAAACTAAATCACTAGGTGCGTCTCAATAAGCTCCATAGTTAAGTAGTCATTAGAGAGTTAATGGTCTCTAATTATCATGATTAGCCCCTTTAAAGTTCAGTTTAAAGGACTGACTTTTTTCGTTAATTTGCAGACTAAATAAGGGGTCCTAAAGGGAATGAGGTCCCCCCACCACAGTTTCACAAAATCCTGTGGGAAACAGACGAATAATACAATATAGCTAGATCTTCTCATATGGTAAACATCGTTGTTATATCATCCAGCCCTAAATCTGCTTGATGTAAAAGAGTTAAGTCATTATAAACATAATGTGTTTTTCTGTAAAGCTACTTTGAAACTATGTGTTTTGTGGGAAGAAAAATGATTGAATGAACCAAATGCAATTTTCCTTTTATATGATAGACAATAAATATAGCATTGTAAAATATAAAGGCACAATTTGGTGTTGTTTTTAACTCAGTTCCACTTTCACCAGAGTTCATTATTTTTCTTCCACGCTGGAAAGCTCTCCTCCCTTGCACTTCTCATCTTTTCTGTTACTAGTGTTGTGAGGCTTTGCTCACAAAAATGGCGTTCATGTTAGATTAAGCAAAACAATTAATTTACATCGTTTGTATATAAAAATATATATCGAATGGCTTAAACACATCCATTTAAACAGTTAAAAACACAAACCTTTCTTCTGCGAATTGCAGGAGGAGGAGCGCGGCGCCGCCTTATGACGTCATATCATCATTCCAAAACAAAAGTCCTATTCACGTATTAAAATATCAACTCGGGAACTTTTTTTCATTTTTGTTTGATGCTTTTTTGGTGCCACATTAAAAACTTTAACTTTTATAAAATGAGCAAGAATTAAACATGAGCCAGATTATTCAAAACAAAAAAATATGCAACAATAGGTAACATGAGGCAATGTGTTATTATTAACTGCAAAATGTATTTCTTGACATTCCCAAATGTCCAATGTAGTAATCTCACCAATCTTTCACCAAGGCCAGCATGTGTCGCTATTGCTTCAAACAGGACATATCTCAACATCTGTCCATCTCTCCCATCACATTCCTTTTAGAGGCTAAAGAAAAAAACTTTTTTTAGGATAAAAATGCTGTCAAATGACAAAATCTACAGAGCCATGCATAACATGTCATGCAAGAAAAAAAGTAAATTGTGTGCACGATCTAAGAAATACTGTTAGTGTTAATGTAAGGTTTGTTTATTGTTAATGTAAAATTGTGTTAATGTATAGTTGAAACTTTACATTCATCACACACTTTTATGGACTTAACCCTTTAAGCCCTGAAGGGATTTTTAGAGTTGTTGTTTTTTTCTAACTGACATACACAAAAGTAAAGACTCACAACTCCAAAACGATAGCAATGAAAGTAAAAAAGAATAGGTTTTGTTTTTTTATAGGAAACTTTTTATCTTTGAGGGGGGAAAATCATTACATTTGGACATTCTCATTTTTGAGGAAAAATGGTAGGAGGACAATTATTTTTTGGTGATGTTCCCCTACATGTGAGCTGCATCTTAATCAAATGTGTTGATAGCATAAAGTAATCAGAAGTTACAAAAGCATTTGGAACCTATGTAGCCTTTCTGTTTAGAACTTGGCACCCCCCTAATGGGCATTTTGAAAAGAAAAAAGAAAATATATATATATATATATATATATATATAAACCCTGAAGGTTTAAGGGTTAATGCCTCTCTGCTGCAATTATTGATTATGTGTCCATTAATTTAGAGCACCCATCAAGCACCTGAATCTGCAATGAAATGTGCAGCAAAAACATCTGGCAAATTACCCTATTTTTTAAAAGAAATACATTATAATAGAGGTATGAAATTTTGATTCTGAACACCCTTATGTGATGAATTGTGTGATTTACAATGCTGGTACTTTTTTCTACAGCTATAACTCGAAGAAAACCTTGCATTAAGTCATTTTGCATTGCTTTTAATTTTTAACAGTTTTGGTTATCCTATATTTCCTTGTTTTCAGTGACAGCAATAGACATGTCTTCGATTTCACATTTTCCAAAATTATAGTACATTGCTTCCCTGTAACATTCAGGTGTTTTCACTCCGACAGACGTTCTTAAGTATGTGGATTTTTTGAGTACATCCTCCACAAACATTACTTCCATGATTTCTTGACGTCTCCAGGTGAATGTTTGTGCTATGCGGTCATAGATAGTCAAGATGTCTGGATGTGTCTTCTGATACTCGCTTTGTAGCATGTTCACATGGGTGTAAATATCCAAGTGTAAATATGCAGCAGTCATAACTATTATTTTAGACTGCGCACTGAGTTTTGGACAAGGGAAGAAGCTGATATAAATGTATATGATATAAATGTATAGATATAAATTGCATTATGTAGTATCAAAGTGAGGTGACTATCACAGAGCATCTATTTTGGTTGTTATTCTATTAGTTTTTTTGTTGTTGTTTGATTGTATAGCTTTCATAGCTCATAGCCTATAATATTTTTTTACCTTTATAAGGGCAATTATTCTAATGTTTTTTAAATATATTTGTCATCTTTTGTGAAAAATTCATAAATTTAATCGACAAATTCAATTAGAATATTAAAGAAAATTAGCTAAATATAATATTTTGAATAGCCTTTCGAAATAGGCTATGAAACTAATGACAAAATGAAACAATACTTAGATTATGAGTGTAACAAGTGGATTGTTAGTTTTCCTGTCATGTTCCCAAGGGGACAGATTGGAGTGACGCACGGACGGATTGGGGTGACGTACAGACAGAGAGCTAGGCTATGGCACTTGTAATGCTGTTATGCACATGTAAAGAATAAAGTAAGCAATGATACTGCTTTAATCGTCCATTCTGTATAGTTGACAATAACAGAACAGTATGAAACATGGTGGCAGCGGTTGTGAATTCAGCCGAAGTTAGTACCGAGCCGTGAAGACTGAAAAAGTGCCGCTAGCTTGTTGTAGTTAGCCTAGCCCGCGAGCTCGAGCAAGGGACAGCCCAGTGTTTACGGAGCCGAAGCGGGAGCAGAAAAGAGCGCCAGACGTCGCGATGGATGGTCTCAGGCCGCCTCCAATACTTTGTTTGGATACGGCCAACTTAGCGAAAACTTGGAAAAGTTGGAAGGAGGAGTTTACGCTGTATACGGACCTCACGATGCCCGATGCAGAGGAGACAACTAAAGTTAAGTTGTTTAATTACCTCCTCGGAGAGAGAGGGAGGGAACTTTTAGACACGCTGACAAGCGGTGATACATCGGCAAGGAGGACAGTGAGTACAATGATGACGCAGTTTGATAAACATTGCAATCCGCAACTGAATGAGACTGTTGAGCGATATAAGTTTTTTGTTAGAGACCAAGGTCAAGACGAAAATATTGACAGATATGTCACAGATTTGAGAGTATTGGCCAGCACATGCAATTTTGGTGACATTAAGGACTCACTAATAAGAGACCGCATTGTGTGTGGTACACAGAGCCCTGCGATGAGGGAAAGACTGTTAAGGGAAGACAACTTAACGCTGGATAAGTGCATGCAAATATGCAGAGCTACTGAACTGTCAAAAGAGAACAGCAAAACCATACAAGGTAAAACGGTGGAAGAAATACATGCAATGAAGACAAATCCAAGGAGAGACAAAAAGGAGGAGATTAACTGTAACTTTTGTGGCAACACACATGAGAAAAATAAACACAAATGTCCGGCCTATGGAAAGAAGTGTAAGAAATGTGGGAAAGAGAACCACTTTGCGGCAAAATGCAAGTCAAAGTTTGAGAAAAACAAGAAAGGCAGACCGGTACACACAATTTCAGAGTCAAGTGAATCGTGTGAGGACATCATGACAATAACAGACATCAGAGAAAACCAAGAGACAATAAATCAGGTGAAAGAAGCACACAGCAAAAGTCAACATCTCTTTGCAGGGATGTTGTTGGACAAAAAGCTAGTTAACTTTCAGATAGACTGTGGTGCTACCTGTAATGTTATCCCAATGCAACTGTTGAACCCAAATATACAATTGGATCACACAGAGAAAGTACTTGTCATGTACAACAAAAGCAGATTACGCCCACTTGGAAAATGTAATGTCAAACTCCGAAATCCGAGAAATGAGAAACTATACAGACTTGAGTTTCAAGTGGTGAACCAGGAGGACAGGATCCCGCTACTGGGAAGAAAGGCTAGTGAAGCCATGAAATTGATCAAAGTGCAGTATGAGAACATACTGGCGATTGACAGTATAGTGAAAACACAAAGTACAGACAAAACGACTGACAACAGTGTGCAGCTGACAAATATGGAGAAAATAAAGTCAGAGTTCGGAGATGTTTTCACAGGCGTTGGCTGCCTAGAAGGCGAGTACAACATTGAAATAGACAAAAGTGTACCACCAGTAAAACTGCCTAAACGCAGAGTGCCAGTAGCAATGATGACCCCCCTCAAAGAGGAACTAAAGAATCTTGAAAGCCAAGAAATCATAGCACCTGTGGAGCGCAGCACTGACTGGATAAGCAGTATGGTGTCAGTGACAAAACCAAATGGAAAGCCAAGGATCTGTATAGACCCCAAACCACTGAATAGAGCACTAAAACGGAGCCATTTTCCTCTTCCGACTATTGATGATGTCCTACCAGGACTCTCAAAATCCAAGGTATTCACTGTTTGTGATGTAAAGCATGGATTTTGGCACGTCAAGCTGGATGAAGTGTCCAGTTACCTCACCACGTTTGCAACCCCCTTCGGACGGTATCGTTGGCTCAGGATGCCAATGGGTATAAGCCCAGCTCCGGAAGTCTTTCAAAGGAAACTCATGCAAGCACTAGAGGGCTTACCGGGTTTGTATATCATTGCGGATGATATACTGATCACGGGGGAGGGTGATACACAAGAGGAAGCGGACAAGGATCATGAGGAAAACTTGAGATGTTTTCTAATGAGGTGCAGACAAAGAGACATTAAACTCAATGCAGAGAAGTTTAAACTGAGGAGAGAGTCTGTACCCTACATTGGACACTTGCTGACAGCAGAAGGCCTCCGCATTGACCCGGAGAAAGTGCGGGCAGTGCGGGAGTTGCCGAGGCCTACAGATGTCAAGGGGGTACAGAGACTTGTAGGTATGCTGAACTACCTTTCAAAGTTTTGTGATCATCTATCTGATGACTGTGAAGTTTTGAGACAACTTACACACAAGGACACCATGTGGGAGTGGACTGAGGTGCACGAGAAAGCTTTTAAAAGATTGAAAGACAAAATAACAAACGCACCACTGCTAAAGTACTATGATCAAAATGAGGAGTTAACCCTGCAATGTGATGCCTCAGAGACCGGACTAGGAGCAGCCCTGACACAGAAAGGTAAACCTGTGGCATTTGCAAGCAGAGCGCTGACACCCACAGAAAGGGGTTACGCACAGATAGAAAAAGAATGTTTGGCCATAGTGTTCGGAATGGAAAAGTTCAATCAATATACTTATGGTAGAAAAGTGACTGTTCAAAGTGACCATAAGCCACTGGAGAATATTGTGAGAAAACCGCTACTTAGTGCACCAAAGAGATTGCAGAGAATGTTACTCAGACTGCAGAAATACGACATTAATGTGATCTATGTGCCTGGGCGAGACATGCTACTAGCTGACACACTAAGCAGAGCATATTTACCTGAAAGCAATCAGGGAGACACAGAGGCAGATCTAGAGACTGTTAACATGATCACATACTTGCCTATCTCTGCAGAAAGACTAACAGCCATTAGCGATGCAACAAAGGAGGACGCAAAGTTGCAAGAAGTGATTAAGTTGATTCTTACAGGATGGCCTAAGAACAAAAAAGACATTTAGCAATACATTCAACACTATTTTGCTTTTCAGGACGAGCTGAGCTTTCAGAATGGCATAGTGTTCAGGGGAGAAAGAGCAGTTATTCCTGACACACTAAGAGCTGACCTGACCAGCCGCATACACTCAACACATCTGGGCGTGGAAGGATGCCTCAGACGAGCACGCGAGTGTGTGTACTGGCAAGGGATGACTGAGCAAATAAAGACGTTTATTTCCAAATGTGACATCTGCAGGTCAGTTGACCCTAAGCAACAAAAAGAGACATTGCATCCCCATGACATTGCCTACAGACCTTGGGCTAAGGTAGGAACTGATTTGTTTTCTTGGAACAATAAAGACTACCTAGTAACTGTGGACTATTATTCAAATTTTTGGGAGGTGGATTATTTACCGGACACCAAAAGTACCACAGTGATTCACAAACTGAAAGCACACTTTGCTCGGCAGGGTATTCCAGATGTGCTCATCTCTGATAACGGACCACAGTACTCATCACACGACTTTAAAATGTTCAGCCAAAAGTGGGAATTTATGCACAGAACATCGTCACCCGGGTATCCACAAAGCAATGGAAAGGCTGAGTCAGCTGTCAAAACAGCAAAACGTCTTATGCAGAAAGCTGCAGCTGCTGGACAGGATCCATACTTAGCCCTACTGGACCATCGCAACACACCGAGCCAAGGTCTCGCCACCAGTCCAGCACAGAGACTTCTCAGCAGGAGGACCCGGACCCTTCTTCCTACTAAAGAGACACTGTTGGAGCCTAAAGTGTCAAACAACAAACAGGGACTGATTAACAACAGACAAAGACTGGAGAAATACTACAACCGTACGGCAAAAGACTTGGACTGTTTCACATCAGGGGACAGTGTTCGAGTCCAACCATTTGAGCCTTGTAAAACCTGGAAAACAGCTAGAGTGATTAGACCAGTGAGTCCCAGATCTTATGAGGTTGAGTTGGAGTCGGGTAGTGTTCTGAGGAGAAACTGTCGCCACCTCAGGCACAACTACTGCCCACCCTCAACGTCTGCACAAACAGGGGTTTTGACAAACACACGAACTGTGTGTGAATGTGGTCAGGGTAGTGATCAAAGCACTGTTACTACGAGTTCTGGTCGTCAGGTTAAAATGCCTACCTATTTGAGGGATTATACTAAGTGAGTTTAAAATATGACCTGTTTGGTCATTTTCTAGGTATGGTTGTGAGTTGCGGTTGCACTGTACAAGAGAGGGGAAAAGGGGAAATGAGTTATTGATTGCACAGTTAATTTGTCAAGAATAAGTTTACAAAATATGCACTTGAAGTAATATCCTAAGAGGACATATTATAAGTTTGCTTTTGAGTTTAGGCAAGATCATTACATGCATTTTTCTGAAGCATTAATGTTTTACATCTGAAGGCACTAAGAAGAAAATGTTAATTTTGTTTACAAAGAAGAAAATATTAATTTTGTTTACAAAGAAGAAAATGTTAATTTTGTTTACAAAGAAAATGTATAACTTGTGAGGAAAAGAAAAAAGAAAAAAGAGAAAGGATGTAACAAGTGGATTGTTAGTTTTCCTGTCATGTTCCCAAGGGGACAGATTGGAGTGACGCACGGACGGATTGGGGTGACGTACAGACAGAGAGCTAGGCTATGGCACTTGTAATGCTGTTATGCACATGTAAAGAATAAAGTAAGCAATGATACTGCTTTAATCGTCCATTCTGTATAGTTGACAATAACAGAACAGTATGAAACAATGAGAGTAAGACTCCCAGTAGGTGGCAGCACGTAACTGTCATAATAGTCATTCAGTGAGTCATTCATTCAACCGATTCGTTCAAAACGCTGATTCATTCAGGAATGAACCAATTGGCTGTATATGGGACATTGAATCATTCACTCGATTGATTCGTTCAAAGAATCAGATTCATTAATGAACAGCACTGTCCAGTGAGCCGTGCAACGGTTCTGCTGCTTTATTTTGCAATAGCATTAATTAATTTGATTTCGGCTTCATCCCTTTTTCAAAACTCAACGTGCTGTCTAAAATAAAACTTATGACTGCTGCATATTTACACTTAGGCTACACTCGATACTGATGCGCTCTGCTACAATGTACTAAATAAAACCAGTGGCGTGCCAAAGAAGTACGCTGATGATGGGTAATGTGGGAGCAGATGCGAGGTATAGCCTACATTAATATTTCTGAAATAATCAGTTATTTCTCTGGCACGTAGAGAAGAAACCCCTTTCTAGTCCCTGCCCAGCGCGATTGTGTCAAAGAATCCGTCCAGCAGCGGAGGACTGTTATTCTGCACTGAACTATGGAAGAACTGAAAGCGGCACGGGTTGATTTTTGGTTGACCAATCAGCGGAAAAGGGCGTTTCATGCCCGCCCACACGTGGAAATCAAATATTCAAGCCATTTATCCATTTACTATCCATGAATATAAAAATATAAAAATCAAGCCGAATTCTCATTTTTTTATTATTTAAAAAAAAAACATTTAAAACGAATAAATGAGCCGTTTTCTAATTTCTAAATCAAGCCGAATTATCGTTTTAAATTTTTTTTTAAAAAAAGAAAAATGAATAAATGAGCCGTTTTCTCATTTTTCTACTTTCAATATTAAATCAAAAAACGAATGAACACGGACCGTATTCAGGGAGTTAATTGAAATTTGCCAGATTACTGTCATAAGTGTCCGAAATATCAGAAGACGACGGCAGAATGAAGCAGTTGCTCATCTGATAGGGCTTGAAGTATCTACCCTTATGCGACGAAGCCCAAGGGTCTGGGAGAGACCACGCAATAAGGCATTTTGGGAGGAAGTTGTGGAGACACTTTACAGAAAGTTTTTTTTTTTTTGCCACGTTTTGCCAGGCTCGCTATTACACTACTACACCAAAAAACTAGTTAAGGATAAATTCTTTAAAATTGGGCAATTCCAGCGTTATGGACGTGACATTTGCAGTCAAAACTTGAAATATAAATTCTCAGAAAATGCATTTAATACTGAAACGTCTGTTTATATATCCATACTCCCTTAATAAAGGAGTCCAGACATTAGAAAAATATCAGTATACACATGCGTTTTATATTTAATATGAGGGAAATACACATGAGACATGACACAAAAAATCTTTAACTTTTAGGTGGCAAAATAATTTTTAAATAATTCTATATATTACACTGCGCAAAACAAAAGTAGCCTAATACTAACCCGATGTAGAATGGTCGGCCCTACATAGAACATAAAATATTATTTTTATTTTATTTTTCATGTTCGAATTTATGAGGAAAAAAACGATGTTACAGACGTGACAGTTCTCCGTTACGGACATGGCTGCTCTGAAAGCGACTTTAAAACTTTCACATAGACCTCAAAAAGAAAGCACAAAGCCTTTCTTTAAAATGAATTTCATTTTTTATTAATTGTATCTTAATTTTAATCAATGTTTCATCAACCAATTGTCATGATGCGCTGGAAAATAGTCAAGGATTCAGATGCGAGTGAAAAAGTATTTATTAGTCAAAAGAGAAGGCAAGAGACTCAAATTGACAGGCAGCATCCACAGGGATCGCTCAGTGAACGAATAGTTGACAGTTCTCAGAGTTGAAACCCAGAGTTGAAGTGGCAGATAATCCTCATGGTGCGTTCACACCGGATGCGAATAGCGTGTCAGGCGTGAGTGATTTCAATGTTAAGTCAATGCAAAGACGCGTTACGCGCGTAAAAAATTCCTGCGGCGCCAATGAGGCGTAGAGCGCGAATGATTTAGTAGTGCTATTTGTGCATTCACGCGTTTGACGCGAATTCGCGTCTGCCGCCCGAGTTGAAAAATCTGAACTTCTGCGTCAATTCGCGCCGCGTTAACCAATCAGGAGCCTGCTTGTTTCACGTGGCATAAAGTGACATAGCATAACAAACTCCCGCTCGAAAGTCATTCATTCCAAATGGAGGAGAAACTAATTTTAGCTGTGAGTGGTCACCCGGAGTTATTTGACTCAAGTTCTTACTTTTATAGAGACAGGAACAAAAAGGACCTCGCTTGGAAGAAGATTAGTGAGGAGATTGTACAACCTGGTACGTTGTAAAATATACAAATTTCAATTTTGAGTCACGTTATTGAGCTAACGTTACTAATCAGTTAGCAAGCTGCCGTGCTGCTAGTTTACAACTATTTTCCCGCAAATATACAAGTGCTTTTCAATAACAAGATAATGTGTTTATTCAGATGATGTCTGCCGTAAAAAGTGGAAAAGCCTCAGGGACACGTACCTGAAGGAGAAGAGGAAGGAGATGGAGAAGAGGAGTGGGTCAGCAGCAGGGTCTGGGAAGAGGTGGAAGTTTTCTCAGATCTTGGGATTCCTCGACCCCTTCGTCACTCCACGAGAAACGACATGTAACATGGAGGGGGTCGAGGCCCGGATCGGAGAGGACAACCACCTCGAGGACCAGGGACAACCCGAACAATCAGAGGAGACAGTGACAGGTGTGTTTCTAATATAGACACATTACGAGGCATATATGTTGTCATGTTTACAGATGAAAAAATGTAATCTCTCTGAGTATTGTTACCAAAGTGTCGTATTAACATTTAATATTGTCTTGACAGAGCCATATCAGAGTGAGGATGGGCAAAGAACCCCATCTTCTGCTCCTGTCTCCCCAGTCCCTGGTCCCTCAGCCCCTGCTGCTGAACCTAGAGGTGTGTGAAGGCAATAGTACAAACAATATTTCAACATGTTACATGCACGTTTTTTGTGAATGCAGACACAAATCCATTGCAGTCTATGGAACCAATCATCTGCATACATTTTAACTACTGTTCATTTGAATGTTTATCTACGTATATGTCTGAAGTATAACTTTAATTACTTAATATATGTTAAAGCAAGTTCAAAACAATATCACTCTTGCATTTAAGCACTGTCTGTCACTCACAGGCACAGATATTATTCTCACAATATCTAGACAATTTTGTCGTTTAAATGCAATTTTTAAACCTTCACTGTGAGAATGAAAATCAGGTATCATCTTTCTGCCTTCTCATTGCACCATGTGTTGTATTTTTTTATTTTCACAGGCCAACAGAGGAGGAGAGCTCGTCGGCGGCCCCGTGAGCGGTCACCGGATGGTCCGTCGAAGGTGGAGCAGCGACTTCTTGAGCTCCTGTCGCAACCTCCGACGCGACCTCCAACACCCCCCCACCCCACCGCCACCGCCACTGCCACTAACCACAGACGAGCACTTCCTCCTATCCCTTCTGCCTTTTGTACAGAGCATGCCGCCTCATCTTAAGGAAAATTTTAAATATAAATTATATACTTATGCAATGGAAAATAGCTATACTGTGCTAAATTTGGAACAATTTCCAATTCCCCCCCACCCCAGAGTAGTAAAAAAAATGAGGCAGCAGGCTCTGCAGGAAACGGTCCAACTCGACCCAGACCTGTCAGTGGCTCCTCTCCAGCATGCCCCGCGCCCCTCACAGCAGGTGCCTCTCTCCCTTCCGAATACCGCATGAAATTGTGGAGAACACACGTTGCCTTCACACACTTCTCCGCAACTTCAGGCTGGACCTCGATGAGGCGGCGGTACATCCTCCACTGTGATGAGAGGATGCCAAAGGCGTTCTCCACCACCAGCCTGGCTCTGGAGAGGCGGTAATTGAAGACACGCCTCTCTGGAGGAAGCGTACGTCCAGGGAAGGGCCGCATGAGGTTCCTCCGCAGCGGGAACGCCTCATCAGCCACGAAGACATGAGGCTGGGGTCCTCTGTCTTCAGCACCAGGTAGAGGGTGGTCAGGAGGCAGATGAAGAGTGCCAGCCCGGAGAGCCTGTCCAAAGGCGGAGTTTGCCAGAAACCCACCGTCGCTGGTCCTGCCGTACCCCCCAACCACGATCACCCGGAAGCGATACTTCGCATCCACAACTGCAAGCAGAACGATGGAGTACGTTCCCTTGTAGTTGTGGAACTGGGATCCTGAGTTTGGGGGTGCCTTCAGCACCACATGCTTCCCATCCACCGCTCCAACGCACAGAGGGAAGTTCCACCGCTCCTGAAATCCCTCTGCGATGGACCTCCAGTCATCGGTGGTGGGCACAGCCATGTAGTCCTCCACAAGGCAGTCCCAGATGGCAGTCACTACCTGGGCGATGATCTGGCACACTGTGGAGACACCAACCCGGTAGCTGGACGCTATCGTCCTGAATGAGTCCCCAGTGGCAAGAAACCTAGAAAACATTGTTATAAATATTATTACAAGTACAATTGTAGTTACATATTAAACTATACAATCAACAGGTATACTATTAAATGGTTTATGGTATATTAAAATGGCAATAATCAAGCATGACATATAGACAATAATCAAGAACTACATATTGCTTACAGATAGAGATATTTAATTTCTAGGTTAATGTCTTGGTTATAGCAGTTAACTCAGTATCACTAGAAAGCTTACTGTGTTTATACAGAGAAACATGACAGTATCACGTATGCCAAGAATATTTTAATGTCTAGGTTATAGCAGTTAAATCAGAATCACTATAAAGATCACTGTGTTTATACAGAGAAACATGACAGTATCACGTCTGCCAAGAGAATAAATATGTCAGTTAACTGAGTATCACTAGAAAGAGCGCCAACCGTACCACAGTTTAAAAAAAACATTGATAGCATATGTTAGCATATTGAATATACTGTATTTAAAATATCATATACATTTACTAACCGAAGACAGATGGACAGGCGCTCCGCAGCGTGGATAGAGCGCCTGTAGTTGGTGTCCTGGAGGGTGATCCTCGCTCCGATGCGGGACAACAGGTCATCAAACTGGGCGCGCGACAGGCGGAAGTACCGCTGAAAGCGGCCGTCATCCAGGCGCAGCTCCTGGAGCAAATGATGAAACTCGCCGAACTGGGTTCGCCTCCGAAGGGTCTGGTGGACCCAAATACGGCGATGATGATCCCTACGCAGCTGTTCTGTTCTCCAGAGCAAATACAGAGCGGTGACTCTCGATAAATGACCGATCAACAACAGAAATCTTGTAAAAAGATGGCCGTCAACGGGGTTCGAAACTTTTGAAACTTTCGCCTCTGACGAAAGAGTATGTTCCGAGTCTGCCTGAGGATTATCTGCCACTTCAACTCTGAGTCTGCCTGACTGTGCGTTCACACCGGACGCGAATAGCGCGTCAAATTCGCGACTACCGCGTCTAGCTTGACGCTTGACCACTTTGTGTTAATTCGCGTGTCAAGAGTGAAACTGACGCGCGTAAAAAACAAAAGTTTGAAGCGAAATTTACGCGCGTCAGTTTCATACTCGGGCAGACTCGGTAACGCAGGGACTCAGTGGGCGGAATGCAGATCTGCGTGGAGAAGAAGATCCTAGGGAAAGCGTCAAAGAAGCAGGACTGGAACAGGAGACAAGGCTCAGATCCAGGAGAACCTCCACAACCATCTGACAGAGACAAGACCAGTGAGCAAACAATATATAGGACATCCTCATTCAGAACAGCTGGCGCTGATCGGCTCATCAGTGGAAACGAGCCAGCTGATGAGCCGCACCCATTCACTCAACACGCACACACATAGCGAGAGAGAGTGAATGAATCCATGAAAGTGACACCAATTGCATGGATTTAATAAATAAGAAGTAAATATAATTGAAAATAGATCATCAAGGCCCGTACGGAAATGGGAAAGAAGGCATTTCTGTATTCTTCACCTTCAGCATGAAATACTTTGCAAAAGGACTTGAAACTCATTGAGTTAATCTCGCTAAATGCTTTTAAATCCAAAATGAAAGACTTAGAGGCAGATGCCTCAATGTAGGCTAAATGCTCTTAGACTGTAAACATTATTTTAAATGCTTATGAAATGTTAGCTTTAGTCTTCTGTGTTATTTGTCTGTACCTATGTGTTTGTACTGCTGCCTGTCTTGGCCAGGTCACCCTTGCAAAAGAGGTTCTTAATCTCAATGAGACTCTCCTGGTAAAATAAAGGTTAAATGAAATATCACGGAGGTGCCGGCGCGTGAACTGGACTCTCGTCTCATAAATGAACCGAAACTCAGCGTATAATGTACTTGCAAAGACCTGAGAAATATATAGAAAGCTTGAAATTTCTACTTGTAAACAGAACAATTCAAAACGAAAGAGTCTCCAAGTAAAGTCGGTTATTAAATAAACAAATAGCAAAACGAGTTGTGTGGTGTCCACCACTTTTCAAAGCAAAGTTACGCCACTGCCACCGACCACCGGTTCCGACACTAAAGCGGATTGCCATTGCCCTGGACAAGCTGGCAACCTGCGCTGAGTATAGAGTGATGGGCGAAACTTTCGGGGTTAGTAAAACAACCGGCCATGGTTTTTGTTGTGACGACTGCACCTTGCACGTGATGATAATATCATGTGACACCACATTTATTTGCGTTAAAGCCCCTTTTCTCTACAAAAAGTGTTTCCAAACTAGTTTTTCGCGACAATTAAAGTATCGACATAGAATTTATGCGCTAAAGTTAAACGGAAAAGGATTGTGTTGACATTTGCAAAAAAATATCGATAATTGGCATTTCCATCAGCTGTATCGGTAAACATTTTGATGCGCTAAACCTTTTTTCGCAAAAAACCCTTGGATGGAAACCTGGCTACGATGATCATAGGGTGGTGTCTGTGACGAATAGTTTAAAAAAACGCAGCAGAGAACGCAAGCTCTCGCCATGTTGCTGTGCCATGCCAACTACTGTAAACAAAAGCTTGCAAAGCTTGCCCCGCCTCCGAGGTCTTCTGATTGCTTCACTGTTTTGGAAGTGACATTGATGAGTGGTCCTGCATATAAAAGTTGCAATTTTTTTAACTTAACAGTCTTAAAAACGCTGCGCTGCTACGAGACGCAGCAGAAAACGCGAGACACAATCGCAACGGTCATACACGTCAGCCTTGTACGTGTCTGCATGTAATAACAGTGGAAAACGGGCGGATTGGAATAGAAAAATGCGTAGTAAAGACAGCACATGCATCAATATGATGTTATTTAATACTGTAGCAAAGTTCGTTGTTATGGGAAGAGGCGGGAACCGGCGAACATTCAAAAGACTTTAATTACAAAATAAAACAAATACAAAACGAAAGTAAAGACCCCTCACAGATGACTGCTGTCACATATAATAGAATATAAACAAAACACAACATGAATCCAGGCCTGTTCCTATCTCGTCCTTCACTGTCATCGCTTCTCCTCTTACGCTTCCGCTCCTCCGTGAGAGATACAAGACCGGTGCCTTGCACAGGTGTCACTCATCAGTAATCACGCCACCAACTTCGCGCCGTTCTCTCACAGCCCTCGGGCCTCGTCCTGCTCGCCACAAATACATATTGTAAATTAGATAAAACACTTACTTTTAAAGTTTGCACTGTTAAAGGCACCTCCTTGTCTGCTCCGCATCGCGAGTCAAAGAAAATGTCTCTGAGAAAAAGTTTCGGCTCATTTAGGTGTGCAAAGCATATAAATATCGGTATAAGTAAATTTTTATGTTATAAAATACATATTGTTAATGAGATAAAACATTTACTTACGATGTTTTCCATCCTCGTATGCTCTGCATCGCGAGTCAAAGAACATGGCGTCTGTAAGAAAAGTGTCAGCTCGTTTAGGGGCTCACAGCACGTAAATGTCCAGGATGTAACTAATTACATTCACAGTGTTAATGGGTTTTAACTCTCCAGCCACAGGGGGTGCAGTTTACATTAGCCATGTTAATCCATTGAAATTCAACACCAGGGGCAAGTTGGAGTCATGGATCAGTCCATGACGTATATGGAGCCAGATCAGTCTCATTAAAAATTCACGCAAAAAAACATGATTCACACAATGCATAGCCAATTTCACATGTATGAAACCAAATTTACATGCACAAAAAAAATGTCATGTGCGTGGAAAAAAAACACACAAAATCTAATTCACATGCGCAAAATAAAACTATTTATTCATAAAATACATTTCACAAATGCAAAACACAATTTGTAGATATACAATTGTGCACAAAAATCTTCACACGTAAATGACGATTTGCGTCACTGATGTTCCTCACTGTCATCGCGTCTAAGGTCACAGCTCACTCAAAAAAGGCAAAACGAACCATTAACGCATTTTTCTCTGCAAATCCAGGACATCTACAACAACAATTTGCCGACAAGGAGAAGGAAAGGTCAGGCTGACAAGTCGTCCGTTGGGAAAAAGCCAAGACAACTGTAAGGAACCTGGGTCAGGCTTTGGGGATACGTATTCAAAAATTAGTAATTTTTCAATTAATAATTATTCATACGGGTTTGACCCAGATAATCATACATGTTAAATCTCCCAAAAAAGGATACTATGTTCCCTGCATCTGCATTCATATATGTACCTAGACAATTAACCACAAAGGATTATATTTGCATATGTAGACTATATTTTACAGACAGGTTATTATCCGCTCAATTGTATATCAATACTTAATCAAAACGGATTATAATTAAATATTTAAAATATCAATTATGTCGATCATAGATCGATCGTCAAGATAATCTTAAAGGGGACTAATTTATGATCGAATGTTTGTCCAGCAAACCTGATGATTCAATCTCATTAAACCTCATAAAATTATCCTACTTTATAGACTTCCAAGAGAAGTTATTCCTCTGGCCACAAGGAACAACTTTCCTGATCTATAATGATACCTCTTTAAGTAGGCTATCAATGAAATTTTTAAAGCACGCAGCTTTGGATCGTAACATTAAAGGGACTTGTATATGAGCATAGAGACAAAATCAATAAATGAATATAATGAATTAATAAAGGAAAACTACGTATACGGTTACTAACGTTACAAGGAATAAAATGTATTTACAACAAAATACAACGACAATGAAAGAAAATGAATCAATAAAGAGAGAGAGAATGAGAGAGAGATCCGTAAGGATCACAGTTTTGCAAAATTCACCTGGACAAAACCCTCTGAGAGACCACAAGAAATCAACATCACCCTAAACGGGGGTAAACAAATCTTAATGCTATGAAAGCTTAGTAAACGAAATACTTGCACATCTATAGATCTTTTGTGTGGCTGATATGAAGAAGGCGTGTGTGTCTCGATCCTGGGAGCGTCACGTGTTCACTCGTTCTTCCAGAGCGAGCCAAGCGCGGCGATTTTGAATGTCCGTTTGATGTGAAGTTACGGGTTGATAATTAAGGCTAAGTTCATTTCACTCGTCGGTGGAAATGAACAAAGTAAAATTAGAAAATGGAAAATAAAAACTTAAAGAAAAAAACAAACAAAGGAAAAGATCCCCGGAGGGGGGTCAGGAGGTACATGATGCGAGGAAGAGGAGAGAGGTAAGAGAGAGAGACTGATCTTGATCAGTAATTTAAAAGAGTGAAGATGTCACACCCTCTGGGGGTATGTGAGCCAATCCAAAGTTGTGCCTTTGGAGGGAGATTTTATGACTCTTTGTGTTCAGACAGCACATTTGAATCTTTTATTTCATTGGGTGTTTAAGAGAAAGAATCTTCAAGATTCTTATAATACCCATGTCACAATGATGAGTCTCAAAATCCAAGTGCAAGTGAAACAGTTTATTGACGACGGACAAGACAGGGAAACTCAAAAAAACACGTTTACAGGCGGGCGACCTGGAAGACACAACACGAGAGGAGAGGAACTGGACTGGAGATCAGCAAGGACACACGACAGCGACAGGAACAATCTCCCGGATGATCCCTCAGCAAACTGGATGTTCCGTGGAAAACAGGCAGAGCCCGCAAGGAACTAGGACACAGGTACTGGGTGACAGAATACAAAAACATGAACAACGAACCGACACCCTGCCTGAAAACCTCCAGCTAGATAAAGGCAGCTAACAAGTAGTAGATTAGTTGCAGCTGACGGCAGTTAGCGTAATCAGCCGGTGCTAAGCAACAAACAAGCACTACACACACACACAACCCCACACCCAAAAACACACCAACAGATATACAAAACGAACACATGGATCGATGAACCGTGACAGTACCCCCTCCCCTAACTGTGCCTCCTGGCACTCCCAAGAGAGCCTACCTGACGATTGTAATCACCGATCAGGGAGTGATCCAGTATGTCCCTAGCAGGAACCCAACTCCTCTCCTCCGGACCGTAACCCTCCCAGTCCACCAGGTACTGGAATCGACGTCCCCTCCGTCTCGAGTCCAGAATACGATTAACCGAATACGTAGGCTCCCCGTCTACGAGTCGCGGCGGTGGGGGAACCGGAACCGGCGGATTAAGGTTAGAACGAAAAACAGGTTTCAATTTGGAGACATGAAAGGCGGGGTGAATTCTCCTGTACGCTGGAGGAAGTTTGAGACGGACAGTCACCGGACTAATGACTTTGGTGACCGTGAACGGGCCGATAAATTTAGGAGCTAGCTTATTAGACACGGAACGGAGCGGAATATTCTTAGTAGAAAGCCACACTTTTTGACCCACAACGTACACGGGAGGCTTTGACCGGTGGCGATCGGCCTTAGCCTTAGTGCGCGCCCCCACCTGGAGCAGAGTCTCTCGGGCCCTGGTCCATGTGCGGTGGCACCTCTGGACGAAGGCGTGAGCAGAGGGGACCGCGACTTCAGATTCCAGACTTGGAAAAATAGGTGGCTGGTACCCTACGCTACACTCAAGGAGATAGGCCCGTGGATGACACTGGTAACGAGTTATGTGCGTACTCAACCCATGAGAGTTTTTGGCTCCAGGAAGAAGGATTCTGAGAAACCAAACATAGCAACACTCTCTCTAAGTCTTGGTTGGCACGCTCGGTCTGACCGTTGCTCTGAGGATGAAACCCAGAAGAAAGACTGACACTCGCCCCCAATAAACGACAAAACTCTCTCCAAAATTTGGAAATAAATTGGGGACCCCTGTCAGATACCACGTCCATCGGGAGGCCATGTAACCGAAAGACGTGATCTATAACAGCAACCGCTGTCTCCTTGGCAGATGGTAATTTGGGCAAGGGAATGAAATGAGCCGCCTTCGAGAACCGGTCCACTACGGTCAAAACGACCGTCTTGCCCTGGGAGGGCGGGGGACCAGTGACAAAATCTAGCGCGATGTGGGACCAAGGTCTCAAAGGGACAGACAGCGGTTGGAGTAACCCATCCGGTGGGCGATTGGAAGTCTTACCACGAGCACAGACCGAACATGCCAATACAAAACTCCGAATGTCGCGAGCCATAGAGGACCACCAGAATCGTTGCCTGACCAAAAAACTGGTGCGATTAACTCCTGGGTGACATGCTACGTTGGAACAATGACCCCACCGACTTACGTCGGACCTTGACCCCTCCGGTACAAATAAACGACTCGGTGGACAATCGGGCGGAGGCGTTACCCCTTCTAAGGCCGCAAGGACCTTCGACTCGATCTCCCAAACGAGTGTGGAGATGAATAGAGTCTCCGGTAAAATGCACTCGGGAGTAGACGGGCGTTCGGAACGATCAAAAATGCGCGATAAAGAATCGGGTTTTATGTTTTTGGAACCCGGGCGGTACGAGAGAGTAAAATCAAAACGACCGAAAAAAAGTGCCCACCGAGCCTGCCTGGAGTTGAGTCGTTTTGCTGATCTGATATATTCAAGGTTCTTATGATCAGTCCAGACAATAAAGGGTACCCCTGAACCCTCTAACCAATGACGCCATTGCTCCAACGCTAGCTTGACTGCCAGCAACTCTCTGTTACCAATGTGATAATTACATTCCGCAGGAGACAAACGATGAGAAAAAAACGTGCAAGGGTGTACCTTGTCAACCACGGGAGAGCGCTGGGAAAGAACCGCTCCTACCCCCACCTCTGACGCGTCGACCTCCACCACAAACTGACGTGAAGGATCAGGGGCTATAAGAATGGGAGCTGAAACAAAGCGGCTCTTGAGGTTGGTAAATGCAGCTTCAGGTACACCACACCACCTGAACGTCGTCTTGGAGGAGGTCAAGGCAGTCAGAGGAGTGGCTAGTTGGCTGAAATTGCGAATGAAACGCCGGTAAAAATTGGCAAACCCCAGAAACCTCTGTAGGGCCTTACGGGAATCTGGAGTTGGCCAATCCACCACAGCCTTAACCTTGTCGGGATCCATGCGCGTCCCCTCGGAGGAGATGATATAACCCAGAAATGGAACCGACTGTGCATGGAACGAACATTTCTCCGCCTTGACAAAAAGCCCATTCTCTAACAGTCTCTGGAGCACCTGTCTGACGTGCTGAACGTGTTCCTGGAGAGAAGAAGAAAATATCAGTATGTCATCCAGGTAGACATATATGAACTGATCTACCATATCTCTCAGCACGTCATTAACAAGTGCCTGGAAAACCGCAGGGGAGTTAGACAGACCAAAAGGCATGACCAAGTATTCAAAGTGTCCCCTGGGGGTATTAAAAGCAGTTTTCCATTCATCCCCCTTCCTTATGCGGACCAAATGATAAGCATTGCGTAAATCCAATTTTGTGAAGATGGATGCTCCCTGCAACCTCTCGAAAGCCGAAGACATCAACGGCAAAGGATAAGTATTCTTTACCGTGATGTTGTTCAACCCTCGGTAGTCAATACAAGGTCGCAGGGAACCATCCTTCTTCCCCACAAAAAAGAACCCTGCCCCCGCTGGAGAAGAGGAAGGACGGATGAACCCAGAGGCTAGAGAATCAGAAATATATTTCTCCATGGCCTCCCTTTCAGGAACGGAAAGTGAGTATAACTTGCCTTTCGGCGGAGACATACCTGCCAGTAAATCTATGGCACAGTCATAGGGACGATGTGGAGGGAGAGAAGCAGCCCGAGACTTACTGAACACTTCCCTCAGGTCAAGATACTCACGTGGCACGTTAGATAGATCCGCGTGTTCATCCTGAAACACAACACAAGACACTGGAGAACACGCAGACACTAAACAAGAAGCATGACAATATTCACTCCAAGACAAAACTGAATTCCTGCACCAATTAATATGCGGGTTTTGGAGTACCAGCCAGGGATGGCCAAGTACCACAGGAGCAGAAGGGGAGTGAATTAAAAGAAACTCAATCTCCTCAGAATGGTTACCAGAGGTAACGAGTCTAATTAGGGCCGTGGAATGAGTGACAGAGGGTAACCGTTGGCCGTTAAGCGCTACTACAGAGATGGGTTGAGTAAGTGTCACCATCGGTATCATGAATCTCTGAGCGAGGTCAAAGTCTAAAAAATTTCCCTCTGCTCCCGAGTCAATCAGAGCCTCAAAGTCAAAGCTCTGAGCAGGAAGTCTTAAACAGACAGTGAGATGAGTAGCAGAAAAAGAGGATTTAGTCAGTGTAGACCCACCCGTCAGTAACCTCTTACCTACTGGCGGGCGCTGGCTTTTACCGGACATTGGAGAGCAATGTGGCCAACGGCTCCACAGTACAAGCACAATCCTTTCTCTCTCCTTCTCTGCTTCTCCTGTTGCGATAGACGAGATCTGCCCATCTGCATAGGCTCCGGACCTGGAAAAGACTCTGCAGTTTCCACAGCAGGAAAGGATACATTAGACAGTGCAGTAGCCAGCCATCCTCGCTGTGTTCGCGGTACCCGTCGTCGTAGTCTCGAATCCACCAAGATGGCTAGGTCGATGAGTCTATCCACCCCCGTGGGTAAATCCATGGCATAGATTTCATCCTTGATATTATCGGAAAGTCCATGTAAAAACATGTCCCATTGAGCCTCCGAATTCCAGCCACACTCCGCAGCCAAAGTGCGGAACTCAATAGAATAGTCCGTTACTGGACGATCTCCTTGACGCAACTCCGCAAGAATTCGCGCTGCGTCCCTACCGGAAGCTGCACGATCAAAGACCTTTCTGAGCTCGTGTGAGAATTCATCAAAAGAGTCACAACAAGGAAGTCGCTGTTCCCACACAGTAGTTCCCCAAGTCGCGGCTCTCCCCGATAAAAGTGTGATGACAAAAGCCACTTTAGCCTCCTCAGTGGGAAATGATGAAGGTTGAAGAGAGATATGCAGGGAACACTTAGCCAAAAATGAACGACATAATTTAGGCTCACCAGAATAGAACGCTGGAGGCGGAAGACGAGGCTCAGTAGCACGAATGGTCTGCGCGACCGAAACGGAAGCGCTTGTAGTCACTTGACGTTGCACTGAAGCCGTCTCGGTTCTTAGCTGTTGCAACTGGGTAGTTAAGTCGGAGACCTGGGTCACCAGTGCCTGGACAGCACGACCCGTGGCCATCGCCTGTTCCTCCTGTTGTTGCATGCGCACCTCACTCTTCGATAGAATCTCCGTCAATTCGGCCACACTTGCTGGATCCATCTTGGTCGGTTCGTTCTGTCACAATGATGAGTCTCAAAATCCAAGTGCAAGTGAAACAGTTTATTGACGACGGACAAGACAGGGAAACTCAAAAAAACACGTTTACAGGCGGGCGACCTGGAAGACACAACACGAGAGGAGAGGAACTCCAGCTAGATAAAGGCAGCTAACAAGTAGTAGATTAGTTGCAGCTGACGGCAGTTAGCGTAATCAGCCGGTGCTAAGCAACAAACAAGCACTACACACACACACAACCCCACACCCAAAAACACACCAACAGATATACAAAACGAACACATGGATCGATGAACCGTGACAACCCATGTGTCACAAAGTTAACAAAATGTAATGTAAATTAACAAATGGGAAACGAAGATTGGAATTTATAGAGACCAAATATGGTTCACATATTTGTATGCAAAGTCTAAAACATTAACCCATTAGAGTTTACAAGAAACCAAAAGCCAAAACAACATCCGAAGGAAAATCATGACATGTGAAAATTAGATGCATGTTTATACATTTCTCAAGTGGTTTTATATATATATATATATAATATATAAGATTAACAGGTTTTATTTCTCCTCCTCAGGAGAATTAAGTGAGTGTCACATCTCTCAGGAATTCCCTTTTAGAGGTCGTAAAAATCCTTATCTATTGTAACAGGATTCTGTGAGTGTCCGAGTTCTGCCAGTGGTTTTAGCTACGGGGGGAAGTTAGACAGACCATTGCTGGGAGAGTGAGTTTGCCGGACTATTCACAAGACAAAAACAACAATCTGTGTGTGTGTGATTGGTACAGACGCTACAACTACTATACACTCACAGATCCCTCCATAGGACCTGGGCAATCGGACGAACATAACAACATCAAATACATCTCAGTAAAGTATACTAAATGAGGAAATTAGTGAAAGTCCTTGGATATGTGTGTGTGTGTATGTTTGTGTATGTCCATTTGCGCATCTGGCATTCCTTTGAGGAGATAGCAATCTCTTTGAGGCCTGACCCCCAGTTGTGTGTGTGTGTGTGTCTGTGTGTGTGTGTGTGTGTGTGTGTGTGTGTGTGTGTGTGTGTGTGTGTGTGTGTGTGTGTGTGTGTGTGGTACCAGGCCTGAGTTACGGATAGGAGTCAAATGTTAAAAGTATTTTCACATGTTGGACTGCATAAGTCACGCTGACACGGTCCAGATACTCTACACAACAATATTTCCGGACAGGAATGGACGAGTGAGTTTACGTGGCTTTGATTTTGCAAAATCAGCAACACCATGAACTGTGTCTTCTGCTCCAGATTTGGTCAACATGCGGGGAAAACCAAGTTTGCTGAGGCAACCGCACAGTTAAAACACAATACATTGGTGAAGCACAACATGAGCCTGAAGCATAAAATGTGCTGAGACAGATATATGAATGAAACTTATTCGCCATTTCCAACTGCATTTCGCAGACAATAAGTCAACATCCAGTCAGCAGATGAGGCTGAAATTATAATAAAATTTAACACAGCGTATTTTATTGCTAAAGAGGAAATAACATTTACTAAATTCAAAAATCAAGTTGAATTATTGAAAAATAACGGCGTAAAATTTAACCCTACATACAGCAACGACACAGCATGTGCACACTTAATTGGCGCTATTGTGGATTCACTCAAATAGAAGACTGATGAGAAGATTAAAGCTACACTGTGTGATTTTTACCCCAAATCTAGTGGTGAAAAGGTATATGACGATCCAGTGAATATTAGTTTCTGTTCTTCTCAATTCCGATTTCGTTTTAACTCCTACGGTGGCCAATTTAGTCCAAGATTAACATGGCTTCCAGTTCGACCTCGTCCATGAGTGTATAATTGTGTATTGTGGCGGGGGAGGCGTGGTTCAGCGAGGTCTGCGACGAGAGAGAGTGGAGAGACGAGCGGCGGTGAGTGAGTCAAGTGCAAAATGACTGACACCTGTGTGGCTCGTTGCAGTAATTGGCGTGGGGAGACCGTATAAAGACAGACTGGAACCAGCGTTCGAGGAGAGAGGGCTGAGGACTCGTGGGACCGACCGAGAAAAGAGGACTCTGGGAAAGCAAGACAAAGCTACCGAGTATTTTGAACTGTAAAGGATATTTATGTTCGACGTGCGCATGTGGCGTGAGTATGTTTTGAGTTTATTTAATAAATTGCCCACGAGCCTCAGCCAGCTGACCCCCGTCTCCTTCCTTCTCACACACACACGAAAAGGGAAATACTACATGTATAAAGTAAAATAAATGAAAAATAACTAAAATTTAAAGTGCCTACATATAACTTATAGCCTACAAATTATAGCGCCATTAAAATATTAATCACATGTTATCCGTCATAGAACACGGATTTATGTTACAAGGTAAACAATTCTTTTCATCATTGATGCGAGGAAACCTATCCTAGATGTCGTTCTAGCGTTATGCACAGCACACCATGATATAATTAGCCAAGCAACAATAAAACTTCCAATATACACAAATAGGCTTAATTAACGTTACCTGTTGAGAAGAAAGCAGGCAACGTCGGCGTCCTTTTTAAAATCGTTGCTCGTCATGAGCTCTTTCCATCTTGGAAAGGCCACTCCAATATTTACTTGTCTTGTTGATTTGCCTGTTGTGTTGCCGTCTTAATTCTCTTTTTCGCTTCCTTGGCGACTCTGATACGTATCCTCAAGAATAAGAGTGATCCTCCATCAGCAACAGACTTTCAAAAAGGCTTTCAGGTTTTTATATATCAGTCTCAAACAATCCCCCTCTTGACATTCGACACGGTACCATGGAGTGTTAAAACTCGAAAGGCGAAGTTTGAATTAACGGGTATGTCCCTCTTTGGCTAATGTACTTTCAAGATGGAGGGGCAACATGGCGACCGACATTAGAACCCCTTACCCGTATGTATTTTCAATGGCATATTATACACTCACGAGAATACTTTATTACTTGAACGAAGTAAATATATATTAATGAGCACATATATTTTTGAAAGAACTAAGTGTTTTTAGCTAAGAATAAACTAAAAAAGTTACACAGTGTAGCTTTAAGGACGGCACTTATCTTTCATGATTGATGGTGACAGATGTTTCAACTAAAGAATGTGAAATAGTGTACGCAAGGATCCTGCAACAAGGGACACCAACAAATATTTTGATTGGCTATGTGGAAGTCCAGTATGCAAATGCACAAGGTATGTTAATAGCTGTAACTGAATTTGACCTCAGTTTACTGCTTACTCAGAACACAGAAGTTAGAAATATATGCCAGGAATGATTGAAAAAGTCAAGCAGTTTCTATGCTCTTAACCTTTTTAAGCCTAAAAATATTATTTGCAGGTGCCACAATAATCTGTTCAGTGACAGGGGAAAGAAGCTGTTACTGTTTGCTGGTGGTTTTGGTATATAGTGAAAATCATTGAATTGTACACAACAATTACAGATAAAATATAATTGAATATAAAGTCATATACAGGTCCTTCTCAAAAAATTAGCATATTGTGATAAAGTTCATTATTTTCCATAATGTAATGATAAAAATTAAACGTTCATATATTTTAGATTCATTGCACATCAACTGAAATATTTCAGGTCTTTTATTGTTTTAATACTGATGATTTTGGCATACAGCTGTTGAAAACCTTTTTTCTTCTCAAGTGTAGAAAAGATAGAGTTGCAGACCAGGAGATTGTTGAGGTATAAGTTCTTTATTTCGTCGCTGTAGTCATCTCAATCAAGTCTAAATTAAAGTAACTTTACATGGTATATTATAGGCATTTTAAGAGGAGGGACTTCTGGAGGTGGAGACAAATTCAAACAAAGCATGCAAATGTAGTACGAACACACCCTACTCTGAGGGCATTACCAATCCAATGGAATCAGCATAACTATTCAAATGCTGATAGTGGCCAGGAACTCTGGTTCCAAGAGCCATCCCAGAGCCATTAAAGAAAATCTCAGTGATCGGACTCATTTAACTTACAATGGAGAAAACAGGATTTGCCAGATTCTCTTGCTGGAAACTGTTTCACAGCTGATATCATTTTCCATCCTAACCTGAAATGCTAACTTCAACAAACAGAACTTTCTCAGTTTATATATGATAGTATTAGAAGTTAGATTAAACCTTTTAATAAATTTGTAATCCTTCAGTACCCTCTTTGGGAGTTCTAAATAACTCCCACACTATATACAAATTTAAACAATTAAAAATTCATTCTTGCAACTTGTGATAGTTACAGGCACATAAGGCATGTTCTATGTTTGTTTTTCTGTAATTGCATGTTGACACAGAAACAAAACATGCAAATAGGGTCCGTGAGTCTTTTCTGGTTGGAACTGTGATTTTCTCGTGAGAGGCGTGATTAATTTGTTGAATGAAGCACTTGATACTGTGGACGCATAGATAGTACGCCAGTAGAACAAATAACAACATAATTGCTATTTCCTTTATCCACAGCCAGGGTTTACCAATCAAGTTTCCGAACCATGAAGACTTATCTTCAGTCATCTGATGTAATTTTGCTTAAAGATCAAGAATGTCTTGTTGGATTTTGTTCAAGTTCTCTGTTGGATCCATTAACCCGGTGCAGCACTCAGGTTCGATGATGGTGCAGGCTCCTCCTTGCGTCGCTAGAATGTAATCCAAGGCCACTCTGTTCTGTAAGATCATTATCTTGTGCGAAGCGAGAGTGTCCGTGATGTTACCAAGGGCCAAAGCCGTATCATTGGCCAATTTCTGTACAGAATTCGATAAGCTTCTGACTTGATCAAGGGCTTGCATGACACCAGAAGATGGTATTAATGCTCCAAGAGTTCTTGACCACCATGTTTGTGCACAAGTGAGTCCTGGAATGCAGCCATCTGCTTTGTTAACGGTAGGAGCTGAATTTTGTAGCTGTGGGGAGCTTGGGGTGGAGTGTGTATTTTTTTTTTTTTTCTCTGATAGCTGGTAGAACATAAACCAGGGTGCACCTTCCGTTGAATTGGCTGGGGAGGATGCTGTAGACAGAAGTTCCACATAACCAAAAAGTGTCAGTTGGTGGAGAGATCATACACAACTGATTTATTGCAAAAAAATTGGGTAGGGATGGGTTTCTGGAGAAACACTCTGTTAAGTCATTTTTCTCTTTCTTATCTGTGGTAGTAACGTACACATGGGATCCTGTTCCTCTTTCAATCACAAAGCTGCAACGTTCACGAGGAATTTCACCCAGTGGAGTCGATGCTGGAGCATAATTTTCCACGCACCAATAGAACATCATTGGCAGGAGTAGATCTGTCATGATGGGAGTAGCTGAAGTTAGGTTGCAGGATGGTAATCCTGGAATGCAACACGGAGAAGCGGGAGGAATTGTTATGTTGTGACATGTATCCTTGTTGTATAATCCACTGGTATGATGATTGAATAAGGTACACGTGTCACATTTGGAGATAGGGTGGCCCACCCATGGGATTCCTGCTCCTACTGAAGGTGCGTGTGGCATGCAAACGTTCTTCCCAGCAAACAGGGCATTTTTTTACATATTCATCAGCTCTAAGAATATGTTGTTTCTGGAGTCCACACTTTGTGCGATGTCTATGATGCTTAGTAGAACGACAATCTTGATCATGTTGATGGATGACTGAAGGTTTCGTATGTGAGTCTCTGCGTTGTGTTTTTTTTTTTCTTTCGTGATAGTTGGTTCGGCAGTGGGTCTAGTTGTTTTCTGGAGGTTGTGGCTTCATACGCAGGTGAGGAGGTTGGTGAGTATGGGTCCCGGACTGTCATCAAGTGGTGTCTGCACAGAGTAAGAAAGAAAAACAAAAGACAGTAGAGCAGTATTTGTTCAAACACTAGGATTGTGAACTTTTTCTGAGTCTGCTAGACAGTGGAGCAGTATTTGTTCAAACACTAGGGTTGTAAACTTTTCTGAGTCTGCTATTGTTGTTCCCTCTTTCCCTATTTCTTAAACCTTTGACACCTAAGGAACAGTGAGGTAAGGATGGACTAGGATAGGGCCTATGAGGGAAGTCTTCACCCCAGGGTTAATTCCCGAAGCCTGTTGCGTTCGGTTCTTCCCGGGGCTCCTCACTGGTTCCGTGTCCTAACCTATCCCTGTTGGTGCAGGAACAACCTTACAGTGTGACACAGTCCAGGTTTTCCTTCCCTGACACAATACTGCAGCTGCTGTAATCAACATCACTTGATGTGGCCCATGCCACTTAGGTTCTAACGGCTTGTTTCTGAACGACTTTATCATGACCCATTGACCTGGGATGATTGTGTGTCCACCTTCTGGTGGAGTCTGCCAACATGACTCAACTCTCCCTCTGGCACTCTGTACCGCCTTTGTTAGGTTTTCACAGTAAGCAATCAGGGCATCTGAGGCAATGTGTACATCAGCATTTCTAAGATCAATCACACCTGGCATCTGCATGGGGCGTCCAGTAATAATGTCATGAGGGCTCAGTCCTACTGTTCTGTTAGGTGATGCTCTCATACTACACAGTACTGCTGGCAGTGCTTCGACCCATGGTACCCCTTCCTGATGCATTTTGCTTAGTCTGGTTTTGATTGTTCTGTTCGATCGTTCAACCTGTCCTGATGCCTGTGGCCTGTATGGGCAGTGAAGGTTCCACTTAATCTGCAACATTCTAGACACTTCCTTGACTATCTGTCCTGCAGCTGTAGCACGCCCTGTTGGATAAGCTTCTACCCATCTTGAGAACTTGTCTATTACTACCAAAACATCAGTTTTTCCCTTACAACGAGGCAATGATATGTAATCAACTTGCAGGTGACGAAATGGTCCTGGTGGAGCTGGGGTATGTGCTGCTGGTATATCATTATTTTTCTGGCATGTAACACACCTCTTGGCTGTTTCTGTGGCTACATTTCTGAATTTTGGATTCCACCACTGATTTGAGAACCTGTGATTCATCGTTGCTGGACCACTGTGACCTAAACTGTGTATTTGTTGAGCCAAATATGGCAGCAGTGATTCGGGAGCGACATACTTTCCCCCTTTGGTCCAGCAACCAGATGAATCCACTGTGGCTCCTTTGTCTAACCATGTCCATGCTTCATACAGAGGAACGTCTTTGTACAGATCAATTATTGATTCAGGAGGCATAATTGTCTTCTGTGCTGCACTACCTGAACACACTTGTACAGTTGCATAGAAACAAGCCTGTTTAGCTGCTATATCAGCAAGAGCATTACCTTTAGCTTCCGTAGTATTAGTTGTGAGATGTGCTTTCACTTTGATCACTGCTAATTTCTTTGGAAGTTTCATGGAAAACATTAGATCTTTCACTAATTCAGCATGCTTAATGGGGGATCCAGCAGAAGTTAGAAACTGTCTGGTTTGCCAAATGACACCAAAATCATGAATTACCCCAAAAGCATATCTGGAATCTGTGTAGATATTAGCAACTGATCCTGAAGCTAGCGTGCATGCTCTTGTTAGGGCTACTAGTTCTGCAGCTTGAGCTGAAAAATGATCTGGAAGACGTCCTGAAGCTAACACTTCTGTAGTGGACGTTACTGCATAACCTGCTCGTCTGTTACCTTCAATTACTTGAGCTGAACCGTCAACAAACAACTCAAATTCTGAATTCTCTATGGAAGATTCTTTTACTTCACTCGTAGGTGTATATGTAAGCGTAACACAATCGTGAGTCATTTCTCCTTCATCCTCTAACAAAACTTCAGTCATAGCAGACATCATACATGAGGACGGATTCGTGACAGGTGCACGCTGTAAGACAATATTCGGGGCTGTGAGAGTTGCTAACCAATTTCCCCAGCGAGAGGAAGTGACAGAAGTGACTTTTGCTTGATTCATTAATGCGGACACTGCGTGCGGACATCTTACTTTTACAGACTGTCCTAACACCATTCCTGATGAAGCCTGAAGCGCTAGATGCACTGCCTGTACTGCTCTGAGGCATGGGCCCATACCTTGAGCTACTATGTCAAGTTTACCAGAATAGTAATGAATTGGGCGTAAACTGCCCCCATGATCTTGCATTAGACATGCAGTCATGAAGCTTAAATGTTCATGGACATAAAGCACAAATGGTCTATCAGTTTGGGCAATTCCTAATGCTGGTGCTTGACATAGTGCTCTCTTCAAATCATTGAACGCTTTGAGGTGACATTCTTCCATACAAACAGTATCAGAATCTGTACCATGGCCTTTCAACAAGTCATAGAGCGGCTGTGCAATTGAGGCATAGTCTTCAATCCAAGGTCTACAGTAACCTGTTGTTCCTAAAAATGATCGGAGTGTTTTAATGGTAGTAGGCGGGGGTATGGCTTTGACTGAAGCCGCTCGATCCTGTGTAATGGATCTATTTCCTGCACCAATTGTTTGACCCAGAAATGTGATTTGCTTTTTAGCCATTTGAGCTTTGTGAAAGCTGCATTTGTGTCCTTTCTTATGCAAATAGTCCAACAATGATGCCAATTCAGTTTGATGTACCTCGTGATCTGTTGAGGCAATCAAAATATCATCGACATATTGGATCATAGTGGACTGTTTTACCGGACATTCTGGGTCACACAAATCACGTCTGACAGCCTGATGGTATATGGTTGGGGAGTTGTGAAATCCCTGTGGCAAACGTGTCCACTGGTATTGCTCAAAGTCAACTGTGAAAGCTAACCATGGCTGGCTGTCAGAGTGCAACGGTACAGAAAAGAATGCATTAGACATATCAATTACTGAAAAAAATCTTACTCTCTAATGGTATGCCATTACAAATTGTGGAAGGATCTGCCACTAGAGGGGTGATTTTATCAATATTTTTATTGTCTATTGTAAGTCTCCATGTCCCATTGGATTTCTTGATGGGCCATATGGGCGAGTTACAGGGACTATTGGTTTTAACTAGCACTCCCTGCATCAGCAACTTTTCTACAATAGGTTTGATCCCCTGTATAGCTTCCTTATTGATCAGATATTGTTTGGTGACCGGAGGTGGAGTCCCCGTCAATTTTATTGGTTCTACACCTGTCAACAAACCACAATCATCCTTGTCTTTAGCCCAAATTGGATGATTCTGTAAGAAAGCATACTCTGGAGGGATTACATTATTGGTAGAAACTTGTGCTGAGGAAATTTGAATGCTAGCAGATTCTGAGGACATGTCTAAAGTTAGATGTACCTGTATCAGGAGATCCATGCCTAAAATTGCACCTGTGTTTAATGGAGCACACAGCAGTTTTGTAGTCAGTTTTAGGGCCAAATTGTACCTCTATGGGCGGGGATTCATACAAAACAGAATCTTCACCTACTACACCAGTTAAAGAAAGTTTGGTTTTCTTGTACGGTATGTCTAAACCTTTAGCCAATTTTGTAGGAATTATTGTAATCTCTGCACCTGTATCAAGCAAAAAATCAATTTCTTTCTCTTGTATGCTACCTTTCACAAAAATTCTTTTGTCATTAAAATGGATTACAGGTGAAAGGTAGCTACTCACAGCCCCAACAATTAGTTTTTTTCCTGGTCTTTTTTTACTCTTAGAAGAGCCTGAACTAGCTGTCCTAAAGTTTCAGTGGACACCTGCGGAACTATTTCAGGGTTGTATGCAGGCTGAGAAGGAGCAGAATTATGCATAGCATTCCTTTTTGTATCTTGCAACTTCTTCCTACACTCTTTCTCCCAATGTCCTATTTTCCACAGTAGTGGCATTTGCCTTCTTTTTTAGACCACCTGTTTACCGGTGGCGTTGGGCTAAAAGCTGCTGCTGCTACTCTCACTTTGGCTTTAACATCAGCATCTCTTTCCCATGCTGCCAAACTGTCTAAGTTACTTCTGAGAGTTCTGTTAGACCAAGCTATATCTAGGAATGGCAAAGCTCTTCTGTATTCAGCAACAAGACCATCTGACCAGATACGAATCAGTGGTCCTTTGTCATCAAGCACACTTTCAGAGTCATCAACTATTCCACTGTACGTTACGGCTGACTGACAAAACCTCTCAGTATATTCGCACACATTTTCATCTTTCTTTTGTACACAGCTAGTAATTCTAGACCAATCTATTTTGAGCCCTAAGATATTCTTTAGGATTTTCAAAACACCTTCTCTCATATCACTTCTACTGGCATGTTGTAGTTCAGAAGTCACGTCAGATTCAAAACTGTTGAATTCAGTTTCAGTTAAAATTTGTGACATTAACTGTGTGACCTCTGTTAACGACATGTCATATAGACGCATTTTGCTGATTAATGTTCTTCTAAATTCAGAAAACTGTTTACGTGCTGAAGGTAGGCTCTGGGACAGTCGCTCTATGTCTTTAGGTCCAAGTGCATCTGTTTCAAAGAACGCTCGTAAGTCAGGGTAAATGTTATCCGGCTGACTAACTTCTTCTACATCATTTTTTTCTATAGGTTTGTTGCGGTTCAATTTCTTAGTCAAAGAAGAAATTCTAGCACGTAGCTCTTTGTTCTCATTTTCTAGTTCTGAGTTATGCTGAGACTGTTGTGTAGCTACTGCTAAACCAAATTCTCAATGGCAGCATAATATCCCTTTCACATTTTTTTTGCGGATACTTGCTCCAAGCACCTTTTTACACTCATCTACCGACCAAATCTTGTCTGGATGAATCTCATATTTCTGTGTTAGTTCTTGTCTAACTTTTTCTGTGACTATTAGGTTCATTTGTTCTCCTAACAGTGTTTTTAATTCACTATCTGACCACAAATGGGTCGCAAGACCACCTTTTTCCGTTGTTGGAACCAGCCGAGCATTTCTTATATCCATTTTGTGATGTTTCTTTATCACACAATCAAAAACACTAAAACTTCTCTGATCAACAGAGGGTACACTTGTTAAAACAGATCAACTATTGTTAACCTTCTTTGACAGAGCAAAGGGTAACACAAATTACTAGCACTTTACGCTAATCTTCCCTGATTGAAGATTAGCGTAATACAAACAACTTCCCTGACTATTCAGAGGATAAAACCAAAATATTATTAGCACATAATGCTAACCTTCTCTGTGACCAGAGGGTAACCAAACCAATATATTAACACGTAGGCTAATGTTAAAACTTCCCTGCCGGACAAAAACAGAGGATATCTTTCATCTCTAAAAGCAAACTTTTAAAGGGTAACTTTAGTTAGCAAACTCTACAGCTGTCTGTTAACTCTTTTCTCTGGCGGCGCAGAGGAAAACAGATTTGTACTGGTCTGCAGTTGTTCTTTGAATAGAGTGAAACTCAACAAATCTTTAGTTGTACGGAAAGATTCCGTCTGGAACTCAGTCAGAAAGATAATTCTTTGTTGAAATCTTTGTTGAGCTTGAAGTTTCAAAATTCAGTCTGGAATTCAGTCAGAAGTTCATTCTTTGTTGAGATTCTTTTTTTGAGCTTGAAGTTTCAAGATTCAGTCTGGAATTCAGTCTTTGTTGAAATCTTTTGTTGAGATTCAGTTCTGGATTCAGGTGTTTCAGCTCCATCCGGGTCACGGCACCATCTGCTGAAAACATTTTTTCTTCTCAAGTGTAGAAAAGATAGAGTTGCAGACCAGGAGATTGTTGAGGTATAAGTTCTTTATTTCGTCGCTGTAGTCATCTAAATCAAGTCTAAATTAAAGTAACTTTACATGGTATATTATAGGCATTTTAAGAGGAGGGACTTCTGGAGGTGGAGACAAATCAAACAAAGCATGCAAATGTAGTACAAACACACCCTACTCTGAGGGCATTACCAATCCAATGGAATCAGCATAACTATTCAAATGCTGATAGTGGCCAGGAACTCTGGTTCCAAGAGCCATCCCAGAGCCATTAAAGAAAATCTCAGTGATTTGACTCATTTAACTTACAATGGAGAAAACAGGATTTGCCAGATTCTCTTGCTGGAAACTGTTTCACAGCTGATATCATTTACCATCCTAACCTGAAATGCTAACTTCAACAAACAGAACTTTCTCAGTTTATATATGATAGTATTAGAAGTTAGATTAAACCTTTTAATAAATTTGTAATCCTTCAGTCCCCTCTTTGGGAGTTCTAAATAACTCTAATATTTCATTTTCATTTTTCTAATATTTCATCCGACCAATAAAATAAGTGTTTTTAATACAAAAAAAGTCAACCTTCAAATAATTATGTTCAGTTATGCACTCAATACTTGGTCGGGAATCCTTTTGCAGAAATGACTGCTTCAATGCGGCGTGGCATGGAGGCGATCAGCCCGTGGCACTGCTGAGGTGTTATGGAGGCCCAGGATGCTTCGATAGCGGTCTTAAGCTCATCCAGAGTGTTGGGTCTTGCGTCTCTCAACTTTCTCTTCACAATATCCCACAGATTCTCTATGGGGTTTAGGTCAGGAGAGTCGGCAGGCCAATTGAGCACAGTAATACCATGGTCAGTAAACCCCAGTCTTCCTCCAGAAGGCTCCTTGATTTCCGAATGACATGCAAAATTTGCTTTCATCCGAAAAAAGTACTTTGGACCACTGAGCAACAGTCCAGTGCTGCTTCTCTGTAGCCCAGGTCAGGCGGTTCAAAAGTGGCTTGACCTGGGGAATGCGGCACCTGTAGCCCATTTCCTGCACACGCCTGTGCACGGTGGCTCTGGATGTTTCTACTCCAGACTCAGTCCACTGCTTCCGCAGGTCCCCCAAGGTCTGGAATCGGTCCTTCTCCACGATCTTCCTCAGGGTCCTGTCACCTCTTCTCGTTGTACAGCGTTTTTTGCCACACTTTTTCCTTCCCACAGACTTCCCACTGAGGTGCCTTGATACAGCACTCTGGAAACAGCCTATTTGTTCAGAAATTTCTTTCTGTGTCTTACCCTCTTGCTTGAGGGTGTCAATGATGGCCTTCTGGACAGCAGTCAGGTCGGCAGTCTTACCCATGATTGCGGTTTTGAGTAATGAAACAGGCTGGGAGTTTTTAAAAGCTTCAGGAATCTTTTGCAGGTGTTTAGAGTTAATTACATGATTCAGATGATTAGGTTAATAGCTTGTTTAGTGACCCTTTTCATGATATGCAAATTTTTTGAGATTTTTTGGGTTTTCATGAGCTGTATGCCAAAATCATCAGTATTAAAACAATAAAAGACCTGAAATATTTCAGTCGGTGTGCAATTAATCTAAAATATATGAAAGTTTAATTTTTATCATTACATTATGGACAAAAATTAACTTTATCACAATATGCTAATTTTTTGAGAAGGACCTGTATTAAATAAGGAGTCAATAATGCCACCAAAGAGGCCTTTAATCAACTAGGGACATAAACAGGGTGGTTAGAGAAGACAGTTGCCATGGAAGCTGATGGTGCTGCAATCAATCTTGGACACACGGGAGGTGTAATAGCCCTCCTCCAAGCTGAGGCAGGGGCTTTTATTGTCCCATTCCATTTTTCCACATAGGTAGGTTATGTAGACAATTAGGCTAAAGTTAGAGGTAGCAAACTATGTATGTATTTGTATGTATGTACAGTGCATCCGGAAAGTATGCACAGCACTTCACTTTTTCCACATTTTGTTATGTTACAGCCTTATTTGTGTTCATGCGACAAACAACCGTATAAGTCCAAAAAAACAAAAATTGAGAACCATGCGACTTGAATGTATGTGTGTCACTCTGTATACAGAATCACTTTGGGGGGGGGGGGGGGGGTTCGTGCGACCAAAACTCTGTATTTTAAACTTTAAAATAGTCTCACGCGGAAAAAACTTTTGTCCACTAACGAAAAATGGAGACGCCGGTTGCTTTCATGTCCGCTGCGGACATTAAAATGCAAAACCTCGGCAAAAAAAGGAGAACGAACATGAATGAATGGAAGGACAGAGCAAGGAAGTCTTTGAGGGATGCTGGGAAACCATATGTGAACCTGAGAGGAGAGCAAAAACGAGGAAAAGGTCCACCGAAAGAGGTGAGTGAAAGAATCGTATACAAAGTATCTACCTAACTTTAGCGGTTACAGTCAGAGGGGCGTGTAGGCTACTGGGCGTCGTCTACAGTTCATATAGCTCACTCTGTTTAACGGATCAAGTCATGAATGGGTCGAAATGAATGCTGTAGGCTACTCCTTATAACCACGGGTAAATTAATCGAAACATTTTAGCTGCGTTTGATGTCCCTAATGTTAGATAGCGGGATAATGTTAGCTGGCTAGCCAGTTACTTTGTAACGTAACGTTAGCTGGTCACAGTCAGGGGGCATATTACTGGGCGTCTAACGTTACTAATGTTCATACAGCTCAGACTGTTTAGCGAATCAAGTCATGAATGGGTGACTTGAAATGAAATTAAATCGAAATGAAAGCTGAGAAAATTTGAATTTGATTGCTTTATGTCTTCACTGAAATTGGTACAAAAAAAAGAATAAAAAAAAGTAATTGATGTGTTTAAAATATTTTGATATCATTTTTGGAACCCCTGTTACCATTTAATGCAACACTTTGTTTTGTAATATTGTATGCTATGGTATGTTTGTTACTTGTTATTTAATAAATAAAAAAGGTAATAATAAAAAAATGCATTGATTGTGTAAGCTGTTATATATTCGAGCTAGTAACCTTAACAGCTGCTAATAGCTGTAGTGTTCTATAGCTAAAAAAAAAAAACACTAATGTTATTTTGTTTCTGTTAAGGGCAAGGTGTGCAAGGAGACGTGTCCCAGGCAGTGTTCAAGCCTAACAGAACAAAGAAAACTCCAGCTCTTCACAGAGTTTTATGCTGTCTCTTATGAGAGGCAGCAGGCTATCATTCTCTCTGATTTGGAGCAGGTAGGCTAACTTAAGCAATTCATGACCATATCATGTCAACAGTATGCAATGCATTACAATGTAGGCCCATGAAATAACCAGTGAATTGAATATTACTGTATGCCTTAAAATCACTAAGACTGCACATGTGCCTGATCACTGTAAATGTTAAATTTTGTGAAGATGGATGAAGGATGATCGGCATCAAGTAGGCCACCAAGTGCATTACAGACATTCAAGTACCATGTGCAACAAGGAGGCCAAAGACTTGCTGTTTGTAAGCTCACATTTATGTCAGTCTTTCAAATGACCAACAGTCGCCTACAGGCAAGTTTTACATAGCTTAGTGTTTTCCGTTTGTTAACTTTTTATTACATGCATGATTTAATTGTCCATAACATATTTATTTAAAGTTACTTATCTTTGAAAAGGTTATTCAAGAAAAGTTAGGCAGTCAGTCTGAGGGAACAGAGCAGGTAGCTAAAGTCAGGTCTCCATTAGAGAACTTCAGAGGAAAACATAAGAACAGGTAAGTAAATCTTGAAGGACCTCATGCTCTCATCCTGATAGTTTTTTAAAGCTGCACCATTGTCAGCATCCATTGCCCTACAACATTCCCTGGTCTAATGGTGCACTGGACGCTGGCATTATAGGGCGTTGGGTGCCTTGTCACCTTATAACGCCAGCGTGCACGTACCGTAATGGTTAGGATTCAGCTCACTGTTGTTGCCCAGTCAGGAAACATATTTTTGCACTTTGAGATCGATATCAGAGGTAAAGTGCTATGTAAATGTAATGTATGATTATTCTTTGTACCATTACAACATGTGGATCTTTTAGGGATACTTTAGCTCTGGAAAGATTGATGTGTATTTAAAATGGGTCATTTATTTAGTAGAAATGTGAAAATATGTTTGAATTTGGAGCTTTCTACACTGAGAAAAGCCAGAAAATGTATTTTTGATTTATGGGGATGAAAGACAACAACTCCCAGATTGCAATGCTAAAACGCACACATCAATTGATCACATGTTTAGCATTCATGTAAACACTACATTCAGATTCACAATTCGGAATAAATTCAGTTAGATTGAAACAAAAGGTGTGCATGTAAACAATGAGATTTTTGCATCATCGGAGGATTTTTCCCAGACTGAAAATACATAAATACATTCATCTCAGGGGGATATGAGGGAGGAAAGCATGGTAATTCAAAAATACTAAAAAGAATTCGGTTTTCTAATGATACAAAGCTTAATTCTAAATTCTGAAGTATCCCTTTAATGACTGTATGTGAAAAACAAAATCCTATAGTTTAGAAGAAAGTTAAAAATTATCCATTTATTCTCACAGAAACAATGCAATTGTGCAAAACAGACCAGCATAGTTTATTATATTTCCCTTGTTCATGAGGTGTGTTTATTTTTTAGGCTTCATAGCATTCATCCTGCTGTGAGAGAGGGGATAAGAGAGCATATCTTGAGCTTCCCACGCCAACCGAATCACTACTCACGGATGAAGGGAGATGTGGAGAGGGAGTACCTGAGCCCTGAATTAAACCTGTTCCGCCTGTACAAGGAAAACAATCCAACATCCACTGCAAAGTTATGGCTCTATAGGGACCTCTTCAAGCAGCAGAACCTCAGTTTTGGGCAGCCAAGAAGTGACACTTGTGCGAAATGTGACGCCCTGTTCTCAAAATTAACAGCTGCTTCAACAGATGGAGAAAGGTTGAAGATCGCAGCCGAGAGTGAGCTTCACCACCGGAAAGCTGAAAAAGCGTACACCCAGTTGCAAGCTGACACAGAGTGGGCCAAAGCCAATGATGATTGCCAATGTCATTTGTATCGACATGCAGGGGGTAGTGTTCACATCGACCTGACACACTCCAACGTGTACTATCAACGGCAGCCCTGTGACCGTTCCTTTGCCATATTGGACAAGAGGCGTAAGGTGTCCACACTCTACACCCCCAGTGATGTTGCCGAGATGATCCGTGGAGCCAGGCAGCAGCATCCATTTAAAGTAATTTAGACGAAATGTGCGGACTTCAGGCAGCTCCCTAATGCAACATTAAAGCGTCCACCTGGCTTCCTAATCATATCCACGATGTGGTTGAAAGTGACAGGTAAAAAACTAAAGAGTTTTTCTGAGATTAACAGTGTTGGGGATATGTGCGTGAAAGAATAATCTTTATTGAATTTCTTGTTGAATCATGATTTTAGCTGCTGATCCATGGTGTGTCCACACAAAAGGGAGGCACAGCCGCTACGAGGGATGGAAGACCTGCCTGATCACCAAACAAAGGAAGAATCAACCACCTCCAGCTCCCTTGTTCTCCACCACGTATGCTCGTGCTTATGAGGACCCTCTGCCCATCCAGAAGGAGAAGCACCGGGATCTTATGAAAATGCTAGCCTACATGCCAGCGGAGGCCCAAGCATTTTATGGGACATTAGAATGCGAAGTGTAGCCTGGTATGTGTTGGTCATGTGCAGGGTAAGGTGGGTGTGGCGAACAGGACGAGGCCGAGGGACGTGAGAGAACGACACGAGGCCGGTGGTGCGAGTGTTAATGAACGCCACCTGTGAGACGCACCGTCTCGCATCTCTTAACGTCGTCGCTCCTCCTTTATGCTTCCGCTCCTCCGTGAGAGATGCGAGACTGGTGCGTCTCACAGATGTCACTCATTAACACTCGCACAACCGGCCTCGCGCCGTTCTCTCACGTCCCTCGGCCTCGTCCTGCTCGCCACAGTGGGGTATATTGTGTAAAATTAATCATAATAGTAGTTGTAGCTTATCTTGTATGCCTTATCTTATGTTGTATAATAGGAATATATAGGTATTTATTTATTTAGTAAATTAATGAATGGGGTGATTATTTATGAACTGTATTATAATAGTTAAAAGGAACAAAAAAAAGGAAGATGTATATGGTAAACTAGCATATACTGTACCATAGCATGGAATGATGATGATGTATGTCTGTATTGTAAATATGTATTGTTTACCGTTATTACTGTTGTTTATTGTTTACTGTATGTATTGTTGATTGTATGTACGGTTTATTGTTTGTACTGACGTTTATTTTCTGTACTATAAGTAGGCCTAGGTATTGTTCGTACTGTATCGTCCGTGTTTTTGTTCTGTGATTTACGTTGGCAAAAAATAAAAGAAATTGAAAGAGAAATCCTTAATAGTTTCTTTAAGGTTCTGTTACTGTATTAAAACTAAGATAAAGGAATCAAATCTCCAGTGGTTTAAAGTGATATGATGAATTGGACTTATACTGATATTCCACATTAACTGGACATATACTGTTCTTCCACATTTTTTATTTTATTTTATTCATCCAACTTTTTATTTTTATGATTGATACTAAAAAATCTTATCTCACTAGAATTGTGAAGCTTTTGTTGTCTATCTTCAAGTTAAAAAAATTATAATAATATAATATTCAGCGTCCAAATTAAAAAAATGTTATTATTCAAAATTTGAAAATATGGACTTAACATGGTTCTTCGTCTCAAGCCCTCATTTAAAAATGGATTCAATTAATTATTTTCCTCAAAATTCTACAAACAATACTCCATATTGACAACGTGAAAGAAGTTTTTTTGAAACTATCGTTTGTATTATCATTAAACATATGCAAAGTGCATAAAGTAAAACTGTGCAAAATGATTGCTGGCATAATATGATATTGTTTATGTAGCCAGCATGTAAAATAAATGTACTGATTAAATTGTGTATGGTCAAATAAAACAAGATTGCTGATGTGGATGTTTTTCTAAAAAATATTTAGATGCATTTAGGATTTAATTAGGGATTAAAAGTATATACTGAACACTTATTTGGATCCTGTATGGGATTTTTTAGATGTGTTTTAAACACACTGTCATTCTCGATTATGGGCCCCTTTGGAGGCAAGTTTCCGTTTCTCTAGCTCAAGCTTCTCCTTTTCTACCATTAACTCTGTCTCCATCTCTCACTCTCATAATTTCTTTGTCCAGTAACACAGACTGGGGATCCTGATGTCTTGTCCTTCGAACAGGTACTGTTGTCGTGTTTTTTGGAGGTGTCCTCTGTACTAAAGAAGGGTCAGGATGATCTGCAAAAGTTGAATGCGTTATATAATATAGTTATAAATTATAAAATAGTTTATATAATAATAGTTATAAAAAATAAAATATAACTTGCTTCCTAAATTTGTGTTGGCTACTCCGTACACTGTGTAAACAGGTCTAGCCTATTACTATTTATTATTCCACTATTTTAAGAGGCAATACCTTCATAACTGGTGTCTAATGAAACATTTGATATGGAAGAAAAACTTGCGTCCTCTTCAGGTTCATGTTTTTATTTTATCTGTCAGTAGCCTACGTCTCGGCTCTTTATAAATCGACTATAATAAAATAAAGCAACTTTTTTTTCGGGAGCTTCGTCTGTTTCTCTGACTGAAAATATAACTAGCCTACTGGGAGAGAGTACGAAGCTCATCAGGTCGTATTTTTGGTGGCATATTTGTAGAAATCATCATTCTTTCTAAGTTATGTAATGTCCTGCACTACCAAATAAACAGAAACAGCCTCGACTGAATAAGTAAGTGTGTCCTCTTTCTTTTGTGAAATAGACCTAATGGTAAACCACTTTATTTCTGTGTGACTAATGTGCAATTGTGACATAATTAATTCATTATGATCGATGTATCACTGAGTCCAGTGTCGGCTCCAGCCCCTGACCAGAGTCCAGTGATGGCTCCAGCCCCAGACCAGAGTCCAGTGTCGGCTCCAGCCCCTGACCAGAGTCCATTGTCGGCTCCAGCCCCTGACCAGAGTCCAGTGATGGCTCCAGCCCCTGACCAGAGTCCAGTGATGGCTCCAGCCCCAGACCAGAGTCCATTGTCGGCTCCAGCCCCTGACCAAAGTCCATTGTCGGCTCCAGCCCCTGACCAGAGTCCAGTGATGGCTCCTGCCCCTGACCAGAGTCCAGTGATGGCTCCAGCCCCTGACCAGAGTCCATTGTCGGCTCCAGCCCCTGACCAGAGTCCAGTGATGGCTCCAGCCCCTGACCAGAGTCCATTGTCGGCTCCAGCCCCTGACCAGAGTCCAGTGATGGCTCCAGCCCCAGACCAGAGTCCAGTGATGGCTCCAGCCCCAGACCAGAGTCCAGTGTCGGCTCCAGCCCCAGACCAGAGTCCAGTGATGGCTCCAGCCCCAGACCAGAGTCCAGTGATGGCTCCAGCCCCAGACCAGAGTCCAGTGTCGGCTCCAGCCCCAGACCAGAGTCCAGTGATGGCTCCAGCCCCAGACCAGAGTCCAGTGTCGGCTCCAGCCCCTGACCAGAGTCCAGTGTCGGCTCCAGCCCCAGACCAGAGTCCAGTGATGGCTCCAGGCCATGAGTTCGCTCCAGAGGCTGATTGCTGTGTCATCAGTTTTGCAACTTAATGTTTATACTTAATGTGTGCTATTTGAGTTCACAGTGAGACACTTGAGGTAATTATATTATGTTTGTGTTTTCTGAATGATAACATGGTTAAATCTGTGCAAAATGAGTGCATTTTGTGTAGAGTTTAGCAGAAAAAAATAGAGAAAATATGGAATGTGTGGTACCCGGACAGTATGCGGCCAAGAGAAGTGGGAGGTGATAAAGTAGACATTCCCACTGGGCACAGCGCACACACACACACAAGTATATACTCATATGGTGTGGTTATGGGTGCTTCTCAATATCCCTCCTCGTCTCCTCACTCCTCTTTCCTCCATCCTATGACCCGGAAACCAATCAAGCACAGCCATCTTGAAGGACATCTCCATTCTCTAATTGCACCGTGAGGAGTCGAGGATCGAGGAGTGAGGAGGCTTTCAGAGGAGTTATGAGCGAGGATACACAGGTGTGTCCTATGCGGAAGTGTTTTATTGACTAAATGTGACACACGTATACATTCTCCTCCCCCTTCACATCGTTCACAATAATTTGAATTTATTCTTTACCCTTGCAGTTTATATAAACCACACATCTCACATATTTCAACAGGGTATCTTGCTTTATTATTATTCATTATGAATTTCTTAAATAAACAAACTTCAACAACATAAGGGCAGATCCTTTGAGCGCTGCTGATGACGCTATGAAGTGACGTCTGAGTGATCAAGTATTCCAATGTATAAAAAAAGCTTTCATTCGATTCCTCCATCCTCATTTTCTTTTCTTGCGTCCTTCCCTCACAACCTACAGGGGGTGGAGTTGAGACGCTAGGAAAGGAAGCGAGGGAAGGAAACAAGAATGCACAAATAAGAAATGAGAAGCACCCTATGAATACATCAGATGCCCACTTCCCTCCTCTCTAGTTTGGGGCACCAGTCAAGGTATTTTACCTTGGCAGTATGAGAACCCTCCCAACAGGGGGCAGTTCAATCATTTAGACATAATGTAAACTGGAGGGAGTCAGCTGATTTATCTGAAAGAGTTTGTTAACTGAGATTGTTAACTTATAGAACCTCTTTTATATTATCAGCACATTAATAAATTTAATTAAGAAAAGATAAACAGGAATAACTAACACAAATACTAAATGAATACCATGAATGATAAATGAATAAAGTGCATACACCGCTTAAACACACTTGATTAAGTTGAGTGTGGCTACGGAAGAGTTAAGTAATCTTATGGAAAGATAAACTTGTTTCTCTAAACTAATCAGGTAAAGAAACTTATTGTACATCAAACAAATATATGAAAAATTATTTGTTTAAAAAATATAATCCGCTATGTTGCCTCTATTGTGAATTAGACAGTCATATACTGGTAATGTACATTAAGGTCTCTGGAAAGACGTTAGGTTAAAGGGGTCATATAATGGTACATGCATTTTTACAAGTTGACTGTACTGAAATGTGTGTTGGCAGTGCCTGTACACAACCATCATATAATAATAAAAATCCATCCAGTGTTTTTGTTTTAATCTCCTTATAGATTAATGTTATTAAAAACTTATATGTTTTCCCAAAGCAAGTTGGACTTTTAGTTATTGAAATATGTTCTCAGGGCAGCATTGCATCTTATTGGTTCTCTCAGTCGTCCAATCAGCGACAGCAGGAGGCGGGACATGGATTATTTGATTTTTTTTTCTCAGGACGCGGGAGACATCATGCTAAGGAGATTGTTGCAGTTAAAGGGATACTTCAGCTCTGGGAAGATGAATGTGTATTTAATAGTGGTCATTTATATAGTAGAAATGTGAAATTATTTTTGAAATTGAAGCATTTTAGACTGAGAAAAGGCAGAAAATGTATTTTTTACTCATGTGGCTGAAAGACAACAACTCCCAGAATGCACTTGCTTTGCTGCCCTTACGAAGCCAGGCCACTCCCAAACCACGCCTACCGGTTACAGGCGGCAGTATCCAAAAAAAATTCCACACATTCTAGGCTAATACATACTCTAGTAACAGTAAAGGTTAAAGTAAAGAACCACAACAAATGTGAGTTATAACTTTTAATTAAAAAATAATTAATATTAACACTTTTACACTCAAAGCTCTTCCAGAGCTTCAGCTGTTTCCTTATATTCATTCACAGTATTGTACGTCAGGAGCTGGATATCTCCGTCTGATATCCTGGACAACACAGGTGGGCAAAACGAGACGATAGCCTTTACTATGTCTCTCGCCTAGCAGGACCCATTCCAAAAAGTGACGGTAGGCTGTTCGGCGATATTGTCTACAAAACAGTAACGTTCAGCACAACGTTAGCATTCCAAACTAATTGCACAGTATCCCAGCAAACATGCTTCTTTGGGGCCAGAATGGGGCCCTTGTGGGCAGCCCACTGTGGGCCCAGATACCGGCGTGAAATGCGGGGCACGTGTGGGCCCCACACTTTGGGCCCCAGGTGGGGCCCCAGTGGGACAGCCCAAAGTGTGGGCTGACTGTGGGCAGGCCCACAGTAAGTAGAGTGGGCCCCCATTGGGGCCAGTTGTGGGCCCACAGCAAACCCTTTTAGGGGCCCATGTGGGGCCATTGCGGGCAGCCCACTGTGGGCCCAGATACCGGCATGAAATGCGGGGCACATGTGGGCCCCACACTATGGGACCGAGTGGGTCCCCATGCGGTGGGCAAAGTGTGGGTATACTGTGGGTACAGTGGGTTAAGTGTGGGCATACTGTGGGTACATTGGGTTAAGTGTGGGTATACTGTGGATACATTGTGTTAAGTGTGGGTATACTGTGGGTACATTGTGTTAAGTGTGGGCATACTGAGGGTACATTGTGTTAAGTGTGGGCATACTGTGGGTACATTGGGTTAAGTGTGGGCATACTGTGGGTGCACTGGGAAAAGTGTGGGCATACTGCGGACAATACAAAGATGTGTTGTAAAATACCTGTGGCCTTAACAAACAAGATTAGTTTGGTTCGACTTTGCATTTGCCACAAAACATGCAAAATAATTGCACTTGTTGAAAGTCGAAGTAGTACATTACAAGTCATATCTTTCAAATCATTTAATTTATTCATGTAAAAAATATATACAATACATTACCGTTCAAAACTTTGGGGTCCGTACGATTTTTTAAATAGCCCTACTTTTGAACAAAGTAATCCAGTTGTCAGCGTGTAAATCGTGAAAAAATTCAGGAATGTTTGAACAGAACTGTCAAAAGAGCAGCATTTATTTGAAAAAGATTTTGAGTAAAAAAAATAAATAAGTCAAAACAAAAAAATCATATAAAACCACATAAATCAATCCCCTCGGATACCGGAGTAACTTGCTCCTTCCACCAACCCAGTCTCTTGCATTAGGATCAGCATCAACCCCTTTGGATGCTGCTTCAGCTGTGTCAGCATCTAAAGTGAGAAAAAACAACAACAACAACAATTGAAATGTTAACATAAAAAAAGTATTAAAAAAAACGGGGGTTGTTCCAAGTGTAATTTATACACTTGTGTTTTCACAAGGGTAAGGCCATCTCCACCTCAGAGAACAAAAAATCTTCTGCACTTTGACTGGAGGATAATTTGAGTTCCAGAAAAATAGTTACAGGTTTTTTATTAATATTAAAAACAAATGTAGGTGGTGTTGTTGAGAGAGAAACATACAGAGAGTGAACCATTGAGGGCATGATGAAATGAGAGCATGAGAAAGATTTACAAAAATTATCAACACAATATATAATTCTGTCAACTTGTACTCACACTCATGTCATTCCAAACCTGCATTACTTCTTCTGTGGAAGATTCTTCTGATATTTCGAAAAATTACTCAATAAAAACTCAATGGGATTTTCATTGTATGGACAAAACAGATTAAACATTATTCAAAATTCTTCTTTTGCCTTCCACAGAAAAAAGTAAATAATACATGTTTGGAACAACATGAAGAACAATCCATTTAATGTCTTTATCAATAAATCATTGATGGCTTTAACTTGCAGCATGAATATGTCATTTTTATAAAAGAAAATACAGAGAATGTGTCTGACAGTCAAAAATGTACTTACACAGAAAAAGAGTGACCTGTGCCAGAGTGGCTCTCTGTTGGGTTTATTTCGCTGTTTGACACACAACACAATTAAGGAAAAAAAAGAGAAGACAACTGAATATTAGTAATATTGCATATTACATAAATCTATACAAATAAAAAATTTTTTTTTTTCATCAGTGATTACTGACTAATTAATATGTCAGGAGTTCTCAACTCTGGTCCTCGAAGTGCACTGTCTTGCAGTTTATGTCCAGACATGATCAATGTCACTTGCTCTTTTAACCAAAAGAGCTCGATTAGGCTAGCTTGTTGAGGTGTGTTGGACTTGGACCAGGGTTTGGTGCTAAAGTCTGCAGGACAGGGGTCCTCAAGCGCCAGAGCTGAGATCCCCTGTAATATGTCCTAAACATGACTAGATGGATCACTTACAGCACTGGTGTCCAGTCCTGGTCATGGAGGAGTTTAGCTTTCTGTAGTTTCTGCTGAAGATCTCGGTCAACTGGTAATCTGCTTAACTGGGGTTGGAGCTCAGTTCTGCAATCAGGATTAGATGGCAATGAATACTGAAAAGAGAGAGGACAAACAACATTTTAATGTTATAAACCCAGTTTAAACTTTTATTTATGAATATGTACAATAACATCTAAGAATGTATGCTACATGACACCACTGTACTGACAAATACAGTATTTGTTCAGTGGGTGAGGAACATCTCATTTAAAAAATTTGATACCCAAAATATTAACAGATAACATAAGCAAAATGTTTATGAAAATACGGTTATATATATGGTGTAAAGAAAGTTTTTGTAAATGTCTATGACATCTACAATGCAAAAACTGACAATGTGTCAGACAGTGATTCCAACAGAATACTTACACAGAGCAGTACCAATTATCTGATTACACACAAAGAAAAGGGAGAAAAATAAACAAATATTAATATTTCAGTGAAATATTTACAGTATCTGTATGGATAAAGGTTGATGAAATGTATACATTCAAAAGAAATTATTACATTCATATTTAATGTTATTAAATGAATGAATATTATTTCATGGCCTAAATGTTTTACTTCCATTATATTTTTTTCATAATTAAGTTAATTAAATATTACAGATGGTTGATTTCATTTCAGTTATCAATTAAAGTTAGAATTGTAAAATCTGTTATTTTTAGCTCACGTTAACATGATAGTTATGACGTTATGTAAATAGCCTATATGATTTGCTGTCTGTCAGCGCGCAGTGTTTAAAGGTGTCTATCAATTATGAACGGTCATAATCATATTTAACGAGATGTAGTTAGAGTGTGTAGCTTATGTATTCTATTTACACTACATAAATACTCGTTTAACGTTACATCGCTATTTAAAACTTTAAAACAAAGACATCACTGATTCAGCCGGGCCGTTGTGTTTAGCTCGGACCTAGTTCATCGCGTAAACGGTAAAACAATAATGAAACAAATTATAATAGCACCAAAAGGTATGTAAAACACTTACATTACACAAACTTGAATCAGATCAGATAACAATAAAATGAGTGTAATTTAATACCAATTAATTAATTCATTACCATTTTGACCCGTTTCACTAATTTTAATAGAAAACTTAAATTACTATGGAAATTTAAAAAGCTTACCTGTTTGGTGCAAACCTGGGCTGTACCAGTCGAATCCAATCACAGCTCCTTTCATTAGCGATGGAAACTTCCAGCAGTCTCATTGGTTAGAATTAATCACGTGATGACGCCATCTGCTGTATTACTTTATAATTTTTCTTTTTTCTTTTGCAGTTTCAGAAATATTATATTATATATATATATATTAATCAGTGATGTATTTATTAGTATAAAAATATATAATTGTATAATAATAAATACATCACTGATGAATACCAAAACAAATCAGTCAACCATTTGCATTGTTTTATTGTGACAAATAAGTTAATTTTATTTAATAAATATGGTAACACTTTCTATGCAGACCATGCTTATGATTACAAAAAACTGCTCAAAACCCACCTGTTTCAGCTTGCCTACAATCTATAATAGCACTCTCATCATTGTTTGTTTGTTTCATTTGTAAAGCGTCTTTGAGTTCCTTGGAAAGCGCTATATAAGACTGATGTATTATTATTATTATTATTATTATTATTATTATGAATTATCTCCCTTTATACTTTTTTAGGAGCAATATTACTATTCTATAAGTATTTAAAGACTCATTGAGACCTGCATTATAAGATATACCTAGTTAAATTTATATTAATTTTTATAATTCCTTATAAGTCACTCATTTGCTCTTTCAATGCGCATGCTCATAATCCATTATACACTGATTCATAAGTATTAATTAGTCAGTTTTATGGTTCTATGAATGTATTTATAAAGATGCAACCTGCATTGCTATAATGTTATTATGTTATTTATGAATGTATTAATATATAAGTGCTGTGATTTATTGAGGTCTAATAGTCTAATGGTGTTTAAACTATACTATAGCCTACTGGTCTGTCTGATTTATTAATCTGTCTGGGAACAGCTACTACAAGCAAACAGGTAAAGATAGTACTTGTATTGCTATCTTGTTGACTGTCTGTGTGCAAGTATGGGATGACTGTTGAATGAAATAGCATTTATGACATTTAACAGGATCGTTAAAATAGGTTGATTAACCCTGAGCTTCTAATCTTAAAACAATGATGTAACTGTACTGTTATGGAGTTTGCCCACAGTAAAACCCTCATGGTGGCCCCACAGTGAAAAACTAAAAATAGGTAAATCCTAATGGGGGCCCAAATGGGCAAAACTGCTATGGGCCCCGCATGGGCTAACCCACTGGGGGCCCGTGTGGGTTTTATTTGGGTAAGCCCACTGTGGGCTTGCCCACAGAAAGCCCACATGGGGCCCCAAAGGGTTTGCCCACAGAAAGCCCACACTGTCCCACAGAAAACCCACACTTACCCACAGTGGGCCCGCACTGGCATGTTTGCTGGGATGCTAGCATAGATGTAAATATAACAACAATAGCTCAGCTGACTATGCGTGAAGAACATTGTGATAATGCCGAGTGTCCAAACTCTGTTCATTACGTCTTAGTAAAAAAAAAGAAAACAAACCAAATACTCACTTTACACTAAGCCGTCCATTTTCCCTCCGTACTTTGGCTGGCGTTTCCAATTTATCTCGTCCAGAAGAAAATGGCATCGCTGAAATTCGCGACAGAAATAGGATCTCTATCTGTTTCCTTAGGCGTACAGCGAGAGCACTGACACTGTAACCCATTAATAGGATTTAACACCAGAAAAAGAAAAGGAGGAAAAATATCTTCTCGGGTCTGAGCTCACCAAATACATCAAATCATAAGAGTACCTGGAGTCCCAGGTTCGGGGTCTCACACCTTTCATTAAATCAAACGGGAAAAAAAAATATTATTAATATTTAATGTGTGTCTGCACTCGGTTAAATGGTTGTCTATAGTCCTAAACTAGATTAAATAAATAAAAAATTAAACCAATGAGTGAAATAACAAGAATTAATGAATAATAAAATTAATGAATGAAAACCAATTAACTGAACAGTAACTGTAACTGTATTCACTTAAGTTACTCTTTCCCTTCTATTCAACTTGCACATATCACTTTGCATACACACATCACATGAGACTATCTTTTTCGTTTACAAATCTCCACTTGTAAAAAAATAAAATATATATATATATATATATCATTCATCCATGTCAATAAAGGGAAAAAAAATCAACCTGTATGTGTAAACTGAAATCTGAGTGCAATGCAAGTTCAGTTCGTTTGAATGTAATGGACTCGTTTCAATTCGTTTGAACGTGACTCAGTTCAGTTCGTGTGGAAATGTAAATGACTCAGTTTAGTTCGTGTGGAAATATAAATGACTCAGTTCAGTTCGTGTGGAAATGCAGTTTACTCAGTTCATGTGGAATGCGAATGCCCAGCACAATCCTTGCAGGAATGAACGATGAACGATACAAATCTTTTATTCTTTTTTTTCTCGCAAAGGCAGAGTCCCAGATGACGAAACTCCTCCGGCGCAGTTGGAATCCAGCGCAGTTCTCCCTCAATGTGCGAATCCAACACGCTCTCCGATCGTTGAAACAATCTCAACTAATACAATGAAACAGTTCAGTTGTTCTATTTAGAACAATATTGATGACGATGGATTTGATTAAGGATAGCTCACACATGTCGCTCATATTTCTCTCATCAATGAGCTGGCGCGCATGTGACGTCAGCATCCATCACGAAATGCATTTAACATTCAATAACATTTAAACTTACATTATTCCCATTATATAAATGTGCAAACAGGTTTTAACAAGAATACTACTACAGCATAAACACTTTACATATGTTCTATTGCACACTGTATACTCACTTGCGAACAGCATTAATCATCCACATTTTCTTATATGAACAAACACAACTTAAACCTTATTTATGAAAATATGAGACAATTGTGACTTACCTAATACAATGAAACAGTTAAGACATCTATTTAGAACAATATTGATGACGATGGATTTGATTAAGGATAGTTCACACATGTGGCTCATATTTCTCTCTTCAATGAGCTGGCGCGCATGTGACGTCAGCACCCATCGACGCAATTCTTTATTTTTATCCCTCAGCGAAACAAAATAATAAATAAAATAAAAATAAATCATGTCCGAACATTTCATGCATAGGCAAGGAAAAATATAAAATCAAAACAAACAAAAAAATATTATAGATGTAAATGAAATGCAGCCTCAATTAATGGGTGGGTTACAACACCACCAGTCCGCCGCAGCTCGAGTCTGGCCTGGCTCGAGTCAGGTCTTGCTCCCCTGCTGCAGCAGCTGCTCCGGCCGCCTCTTGTTCCCACAACTGTTCACAACTGTTCATCGCTGTATAGGCTCTATGCAGCGGGGATTGTGACGTGTTTCCGACTACACTCTCTACTGGGCTAACAGTTTCCGGTTCCGTATTAGATCTGACGCGCGAAACTTAACAACGATAAACATTTCTAGTTATTCTTATCTTGGCTGCTTTACTATGGAGAAAAATGTTTTCCGATTTCAAAAGCTAATGGGACCTACTTCGGAACATTGTTGTGTGCCGTCGTGCGTTGTGTCGGCAAGATACAACTCGACTGTGAGTTTTCATTCATTTCCCGTGGATGAGGATCTCAGAAAAAAATGGATCGTTAAGATCAGGAGGGATGACTTCAAAGTCAACAAAAACACAAAGGTGTGTAGAGTTCATTTCAAACCCGATGACTTTATGGAAGGGACTAGACTGAGACGTCTGAAAAAAGGTGCTTTCCTTACATTGTTTGAGTGGAATCGTTACCAAGTGCAGCCGCCGAGGTTGAGTGTTTGGGAACGGCGAGAGAGACCCCTGCCCCCTGATCCTGACTCGGACGTAGAGCAAGATATGAACTTTGACGTGGAAAGGACTGGACACGATTATTGTTCAGTTCCCGAAGCTGCAGCTGTGGACATGGTATTGCATGAAAATGAGGAGTTGACAAGGGAGATAGAAGATCTACGGAAGCAGTTGGACCAGACCGAGATCACACTTCGCTTTGGTCTCCAGAGATTTGCTGGGTCCGATGAGGACATACGCTTTTATACAAGGTAAAATTATATTGCCTGTTATAAGCATTTGTAATAGCGTTGCCATTGTCCTGAAAACACTAGTCCACGTTGTTATTAAATATTATTGGAGTTGTATAAGCTAGCTGCACGTAAAAGTAGGCTACACAGACCAAAATAATAACAACAACATTGGCTAACATAATTATAAGTATGGATAGCAGCTGTTGTCTTCAACAGCAATCAGAGTTAGTTTAATCATACATACCGAATTCCATAATTTTCATGACTCATGTTGTAATACAAGATTTTTGTATCCGTTACTTGTAGTTCAGGATTCTTATTTCCTAAACTGGAAATTACTATACTATACTATAAACCTAAGTGTAAGTATTTTATGCCATGTGAGAACCAATGCACTTTTCTTTCTTGACAGATTTGCAACCTATAACCACCTGATGGCCTTCTGGGAACTGATTGAACCAGCAACGCACAGAATGATTCGTGTCACCAACTCTAAAGTCACCAAGGAGGCTGGAAACACTCGGGCACTTCCTGCAATAGATGAGTTCTTCCTGTTCATGATGCATCTTGCTTTGGGCCTTAAGCAAAAGGACCTTGGTCATCGCTTCCATGTACATCAGGCCACTGTGTGCCGCATCATAACAACCTGGGCCAACTTCCTGTACTTTGTCTTGGGGTCAGTGTGCATTTGGATGCCGAAAGAGAGAGTACGAGCCAATCTGCCAGAGGAATTTCATCTTTTCCGAGACACACAGGTTATCCTGGATTGTACTGAGATCCGCTGCCAAACACCTTCCTCTTTGCTATTACAAAGTGAGGTTTTTTCAAACTATAAGTCTCACTGCACATTCAAGGCTTTAATAGGAATGGCACCTCATGGTGCAATAACATTTGTGTCTGGACTCTATGCAGGGTCTATTGGTGACAAGGAGTTGTTCAAACAGTCAGGGATCATTAACCTTCTTACCCCTGACATGGCCATCATGGTGGATAAGGGCTTCTTAATTGACAGCCTTGTGCCATGCAAAATTCACCGGCCTGTTTTCCTGACCAAGGAAAAACGTCTCGGTTACATATGTAACCCTCGTTCCCTGAGTAGGGAACGGAGACGTTACGTCGGATGACGACGAATGGGGGGTTTCGCCTAGAAAGCCAATCATCTTCGTGTATTATAAAACGAGCCAATGGCGATGAAATGCCATGGGTCTGCGGAATTTGCATAGCGTAACTCCGCCCCACCTCGTGGGTATAAAAGGAGGACGCTCGGCAACATGCAGATATGTCTTCGCTGAGGAGCCGAGACTGAACTCAGGCGTCTACCCAGCGGTACAGCGGAAGTGGCAGGGAGACGTAACGTCTCCGTTCCCTACTCAGGGAACGAGGGTTACATATGTAACCGAGACGTTCCCTTTCGTAGTCACTCCGAGTTACGTCGGATGACGACGAATGGGGGTCCCCGTGAAATCACGCCACCTTCACAGCTGTCTTCCAGTGCCCTGCGAAAGTCTGATCCCCCTGTCGTGATACTGGCACAGACGAAGGAGTCCTACTTAACACAGGAATACCAAGGTACACTGGGAAGCATATCTCAGAGGAGATATGCCGCAGCATGCCTACCCGTAGGGAGGACTTAAGATACACATATGGCCGGAGGGCTACATATGGAGGAACACTGGAGTGACCAGCCCGAGGGGTGGCAACTTTCAACTCCAGGAGGGCAAGATGGCTTGCCAAGGGAAAGACACATGCTCAAGGAGGCTTACAGTGGAAATACACATGTGGGGGTTACTCAGGGAGGAATCATGCACACGGAGGCACCTAGCCGACGCCCAGGCAATAGACACTGGCGCCAGCATCAACAGTGCTGGAGGAACTCAGGGCTTCAGAGAGGAAGGCTCACCTGAGGAATAATCGCACGTATCCAGTCCGTGGAGTGGAAAGGCGAGCAAGCGAAGACACCTGAGCGGGTCCAGTACTAGCTGACTGAAGCGAGTACACGAGAGGACACAGGCTCCACTCGGAGATTATAGAATCTGGCGAATGTGTTGGGTGTCGCCCAGCCTGCAGCTCTACAAATGTCTGCCAGCGAGTCGCCATGCGCTAGAGCCCAAGAGGAAGCCACACTCCGGGTGGAGTGGGCTGTCACACCAAGGGGGCACGGTCGGCCTTGCTGTTGGTAAGCCAAAGCAATGGCGTCCACTATCCAGTGAGACAACCTCTGCTTTGAGAGAGCCTTTCCCATCAGTCTCCCACCATAACAGACAAAGAGCTGGTCTGAGGTCCTGAAACACTGCGTTCTGTCTACGTAAGCGCGGAGATCGCGTACTGGACAGAGCAGTGCCAAGGCTGGGTCTGCCTCCTCCCGGGGCAGCGCTTGCAGGTTCACCACCTGGTCCCGGAAGGGAGTGGTGGGAACCTTGGGCACATATCCAGGCCGGGGTCTCAGGATCACGTGAGAGTGACCGGGCCCGAATTCCAGGCACGCTTCGTCAACGGAGAATGCGTGCAGGTCCCCTACCCTCTTGATGGAGGCCAATGCAACCAGGAGCGCTGTCTTCATAGACAGGAACTTAAGCTCCACTGATTGCAGAGGCTCAAAGGGAGCCCTCTGCAGGGCATTTAAGACCACTGAGAGGTCCCAAGAGGGAACGAGAGGAGGACGAGGAGGATTTAGTGGGACCGCACTCTTGCCATCGAACTGTCGAAGGCAAGTCAGCAGCGAGTGTGCGCGCTCGCTCGTAAGCTGCGCGGACATGGCGACCGAGTCGATCTCCATACCGAGGCTCAAACGTCCCTCTCATCGCATGCAGAGCGGCAGCCGCCTGTCCTGCAGCTCTGTGAGACCTCGCCACTAAGGTGGACGAGAATCTACAGGCCTTGGACGGGTGCTTAGGATTACCACGAGATGAAGCACTCTGAGGTCATAGTTGCATGGCAACAGAGCGTTCAACCGGGGGAATCCCAGTGTACCCATGGGCGGCTGCCCCATCGAGGGGAGGAAAAGCGGAGAAAGCTGACGAACGTACACGGGAGGTCAAGGGAGCCTTCCATGATTTCGTCAACTCCTCATGCACCTCCGGGAAGAATGGCATTGGGGTTGGCTGTGGCCGTGAGGCGGCAGCCGCACCCAAAAACCAATCATCCAACCGCGAGCGCTCAGGGCAGGGCGGAGGGTTCCACTCAAGCCCGATGCTCGCGGCGGCCCGGGAGAGCATGGCCGTCATCTCGGGATCTGATACGGGCAACGCTGGAGCTCCAGAAGGAGGCAACGCAGCCGCATCGTCACTTCCCGATGACTCTTGCCCGCCTTGTGATGCCGCGATCGACATCGAGTCTTCCTCTGGAGCGCCGAATGAAACACGCGGGGCATCGAAGGATGAACCCGGTAGAATCACCGCGGCACTCGCGGGTTGCAACACTGTAGAGGGGGGCGTGGTCCGAGGACGCATCGTCGGATTGTCCCACACCGTAACCCTCAGATCACCCTGTCCACCAGCCGAAGTACAGCCTCTCGTGGAGGATGTAGATCGGGGTGTGGATGAGGGGACTCTCTCCCGAATGAGATCATTGAGTCTAGACCTCAGTGTTGCGATGGCCATGTTCCCACAGAAGGAACATGAGTCATCCACAAGCGCTGCTTTAGCGTGCTCTAAGCCCAAACACGCAAAGCAGCGATTGTGCCCATCAAAGGAAGACAGGAAACGACCGCACCCAGAAGAACACGGGCGAGACATCTTTAAAAAGACATGCCACGTGCAGCTCTTTTAGAGAAAAAACTCAGCGATGCTGAGGCGACCAGGGAGAAACACACAGACTGGCAGATCACTGCTCAGATCGCAGGCAATGTGAACTCGCTGGGTACCGCCGTCACACCAACACCGGAGAGTTCGCTCGTCACAGAAGATGAAGTCAGGATTGGCTTGTGGAGTGAAGAGAAGCTCTTGGCTCCGAAGCGAAAACATATCTGCATGTTGCCGAGCGTCCTCCTTTTATACCCACGAGGTGGGGGCGGAGTTACGCTATGCAAATTCCGCAGACCCATGGCATTTCATCGCCATTGGCTCGTTTTATAATACACGAAGATGATTGGCTTTCTAGGCGAAACCCCCCATTTGTCGTCATCCGACGTAACTCGGAGTGACTACGAAAGGGAACAAATGTTACCTCATGAAGTGACACACACTTCACAGTCTGTGGCCAGGCTCAGGGTACACGTTGAACGTCTTATCCGTCGAGTGAAGGAGCACAAGTTGTTTGACGCAGTCATCCCCTTGTCCATTTCTGGTAGAATAAACCAACTGTTTACAGTGGCATGTTTGCTTGTGAACTACCAATGTGGACCACTTGTCAAGGCATGGAGCCACTGAGTCTAAAAACCCTCATCCTTGTTAAAGGGATAGTTCACCCAAAAATGAAAATTCTGTCAGTATTTACTCACCCTCATGTTGTTCCAACCCCGTAAGACCTTCGTTCAATTCGTGTTCCAAAGATGAACACGGGTCTTACAGGGTTGGAACAACATGAGGGTGAGTAAATACTGACAGAATTTTCATTTTTGGGTGAACTATCCCTTTAATGTGCTACGGTTTGTCAACAGACAAAACTAAGAAAGTGTTTCCTTAAACATTTTTTATTATAATTTCATAATGCATAACATATTACATATTATTTATTAATTATACAAATCTAAATATTTAGTATATATGTACGTGTAATGTAATATAAGATAGGTATATATATTGCATAAATATAGTATGTGTGTGTGTGTGTGTATATATATATATATATATATAGAGTATATTGTGTATATATGTAAATATTGTTTATAGTGTAAATAAATACAATAAAAATAATGCTGTATATAATAATTTCAATATAATTGAATGGACCACCAGTGGTACGTGGCCACACTGTAACACTTAACACACAGTCATTAAATAAAGCAACATTTGTACAATTGTAGAAATTGAGAAATACTTCACTGTTATCTAAAAATGACTTAAACAGGCAAACACTTCTGTAGGTAGTGGTAAAAAAACAGATCTGCTCAGTCTCTAATGGTGCGCATTACATCAATATTTTTGTATATATGCTCAACAAGCATTTCCTGCTGCGCGCATACTACAAAATCACACCACTCGAAACCTGTTAGGAGGATCTGACCTTGCACTTGCCAGTAATACTTGTGCTGCCTCCTAAGCTGCAAAGAACCATCTGACATTTTGAGGTAGGGACAGTCAACATAACTCTGGATGTTGGGGCATTTTATTTCCAGCAGGCCAAATGGTTGGTTGTCAGAAGGATCGAAAACGACTCCATCGGGAGAGCATCCCAGCCATGGAGCATCAGGGTATATAATGAACCCGCAGGGTGAATAATTCACATTTTTTAAACTGCAGTACTCTGTCACGGCACCTGGCTCCATATCGATTCCTCTTCTCATGTCCTTTGTCATGACAGTCCCCCTCAAAATTCTGTGTGCCAGATTTTCAGCAGATGTATGACAGCGAACATGGCATGCCTCGTGAAAGCGTGTAGATGTGACTCGCATCTTTCTCATTCGATGCCATTCCTGGCATGAGCTCTGTTCCCGTGTTGCAGCTTCAACCCTGTGGGCCATGTCGAATGACACCTGTAGCGATTTCATATATACATGTTCCTCCTCTGATAACACATAAGAGCATGTGGTTGGCTCAAGCCTATAGCTTTGGACGGGAATAGAAGGTTGGGCAGGGGCGTCTGGGATGTTGATGATTTCCCGCATTTCTGGTGGTTTTAGCCACACTCCCTGCCTGGACAGCCCCAAAAGCTGACTGAACTAATGGGACTTCTGCTGACATGCCCATGGTGGTCACTAGAGGTGCAAGCAAAGGGGGAAAGTCCTTATATACCTCTGTCACTCTCAATGTGGCTAGATCTGGCATTTCCCCGTCCAGTGCTTTGTAGTCGAGAACTTCTGAAAAAGTTAAAGTGAAAAAACGTTTAAAAAAAACTGCAGCGTACATATTAAACACATAAACTAAAGGTAATGTAATCTCACCTCACACAAACAGCGGTTGAATTCTGGGGTTTGCGGACCTCCATGTCTCCCACCGGACCTGGCCTAACACCCTGACAGCAAAGACACATTTTGACGTGGCATCACAATAGCTACATGTGCAATTCACATGACAGACAGATGACTTACCAAGGTCCTTGGTTTATGCCAGATCTGCTCAGTGTCTGTGCAACTGAGCACTGGGGGTACAGCAGGGATGCTTAATTGTGAGAAGTGCGCTGTTTGATACAGTAGTGCAACCAAATGGTTGCATAAGGCACACCCCGCCACACAGGAGCAGTGGGTGCTCGCCAAAATGACCGGTTTTGAATGTTTTAACACCATCTAGGGAGAAATAGAAGCTTAGATGACAAATACCTCTCAAGAGCTAAACTGTTAACAAGAGGAAAATATAACTAATAAAAGCATACAGTGTATTCTAGATGAGAGGCACATATGTTAAAATGTAGGCCTACCCATTCACGTCAATAAACAGTAGACAGAGACTAAGCCATATACATTTAGATAATGTTACTTATCAGCTGATATGGGCAACGTATCAGCAGGCCTACCCATTACTCCAACATTGACCCTAGTCACCCTACTCTCAATTCGTGTGGCTTTTCATTTTTCCTCATGGATCTATGGCAGACTGCCCTCACGCTGACCTCTCCTGTCACCTTGTCTTTCATTGACACTGTTAGGGAGAAAGATGAACATACATTTTGAAACTGTTTTATTTAGTAAAAAATTTCAAAATTTGTAAAAAATAAAAATTATATATATATATATATATATATATATATTACTCAAAAAATGAGATGCCTACTCTCAGATAAATGAGCTCTATGATTAATTAGAGGCAAAAACAAATATAAAACCAGTCCTAATTAAAAGAGAACAAGTTGACAAAAAGATTGAATCCAATATTAGGTGATAATATAGCATAACAAGTGATTTATAAGCAATTTTTTGTAGGCCGGTCATTTTTGACCGGGAACACCACAAGTGTAACAAGGTGATAAACCCCCCCACCCAAAAAAGTAGGAGAGAGCGAGGCACAACGTAACGCTTTTTGACTTTCAAGTATTTATTTTTCCCCACATTAATTTCCCACGTCTAGTACGATTATGTGGTTTTGTTTTATTAATAGGGTTTACTTTTTTCTTGATATACTCTGAAAGAATGGAAGTGAAATGTGACAACATGCCCCATAGGTGGGGCACATTGTAACATGACCATATGACAGCTTAAAATGTTATCTGATCTAATAAAAAATATATACAAGTCAAACCAAAATATTTTCTCAATAAAATACAATTATTAACTTTTTCAAATAAAATAATGGCATTTTTTAATGTATCAGATTTGTCTAAATTTAAATAAACAAAAAATAGAGATGAAAAATTTACATTAGTAAGAAAAATAATTTTGCAATGGTTAAATAAATGTTCAGTGATATCTTACAAAGATTTCTGAATTTTGGCACATTCTTTTTCTCTATATAGTGTTGATATGGCAACTAGTAAATACACTAAGTTTCGTCCATAAACAGTAAAAGAGGTTTCGTCATGCTGGCATGTGTGGAAGTATTTAAAACAAGTGTGTTACAACTAGCCCCACGTTACGTTGTGCCCCGCTCTCCCCTACGAAAATTGTCAAATTTTCATTTCATTTCAATTTTTCTCAAAAACATTTGAGAAGTACTTATAACGTTACCCTCTGTGAACTCACTAAGTTTCAGTCCAATGCGATAACATTAAATAATTGAAATTTTCTCCGGATCGAAATGACCCGAACACAACCTGAGGGGTTAATATAGTAAGTACGTAGCTACTTACCCTCATAGTTGTCGATATAGCTGCCGATGTCAACATAGATATCATATAGAGACTAGATGCCCTATTGGCCGCTGTGGCGCAAGAAATGCGGCCGCCATATTAAGCAGGTCATACTCCTATTTGCGTTGCATAGCAGCAGTAGATTTCAGAGCACTGTGCAGTATATTCCTGCTCAAATCGGCGGACCATCACTCGGGGATTACTTTACACAAGTAAGATTTAACATTTAACATTACCGTACTATTAGTTGTATTTTGTGAACAAAATATTCAATGTGTCCTGTATCGTAGCTACGTGTATGACCTTTGCAGCAAAAAAACCCGCGTGAAAATCAGTTCGGTATTCAGTGAGATATGATTAATTAAATGCGCTGACAGCTCATTGCACCTGCCAAACAGATTACACTGAGCGGAGCGGGTGACCGGTTTAAGATGGCGGCCCCACGGCTCGTCCGCGCCAATAGGCAGTAGCGGTCGATAGGGCGTCTATCTATATGATGTCTATGGATGTCAACACATTCTCACACCCCAACTCGTCACATATGGACGCTTGGCCAGGACCCCTTGGCGTCACTTATTGACGCACTGGGTATACCTTTGGCGTCATTTTTCAACGTGCAGGGTAGTCCGATAGACTTCTATAGATCTCTGAACCGGAGCCTGTAGCGTTGAAATTTGACGTCTTGGGTAAGCTCACCGTAATGGTCTGCTGCGAATGGGTCGAGAGACTGCAATAAATAAAAAGGAATAGGCAACAATAAATTATCTATGCCAGGGCTAGTATAATGGTGGTCCCCAGATCATCTTTATCTGGCCCTCCAACTGTTTTTTTGTGTTTAAAAACACAATCTGATATCAAAGTGCCCTCTCCGCAAAGGTTTAGCGCGTTCATAGGCAACCGCATTCATCGGTGAGTTTAACAACGCTCAATATGGTGTACAACCCCATTCAGCGGTGAGTTTAACAACGCTCAACTGCAGGTAAAGCGGCACTCAGAGGTGAGTTTAACCAAAACAACGCTAAACTGCATGTAGAACGGCATTCAACGGTGAGTTTAACATCGCGCCACGGCGTGTGCAAGTAAGCAGTTTACGCGTTTTCTTGTCAAAGGTAACGTTACTGGCATACATGATGTACACTGCTTTAACTAGAGCATGCTGGATAACATATTTTTATCGGAGTTTTGTTTATGTTAATAAATATATATCATGTTTATATAATATATATAATATATAATGTTTTTTATTCAAATGTTTTAATTTTTTTAATCCTCTAAATTAGGTCCATTGCGATTTTCCACTCGGTAAGTAGAAGAGTTAATTAATAGAGATGGATACTATTCTTAAATGTACACATCAAAAACTCTTGAATCAGGACAAGAAGTTGTGTTTAGAACCTTTAGATGTGTAAGGTGGCAATTTCTGACAGTAAATGATAGAAGACAATATAAAAATATAGCTTGCTGCACCAAATGTGCAGGCTAGCAAAGTTAGCTAATTGAATTCAAGTTTTTGTCAAATTTTGTCGCATACAACGTTAATCATGTAAGATAATAGGGGAGATTTTAAGGTTTTCAGTATTACATTAGCACACAACTATTATCCAACATTATAAATGTTCAGATGAAGAACGGTGTTGCCAGATTGGTTTGTTTTACAGCATAATTGTTTAAAATCCACGCAAAATTATATAATAAACACCCAAATAAATCTATAATTAACAATACAAATTAATTCATAACTACTACATTTTGGCTCATCAAAATTTCTCAATATGAAATAAAACAATTAATATGTATAAATAATGTAATAAGTAATGATATCATAACTTATTGACTGATTTATATATGAATTATATAGAATGTTAGACAACATTCCTTGTCTGATTTTTTTCTAAAATGTCATTAACAATATTTACTTCTCGTTTATTGAACTGTTTAAAATGAATATCACAAAAAATATAGCCCATTCTGGCAACACAGATGAAGAGAATACTGCTGTAAAATGTTCAAATCTGTTTTTTCTTTAGGACCCTCAAATTTGGCAGCTTCAAAAAATACATTTATTCTTACCCCCCACGACATACACACACACACATACACACACACACGCGCAAACAAAGGCAGTTTTAAGAGCCACGTCCGTCTTGTTAATCTGTACTCATCAGTCTCTCTGTAGCTCTCTCTGTAGCTCTCTCTCTCTCTCTCTCTCTCTCTCTCTCTCTCTCTCTCTCTCTCTCTGTTTACATTTATATTTGTTTTATCTGTCCATCTCTTCATTGTGAGTCTTTCTGTCTGTTTGTGTTTCTGCCCATCACAATGTCCAAGAGTGATTCAGAAATCCAAGAACTGAAGGATGAGCTCCAAAGGTCTTGATGACCTTCTTGGTGAGCTGCAAGATGAGGAGGCAGCAGCACCAGTGAAGACACCTGAGCCGAGGGTGGAATGGAGAAAAAGAGACATTACTGGAAATATTGTTTATGCGAGGCCAAGATCAAGCAGGAATCATTCAAATAAGGGTCAGTATTGTTTTTCATTCAAGATATATTGTAGATCTACATTGTTTAACCACTTATGAGAGTATATGTTACAATACATGTATAGCTTGATATGGCAGGGAAACAATCAAACCAGAACCAATCATTTGATTTTTTACATAAAAAGTAGATTTATGAAAGATATCACTAGTCTTGGATTAAGTGAAAGACACATTAAGGCTAATATTACATATTTGTGTAAAGCATAAAAAATAGTTCAATTGTGGGCTGCTTCGCGTCCACGCGCGTCAGAGCCCGCCAGGATGGGCGTGGCCAAGGCTATATATTGGGCGCCCCGTCGTCTGAGTTGTTTAGATTTAATCTCCTTCAGCAAAGAACCTTCTCTTCGCTGATCCTCCGGATTGTTGGAGTCTTTCGCCGCCGTCGACAAGCCTACAGCAGGACTGCTTCGAGGACGCCGGCGCCTTCAGCCGCCTTCGATCAGCCTTCTGCTAAGCCATCCGGCGCGCATCACTATATCCTTTTGCAAAGCTTCAGTGTTCGCCCCCGCGACACTTTATTCTAAAAGAGCAATTTTCAAGGCGTCAAATGCCTTCCTGCGCTTCGTGTCGAGGCCCTCTTCAAGACGGGGATCGCCACATCATCTGCGCCCGCTGCCTGGGACCGGACCACGCAGAGGCTGCCCTTACTCGAGGCGGATGCCCCGAGTGTGACGCCCTGGGCCTCACCGAGCTGCGCGCTCGCTTCGCCGTGTTCACCGCGAAAGAGCCCACCTCTTCCGTGCTGCCATCTCCTCTGGTCGAGCCGCGAAAGAAAAAACGCCGCTCACAGAGGCTGCCTGAGCACGCGGTTTGCAGTGATGTCACGCCGGGTCAATCCCCGCGTGCTTCACCGCCACCCGAAGATTCCCCGCCGCAAGTCCAGTTCACACAGGCGGACCAGCACCCCTCCAGCGGAGCGATGGGGCTCGTCTCGTTTGGCGCGTCAGGGGATGACGATGACAAGGATGACAGCTTTTCCTGCGATGCTGCATCCGATGACTGGCCGGGCTCGTCTTTCGACCCCGCGCCGTCGACACTAGCGGGCACGAGCGCGGGCTCCGGCATGGATTCAGAGATCGTCCGCGTTCTCTCCAAGGCCGTGGAAGACCTCGGGCTCGATTGGTCTTCCCCGGAAGAACCCGCCCGCAGCCGACTGGACGAGTGGTTCCTGCAGGGGCGCCGACAGGCCCCTCGACAAAGACCCTCCCCCTTCTTCCCGGAAGTTCACGACGAACTCACAAAGTCGTGGAAAGCCCCGCACTCCGCTCGCCTGAAGCCTTCTTTTTCTTTGTCGCTCTCCTCCGTGGACGGCGCAAAAGAAAGAGGCTATGAGGGGACTCCACCCCTCGAGGAGGCCGTGGCCAATCACCTGTCTCCACCCTCCAACGCTGGATGGAAAGCTAAGGCTTCTCATCCCTTGAAGCCTTGCCGGTCCACGTCAGCTCTCGCCGGTCGCGCATACGCCGCCGCCGGCCAAGCTGCATCAGCGCTTCACTCTATGGCTGTCCTACAGGTGTTTCAAGCCAAACTTCTCCGCAGTATGGACGAATCTGGACCCGAGCCTGAGGCATTTAAGGACCTGCGCAGCGCCACTGACATAGCGCTGCGAGCCACAAAAGCCACCGCCCAATCCATCGGCCGTGCTATGGCTAACCTGACTGTCCTTGAGCGCCATCTGTGGCTGACGCTAACTGATATGAAGGATGCAGATAAGGCGTCTTTCCTCGATGCGCCTATCTCCCAAGACGGCCTGTTTGGACCAGCGGTGAAGGAGTTCGCCGAGCGCTTCACCGAAGCCCGTAAGGACTCACAGGCTATGCGTCACTTCCTGCCTAAGCGATCTAGCTCATCGCAGAGCCGCCAACGGCCGCCTCAACAGCAGCGAGCTAAGACGGCGCCCCCCGTTTCTCAGCCCAAACCTGAAACGGATTTTCGACGCCGCTCGCGCTCGGCCAACAGGAAGCAACCGCCCGAGCGACGGGGACCTCGGCCCAGGATTGTGCTGAACCCAGAGCCTCGTAAGTCCTCCTAGCCACAGGGAGGAAAAGGGAGAGCGCGTGTCTCGCAAAAGCCGGACCGTTCTCTCCAAAACGCCTAAAGCATTACCCAGTCCCCTTAGAGGCGGCTGGAAATGTCTATACAGCAGTCAATGTGCCAGCCACACAGCTCGCCCAGCTGCAAACAAACGCCGTTTTTACGGCGACACACAGAAATCACATAAAGAGCTATTTTCTGCCTGTGTCATTAAAGGGTCACGTGTCCACACCAAAGTGCGCATTCCCACATATCAAAACTGTCAACGCAGTGCCAAATGTTGTCCCAGCTCTGGCTGGACGCCCCATAAATGTAGATTGTGTGCCAACTGTTACGTATGCACCACTACACACAAGCACTGTTCCCACAGTTATAAACACTTCCCCAGTAAAAGCGGGAAGTTGTATAAGAGTAGCGCGTGTGCCCGCTGTTATGCACGCACCCCAACTCACAAACACTGTTTATATGGCCAAAAACCCCCCGCCACGAGCGGGAAGTTTTATGAAAGTGGCGCGCGTGCCTACCACAGTATATGCACCCCCACCCATAAGCACTATACACACAGTGTCAAACATTGCCCCATCTCACTCTGTGAGCATTACAGCGAGCGTGCCTGTAATCTCACACGCACCCCTGCACTCGGCATTCAGCAGAGCTGCTCAGCGCGCGTCCGCGCCGCTGAGAGCTGTAAGCTCGGTGTTAACACAGAACGATTCGCTGACGGGAGCCATACGTCACTACGACACGCCCCCAGCCAGCAGTCAGCCCATATCTGTGCGAGCGAAAGCTTGGGAAAATATCCCAGACATGCCGAAGTGGGTTTTGAACATAATAAAACACGGTTACTCGCTTCAATTCGCTCGCAGACCGCCCCGCTTCACAGCGGTGGTAGAGACGAAAGTGAGAAAAGATGTTTCACATGTTCTACGCACCGAGATGCTCAAACTGATAGAGAAAGGCGCTATAGAAACAGTCCCCCCCTCTATGAGCGAGGCAGGTTTTTACAGCCGCTATTTTCTCGTCCCGAAAAAGGATGGCGGTCTCCGCCCCATTCTAGATCTCAGACATCTGAACAAAGCTTTAATGATTCGTTCGTTCAGAATGATAACTACCAAGCATATCCTCGCGCAAGTTCGCCCGAGGGATTGGTTTCTGTCAGTGGATCTGAAAGACGCTTACTTTCACATTCCAATAGCGCCTCATCACAGGCCGTTTCTGAGATTCGCTTTCGAGGGTCAGTCATACCAGTACACAGTACTACCATTCGGCCTGTCACTGGCACCCCGTACATTTACGAAATGTATGGATGCAGCACTTTCCCCCCTGAGACAGCGGGGAGTGCGAATACTGAATTATCTCGACGATTGGCTAATACTAGCACAATCAGAGAGCCAGTTAGTGACACACAGGTCTTGGATTATCAGTCATCTAGAGTGCCTAGGTCTAAAAATCAATTTTGCAAAGAGCATGCTATCCCCCAGCCAGAATATTTCTTTTCTGGGAATAGTGCTAGACTCAGTGCAGATGACGGCGCGCCTCTCATCAGAGCGCGCGCTCACTATCCGGCGCCTTGCAACATCGTTCAGAGTGGGCGCGCGCGCCCCCGTCAAGCGGTTTCAGAGGATGCTCGGTCTCATGGCCTCAGCATCAGCTGTACTCCAGCTAGGATTGTTGCACATGCGTCCTCTCCAACGCTGGCTCAAAAGCCGTGTCCCCACTCGCGCGTGGCGCTCGGGCCACTTTTTAATCAGGGCAAATCACGGCTGCATAAAAGCCCTGACGCCCTGGAAAGCTGTCGACTGGTATCAGTCCGGCGTGAGTTTGGGTGTAAACACAAGGAGAAAAATGATCACGACAGATGCCTCCAAAATAGGTTGGGGGGCCCTTTACGTACCCTTTACGTACCTTGTGGTCAAACCCGGAGAAGCGCCTACATATAAACTGTCTGGAATTGAAAGCGGTCGCTCCCGTACTTGAAGAGCCCTGCTCCCGTACTTGAAGGACGAGCACGTCCTAGTCCGAACGGACAACATGACGGTAGTCTCGCATATAAATCGTCAGGGTGGACTCAGATCGAGCTCCCTGCACTCGATGGCCAGGGAGCTCCTCCTATGGTCCCAGCGCAACCTGCGCTCGCTGAGAGCAGCGCATGTGCCAGGCGTTCTGAACCAGGGAGCGGACATGCTGTCCAGAGACAAAGTTCTCCCAGGAGAATGGTCTCTCCACCCCCTGACGGTTCAGTGGTTATGGCAAACCTTTGGCAGAGCAGAGGTCGACCTCTTTGCCTCCAAGGAGAATACGCACTGCCCCCTCTTCTTTTCAAAGAGCACGGACGCGCTCGCCCAAGTCTGGCCGAGCCGCCCGCTGTATGCCTTCCCTCCGGTTGCGATGCTACCCCAGGTCATCAGTCGGATCAGGGAGGAGAAATGTGCAGTGCTCCTGGTAGCCCCACTCTGGAAAAACCAGACGTGGTTTCCAGAACTGATGCAGATGATACAATCTGCCCCATGGCCGATCCCACTGAGGCTAGATCTCCTCAGGCAGGCCAACGGGACGATCCTCCATCCCCGCCCCGATCTGTGGGCCCTCCATGCGTGGCCCCTCAACGGATTCCCGGGAACCTCCCCAGCGGAGTGTTGAGAACCATCACTGAGGTACGAGCGCCCTCTACGAGGCGCTTATATGCCCAGAAATGGAAGGTGTTCAGTGACTGGTGCAAGTCCAGGAACCTGAATCCTGACACATGCGAAGTACCGAGTGTGCTCGTTTTCTTACAAGAGCTGTTGGAGGCAGGCCGCACCCCCTCCACGCTCAAAGTATATGTGGCTGCCATAGCGGCATCACATGAGCCGGTCGAAGGACGCACACTAGGGAAAAACTACCTAGTTGTTAGTTTCCTGAGGGGCGCCAGGAGGATAAATCCCCCACGCCCCCCCTCGGTGCCGATTTGGGACCTGACCACGGTCCTGGACGCACTTAAGCGTGTCCCGTTCGAACCCCTCCGAACTGTGCACCTTAAACAGCTCTCGCTCAAAACTGCTCTCTTGCTGGCTCTCGCCTCGGTCAAGAGAGTGGGCGACCTGCACGCGCTGTCATCAAGCGCTACCTGCTGGAGTTTGGACCTAACGACAACAGGGTTGTCCTCAGGCCAAGACACGGGTATATTCCTAAAGTGCTCTCTACTCCTTTCAGAGCACAGGTGATATCTTTAGCCGCGCTATCGTCCCCAGCAGACGAAAGTGACGCCAATTTACTCTGCCCGGTCAGGGCACTCAGAGTATATTTGGGACGTTCTGCCCCGTTCAGACAGACAGAGCAGTTGTTCGTATGCTTTGGCGGCCGCACTAAGGGTCTGGCTGTATCAAAGCAGAGAATATCGCGCTGGATAGTTGATGCTATAGCGCTGGCTTATGAGGCCAAGGGCCTTCAGTGCCCCTTGGGCATCAGAGCTCACTCTACGAGAGGCATGGCCTCCTCGTGGGCGTGGTCGAGTGGGATACCCATTCAAGATATTTGTGCGGCTGCAGGCTGGGCCTCACATTCCACATTTATCAGGTTTTATAACCTATAGGTCCCCTCATTGCACTCTAACATACTGTCGGTCTAACTATGCATAGGCTGGGGTGTGTACATGCTGAGCATTATCTCCTCCCTCATAAAATCACATCTTTGCATCTGATGTGGAGGATTTTTCATACATAACAGTACATAGAAATGTGCTTGTGTGTGTATTTGGACGCCCTTTGGGCCGTTCCACGTTGTCCCTTTATAAAGCCCGCCTTCGGCTGGCTCGTTGGATAATTACTTCGCTTAAAAAAAAAAAAAAAAAAAAAAGAAGCTCAGGCACCGGCCTCTGGCTTAATAGATGCGAAGTCAGCACGCACGGCGTTTTACATGGCGTTCCCATAGCGTAAGCATTACGGAATAGGAGAGACCTCTCCAAAGGGAACGACTCGGTTACTAACGTAACCTCGGTTCCCTGAGAGGAGGGAACGAGTATTGCGTAATCTGCCGTGCTTGTGCTTGGTCAATTTGCTTCAGTCGATTGAACCTAAAGAACTCAGACGACGGGGCGCCCAATATATAGCCTTGGCCACGCCCATCCTGGCGGGCTCTGACGCGCGTGGACGCGAAGCACGCTCATTGGAAGCGGGTTCAGAGTCGCCCCGTCATTGGTTCGTGCAAGTTGCCGCAGCACAGCCAATGACCGAGCTGCCTCGCTCATTGCTGTATGCTGTGCAGCTGCAATGCGTTTTACATAAAGACTTCAATATTTCTCGAGAAAAGGAGTTTTCCCATAGCGTAAGCATTACGCAATACTCGTTCCCTCCTCTCAGGGAACCGAGGTTACGTTAGTAACCGAGTCGTTATAATGTCATATGAGCTAACCTGGTTACCATCATACTAAATCTCTTTCAAGTTATTGGTTTTGGCAAGGCTGTGTTTGAAACAGTTTGTTCTTCAGAGTGTTGTCAATGGCCAACCAACTTGTTTCTTTTTAATCTGCTTCTATATAAGCATTCCTATTTGCTGTCATCATCTATATGACACCTTATATCCAGATAACCAATAGTAATTGGACTTCCCCCATTAGGGTTTGGGAAATAAGTGTACTAATATTTCTCTCTAGCTCTGTTAAACAGCGAGCTTGCACCATTTTAGGCTGGCAACCAGGCCTTGGGACAAGTTATAAATGTTGATTTGTGTTGTTTTTATCCTCTACAGCTGATCACATTCGGAAGACTGATCCTCCCTTCATTGCTCCTGACACTAACTGTGAGGTGGCCTTTACTCCAGAGACTGTTGGTGTGTACTTCATTGTGTCACCATTAGCCCTTGTATATATATATATATATATATATATATATGACAGTGGGTTAGAATGTAAATAAATGTTTCTACTTTAAACTTTTGTAGAATACTGATCCTTTCACAGCCAAATGGAGTACACTTTAATATTGTAAAAAAAGAAATATATATATATATATATATTAGTGCTGTCAAACGATTAAAATATTTAATCGCGATTAATCGCATTAATGCCATAGTTAACTCGCGATTAATCGCACATTTTTATCTATTCTAAATGTCCCTTGATTTCTATTTGTCTCATTATTTTTTCTAATTTTAATGCTCTTATCAACATGGAAAAGTGGATCAGCAGTAGCCTAAGTTTGTTCTTAGCTGTGGTATCCATGTGCTTCTGTCTGAAGTCATCCATTGTAGAGCTTAGATCGGCCTAAAAAATCAAGCCCGACCCGAGCCCGTGCGCATTGTGTCCGAGCCCGGCCCGACACATAAACTGTAATTATGAGCCCGAGCCCGATTTAAACCCGTCCATTTTTTTTAATACGTGGGTCGTTATAACTGACGTTGTCAACTACTTTCTATGTTACTTTCTCCCGCCCGCAACATTTTTGTCCCGCTCCCACCCGCAAATAGACTCTTTTTTTGTAGGCTACCTCCAAATACTTTCGCCTACGTGTCGCCACCATACACATCAGCATAAATGCTCCTGATAAATTATTTGTTATTAAAGCATTAACACACAAACCACTGTTATAACATAAAAGCAAGCAGGCTACTGAGTGCATGGTTTGGCATGACTGAATGCGCGCAAAGTGCGCTCCCTTAATAATTCCTAAAAAGCTGACATCAGTTCATCGCAATCTCACACATCTGTTATTATCAATGAAGCTGACTGCACAATGCATCTTTCATAATATATACACTTTGTTTGTTATAATTTGAGGATTTGCCAACATACAGAATTCAGCACTGAACAAAAAGTCTGTTTTGAGCGGTGAGGGGAGTCTATTTTAAATGCTTCTGATTGGCCATTGCGTTCAAGAAATCAACACATATGTCTGTGATTGGCTACATCCCTCAACGCTGCAAACATGTTATAAAAATAAACTCTGGACTGTAAATCGTTTCTATTTTGTTTTAGTTGTTCTTGTTGCTTTTATGCAACATATGAATAAAAATGTATTAGTTTTTATGTTTTATTCATAGATATTTCTAGTTTGCGGGAGTCCCGCGAATCGTTTTATTCTCCCGTATCCGCACACAGAGTGAGTGCATTACCGCTCGAGCCCGCCCTCGCACTCGGCCATCAAATCTAGTCCCGCGCCGCACTCTATTGCGTTGAGAGTGCACGTCTCTAGATCAGCGCCTCGCGCTCGCGCCATCCACTCAAAACGTAACGTTAGCCTACTACTCTTTGGCCGGCGCACAAGCCCAAACAAGTACGTGCGGCGTGCCTGTTGTTTTGTTTTAGGTCTAGCTATCCGGTGTGATGTTGTAGTTTTTCTAACGTTACTAGTTGTTGCAACAGCATGTGAAAAAAATACAAAGTTTGCTAGGCCAAAAAGAGCGTTAATCTCGCGATTAAAAAATTGACGCCGTTAAAATGTGTTTGCGTTAACGCCGTTAATAACGCGTTTAACGCACAGCACTAATATATATATATATATATATACATAGAAGGAAATTATTGTTTTTGAATATTCCATACCATTTACAGTGTTTTCTACAAGATCTCCAACACTCACTAAGCGAATTCTCAGGTGATGAAGCATCACCTCTTGAAACCCCAAGAGATTCTCTTCTGGCTTCCTCAAACTGGAGCAAACGACAAAGTCTCTTTTCAGAGAGGTGGAGGGCAGAGAGACCCCGCCTGTTGAACACGGCTGCGGCACAAGAACATGTGGCAACACACATCTGCCAACAGTGTGGGAGTAATCCAGCGGCTGTCCGGTGTTGTGACTGTAGACCACGTCCCTTCTTCTGTGCTGAATGTGACGTCAGCATGCACACCAGACATGTTCTTCACAACAGAGATGCCATGACTGCTGGATTCTTCCAACCATTGCCTCCAACAACTTTCGTGGTGGTCCCATTGTGGTAAGTTCTGGTTTGTGTGTACAACATATATATAATTTTCAGAATAGTTAAGCTCATAAGCTTTATTATTTAAAGTATGCCTTTTTATCCCTTATTGTTTTATCTTGAATGTATGTGGATACTCTGTGTCAGTCAGCTTTTTGAGCATATCTTGAGTACTTTTTCAGCAATCTATTAATATCTTATATTTCTCAGTCAATACAAATTGATCATAATTCAAGTGTACTATATGATCTTTTTCAGTCCGGCTTGTACCTGTGGAGATGCCTGACAAAATCTGTGGTTGTTCACCAGAGTCATTGAGGGTTAGTCCAGGAAAGACTGTTGCTGTGGTCACAATGAATGGTAAGAATGTGAAGAACTTTATTTTGTCCTGTTTGAGAAGCATTTTAAAAATAAATATATATCCATACGCGACTCCCTACAAGTTTGACATAGATATAAAACTTTTAAAGTAATGTATAAATTGTACAAAGAACACAAATCCTGGTTTACATTACAGTGGATGTGTTTTTGATATTTCCAGGACGACATGATCTAAGCATGCCCGAGTTAATTTGTGAGGCATGCCAAGCCACTTGGACTTCTGGAGTCGCTGACCTAAACAGAAGTGACTACTGGCCTGCAACCCTTCAATTTGCCACAGTTTATGCCACAGATGTCTTTTTTTCATTTGAAGAAATGAAGATGGCGGCACCAGGACTGTCCTGCCAAGCATTTTTAAGAATGCTGAATCAGCGAACTGTCCGCTTTGGTCGTGTGAGTATTTAATTTATCTATCCTGCAGTGTTGTTGATATTTTTGAGTTGTGGTTTGATAAGATGTTTGATGCTAATGTATTTGTTGTACATTATTAGCTGTTGGTTTCCTTATTTTCAATAGACTGGCAAGATCTCAGCAGACAGTTTTCTGAAAAGTTTTTTTGAGTGGGAGGTTGTGCGATTTGAGTTGGACAAAATATGCAAGGAAGAACCCTTCAACTGTCATGCGTGCACCCCTGAAATGCTTGCAGTTTCAGTTGATGGAAACCGCAAGCATTACCGTTTCAAGAATGCTGCTAGGTACTCCAAACTGTGTATCACAGTGTTTGTATTAATAGGAAAACATAACTATTTAATGTATGAACCAAGAAATCTCAGATTATAAGTTATCATAAATTGTTGTCCATCACCAATTGTTGTTTTTTGTTTTTTTAGATCTGAGGAACAGGCCATCTTTGAAGGCGTCTTCATAGCCAAGGACGAAGACGTGAAAAGATTTGTGGACCACATTCACAACACAACCAAACATGTAAAATTTTGTAAAACCTCTTTCCGAAGAGTTTGTTTAGGAGAGTCTTATTTTCATCCACCATTTTCCATATTGTAGGTCCGTGGAAGAGGTGTTTGTGGAGGGGAGTGGTCAGCAGCCAGAGAGACCTCACACAGATCTGCCAGCAAGGTAGACGAGGAGGGATTGGAGCTTGCGGTGTTTCGGCACGGAGTCCTGCTCTGTGCCTTAAATATGTATAGGGGGGAAATTTTTGCCTATCCCTGTCATGATTCTGCCCTCGTGTCCTTGATTATCTCTAGTCTTGAGGCAGGATCATGACAGAATCATGTTTTGTGTGCAAGCACATGGTCTTGTGTTTTGAGCCATGTGCTTGTGTTGTCTCGTCACGTCACCCCGCCCCCTTGTTATCCTCGTCTCGTCATTATTGTCTAGTCAGTTTCACCTGTCCTAGTCTAGTCAGATTCACCTGTCTTTGTCATTAGTGTCTCCTTATTTAATCCCCTTGTGTTTGCTGTCCTGTGTCGGTACATTGTCTAACTTTGCGTGTTAATCCCTGTGAGTATATTGTCTGAAGACCTGTTTAATCAGTATTGTGAGTTTGTTTCCTGTCAAGTCAGAGTCTTTGTTTGTCATCGTGTCTTAGTCTTGTTATACTCTGCTCCAGTCCTGTTTTACCCCCTCGTGGGTTTTGTTTTCTGTTTTAGTCCAAAATAAATCATTTGAGTGTCATCTGCTGTCTGTGCCTGGGTTCTCCTTCCACCTTCATGACAGAATGTACCGACCAGAAAAGAACCCAGCAGACGTTCAGTCCTTCTCCGCTGATCTTCAGCCTTCTGACCCGGAACTGTGGTGGCGCGTGGCTATCTCTGACAGTTCCAATGGCAAGCTTCCTTTCCCTCCCCAGGGTGAGTTGACCCTGAAGAGGTACGCCCAGGTTGTTGAGGAGAGGAGGTTCTTCCTGCCGGAGACCCTGGTCAACCGCTACCTCGTCGCGGGTCTCAAAGTCCTCCCTCCCCTTGCTGAACGAGAGAGTTTGGTCCGCCGTCCGTTTCGCAACATGGTGGACTACTTGTCTCGGAAGGAGCAGCCAGGTCCCCCTGGTTTTTCACCTCCTGCCACACTTCCAGTCATCCCTGAGGGTCGCATGTTAGCCGTCGTGACACAGGAGGACCAAGCGTCTTCCACCCTGACTCCCGATCCATCACCCGTGTCCGTCAGCCCCCGTGGAAAGCGTGGAAGACGTTTGTCGTGGGAGTCAGCGTCTGAGTCGTCCTCCACGGAATCCCCCTTGCCTGCGGTGGAGTCGCCAGCACCTGCTTCGTCTCCCTCTTCGCCCCCCTTACCGGTCTCAAGCCTGGCTACGGACTCAGCTCCGCGACCCAGAAGGAAGAAGAGGAGGAAGGGAGCCTCTTGTCCTCCGTCTCTGTCTCCCCCTGAGTCCGCGATCGCTGCCCCAGAGCCCGCTACTTCAAGCGCCGTCAATGAGCCCGCTACTTCAAGCGCCGTCAATGAGCCCGCTACTTCAAGCGCCGTCAATGAGCCCGCTACTTCAAGCGCCGTCCATGAGCCCGCTCCAGCAAGCGCCGTCCATGAGCCCGCTCCAGCAAGCGCCGTCCATGAGCCCGCTCCAGCAAGCGCCGTCCATGAGCCCGCTCCAGCAAGCGCCGTCCATGAGCCCGCTCCAGCAAGCGCCGTCCATGAGCCCGCTCCAGCAAGCGCCGTCCATGAGCCCGCTCCAGCAAGCGCCGTCCATGAGCCCGCTCCAGCAAGCGCCGTCCATGAGCCCGCTCCAGCTAGCGCCGTCCATGAGCCCGCTCCAGCTAGCGCCGTCCATGAGCCCGCTCCAGCTAGCGCCGTCCATGAGCCCGCTCCAGCTAGCGCCGTCCATGAGCCCGCTCCAGCTAGCGCCGTCCCAGAATCTACTGAGAGACTTGCGGCCGATCTAGCCGCAAAAGAGGTTCTGAAATCGGTTTCTGCTCGTCAGGAGATGCCCATCTTCCTTGCTGCCAAGACCCTCTCTGATTATTTGTCTTGTCTAGCTAAAATCCTCGAAGTCCCTGTTTGTCCTGTCTTGTCTCCAGCCCCCGAGCCTGCCGCTGTGATCACTGCACCCAGTCCTGCCCCTTCGCCTGCTATGTCTGCCGTCAGGAGTCCCGTTTCCTCACCCTCTGTCTCTGAATCTGTTGCTGCTACCACTGAAGCAGTATCCCAGTCTGTCTCCACTAATTCCCGGACTGTTTCTCCGTTCGTCCCTGTCTCCACCAGCCCCCGGACTGTTTCTCCGTTCGTCCCTGTCTCCACCAGCCCCCGGACTGTTTCTCCGTTCGTCCCTGTCTCCACCAGCCCCGGGACTGTTTCCCCGTTTGTCCCTGTTACCACTAGTCCCCGGACTGTTTCCCCGTTTGTCCCTGTCACCACTAGTTCCCGGACTGTTTTCCCTGTCGCCACTAAACCCAGTACTGTTTTGTCCAAGTCCCCCCCTCGTGTGTCCCCCTCCAAGCCAGCCCGGATTCCTCGTTCCCCATCCTCATCCCGTGGACCTAAGACCCCCAGCACACCCATTCACCCTGGACCACCCCCCATGAACTCTGTGTTTCCTCCACCACCTCTTCCTTGTTTTTTATTTTTAATGTTTCATCCTAACCCGGTTGTTGTGTTTTCGTGTTTGCCATTACTGTTATTTGTCATGTTTTGTTGGTTTGTGTCGATGTCTCAGTCTGTCATGTCCCGTGTTTGATGTCCCCTTGAGGAGCGTCTGGTAGCCGCTCCTTAAGGTGGGGGTTCTGTCATGATTCTGCCCTCGTGTCCTTGATTATCTCTAGTCTTGAGGCAGGATCATGACAGAATCATGTTTTGTGTGCAAGCACATGGTCTTGTGTTTTGAGCCATGTGCTTGTGTTGTCTCGTCACGTCACCCCGCCCCCTTGTTATCCTCATCTCGTCATTATTGTCTAGTCAGTTTCACCTGTCCTTGTCTAGTCAGATTCACCTGTCTTTGTCATTAGTGTCTCCCTATTTAATCCCCTTGTGTTTGCTGTCCTGTGTCGGTACATTGTCTAACTTTGCGTGTTAATCCCTGTGAGTATATTGTCTGAAGACCTGTTTAATCAGTATTGTGAGTTTGTTTCCTGTCAAGTCAGAGTCTTTGTTTGTCATCGTGTCTTAGTCTTGTTATACTCTGCTCCAGTCCTGTTTTACCCCCTCGTGGGTTTTGTTTTCTGTTTTGGTCCAAAATAAATCATTTGAGTGTCATCTGCTGTCTGCGCCTGGGTTCTCCTTCCACCTTCATGACAATCCCCTGTACCTGCAAGAAAAGCTGGCCAGTAGGCAAATCACTTTTTTTTGTATGGATGTGACCTGCAAATATTGGCCCTACCTCCAAAGAGTTGCAAAAAGCTGTCCAGAGCTCCAACACCTTCTCAACATGAAGCCATTCCTTTCGGTATTTCATGCCAAAGCCCATGATTTTAAATGCGAGGTAAGGAAATGTTGCTATGTGATAGAATCGCATTATCTAAACTGAACATCTGCAAACATCTGGGTTTTTTTTTTTGTTTATTGTTTTTTTAATTCTTAACCAGGTGAAATGGAGTGGGGCATATCAAGATGGGGCTGGTTTAACACTGGGGGAGGAGGTGGAACAGTGCAATGCCTTCCTCTCTAGGATTGCAGTGACCACAAAACATATGTCAAAGGAGGTAAGGTGACATACTGCACTAGGTACATCCTTACATAATAAGTTGGAGGAATATGGTAACATCATATTTTCTGTGTTTGCAGGACGCACAGACCTGCTGACTCTCATGGTCATGCGCTGGAATCAACAAAAGTGTAACAATTTGGCTATCTCACTGACCCGCCGATATCAAAAGGTAATGACATCAGTAAAATTAATTTTACATGTTCAGTATTGCATGTTAGCAGTGTATGAAGCTGTGCATTGAACATTTGGTTCTTGTTTCTTACTACTGTTTGTTATTGTAGACCACAAAAGCTCTGCAAAGCCAGTTACTAAACCTAGAGACCATGAAAGCCCAATTGACAGTGACAGCGAGCCAATTGGAAGACTGGGTGAATGATGTAAAGGATTGGGCTGACGGTAAGGAAATGATTACTTGTAATACATTAAGTCACAAATAATTCTAATTGTTACTGGTATTGTAAAGTGCAAACCACACCTATTTCTTGTCAGCTGCAACAACAACTACAAATGATGCTGATGCCTTGGCCAGCAGAATTGAGGTGCTGGTAGCCAGTATCAAGAGACGTTCCCAGCGTCTCTATAAAGATTCCGATGGCAACAAAGGTCGTGCCAGAATCCGCCGCAAGATCAGGGAGGAGAAGGGAATCCCGACATCTGTTGCGGAGAAATACAACAGAATGGTTCCAATCACAGAAACTCTTTGCCTGGAAACCATTCTGTCCGGTGAGACATCTTGGTCATGGCAGCTCCCACACAGTGGTATGTACACTAGTCTGTTAACTGCTTCTGACAAATCTGATACATAATGACACATAACCCACAATGCTTCAAATGTCATTCTGCAACCCCATACTATTTTAGATGTTCTTTGAAGGTTGATGTTTAATACTAATGATTTATTTATTTATCATAAATGCATTCCAGACTCTGTCGATCTAAGGACAAAGAGAAGAGCTTTTGACATCATCATGTCAGTAAGGAGGCTTGGGGAGGAGCAGAAGATTCTTGTTGCAGAGATGGACCACCATTGGAAATCTCTCTCAACTCGTTCCGATACCCTCAGAGAGCTGTCCTGCTTGTTTTCAAGTGAGACAATGAAAACTATATATTTGTAATAAATTACATAAACATAGGGTTGCACCGACAAAAGATTGCTATTAGGGGGCAGCCCTAATAAATATACACACAACAATGATGACTGTTTATAAAGTTTCTAAGGCTGGTCTTATATTCTTGTGTTCCTCTTTTAAGATTCGCAATGTGGCCTAAGTGAAGAGGGTTTGAAAGGTCTGCACAGCATCATCCTCAGAAAGCGGCATCAAATCAGAGAAATGAAGGTGCAAGCAAGAGACTGTTACCTGCAAGTTTTGTCTGGAGCAGAGAACATGAGCTTCTTGTACAATGCATCATCTGATGAGTACGACAGTGACTATGACATTTCTGTCACGGTTCATGGATTCATTGACTCGCCCTCGCTAGGTTCGTGCGTGTTGTGTGAATGGGCGCGGCTCATCAGCACGGCTCGTTATCTCCGCTGATGAGCTGATCAGCGCCAGCTGTTTTGAATGAGAATGTCCTATATATTGTTTGTCATGTTGTCTGGTCTCTGTCAGATGGTTGTTGAGGTTCACGGATTACTCACTGTCCTTTCTCCTTGCCCAGTGTCTGTTCTCCTGTATTTTGGACCCGTTTCCAGTCTGTTCCTGATCCGGTGTTTTCCGCCTCGTTCTGGGAAGCAGCAGCCGCTTCCAGAGACTGTTCCTGATCTGTGGTATCTGCCCCTTTTCTGAGAGGATTCTTCTGTTTCCTGCCTTGCCGTCTGCCCACGGAGTCCTGTGTTACCGAGCCTGTGTTCTGTCGCCTGTCTGTCATCCACTGCATTGTTTGCCACTACCTTGTGTTTAATAAACACCTGTATTCACTCGCGATTGAATCCACGACTGTTCTTTCGTGCCGTGACAGAACCATCTGACCACCTACATGGATTCAGCGAGTGCAGCCGAGGTCGGGAAGATGGTCGCCGAGAACCACGCACGCATGGATCGACAAGATGAACAGATCGGATCCTCGGGTCGGGCGATACAGGCTCTGGTAACACAGGTGTCGGAGCTCACCTCTCAGATACAACGTCTGAGAGGTCCCGCTGCGCCAGCCCCGCCCCCGCCTGTTCCCCCGGAGTCTCCGAATTTCAACCGACCAGAGCCGCGCATTCCCACTCCGGAGAGGTATTCTGGGGAACCAGACCTTTGCAGAGCGTTTTTAACAAAATGCTCTATTTTTTTCTCTCTCCAGCCTGTGACGTTTTCCTCTGAGGAGAGTAAGGTGGCACTCGTTATGACGCTGCTGTCTGGACGCGCGGCTCAGTGGGGAACAGCGGTGTGGCAGAATAGACACGCTTGCCTCGTTCCAAGCACTCGAGCAAGAGATTAGGCGCGTGTTCGACCGCGCGGTTGCCGGACGAGAGGCGGCCCGCCATCTTGTCGATCTCCGTCAGAATAACAGCTCTGTTTCCGACTATTCCATCCAGTTTCGGACATTGGCCGCCGAGTGCAAATGGAACGAGGAGGCGCAGTGGGACCTTTTCCTGCATGGGCTGGCTGACCGTGTTCAGAAGGAAATTTACACACTGGAATTACCCAAGACTCTTGATGGACTGATTGAACTGGCAATCCGAGTCGATGCACGCCTACAACAGAGAGGGAATCGACAGTTCCAGACTCCGAGGGTGGAGGTCGCGGAGTTTCCCGGTTTCAGAGTAACGAACACGGTCAGTTCCTCGAACGATCCGGAGCCCATGCAGGTAGGTCGAGCTCGACTCTCCCGGGAGGAGAGAGAACACCGCCGCTCGAGGGGTCTGTGTCTTTACTGCGGGGAGGCCGGCCACTTCGTTTCCACCTGTCCTTTAAAAGGCCAAGCCCGGCGGTAGGACGGAGGCTACTGTCGGGCGGACTTTCCTTGACCAGACCCTCGAACGCCACCCTCCTCCCGGTGAGACTCCAGTGGGCAGATCATTCCTTCAACGGCCAGGCGCTGGTGGATTCAGGAGCGGAGGGAAACCTGATGGACTCGTCGTTGGCCCACAAGCTTCACCTCCCCATCACTGCCTTGGACCACCCTATCACCATCCACGCACTAAATGGACAGGAACTCCCGGGCATCACTCACATTACTGGGCTCGTCACACTCATCACTTCGGGTAACCACACTGAGAGGATTTCACTCTATCTCACTCGGTCACCTCACGCTCCCCTTGTCCTGGGTCATCCGTGGCTGGTGAGACACGGACCCCGGATAGAGTGGGGACAGAACTCTGTGTCCAGTTGGAGTGAGAAATGTTATGCCTCATGTCTTTTGTCTGCTGTTCCGTCTGTTTCTCGTTCTGTGTTGCAGGAGGAGCCAGTGAACCTGTCTAACGTGCCACCGGAGTATCTAGACCTGAAGGAAGTGTTCAGTAAGTCCCGGGCTGCTTCTCTTCCTCCGCATCGTCCTTACGACTGTGCTATAGATTTACTGCCAGGTACGTCTCCGCCTAAGGGCAAGTTATATTCGCTTTCTGTTCCAGAAAGGGAGGCTATGGAGAAATATATTTCTGATTCTCTAGCAACTAAGTTCATTCGCCCCTCCTCTTCTCCAGCGGGGGCGGGATTCTTTTTTGTAGGGAAGAGGGATGGTTCTCTGCGACCTTGTATTGATTACCGGGGGTTGAACAACATCACGGTAAAGAATACTTATCCTTTGCCGTTGATGTCTTCAGCTTTCGAGAGGTTGCAGGGAGCATCAATTTTCACAAAACTGGATTTACGTAATGCATATCATTTGGTTCGCATCAGGAAGGGGGATGAGTGGAAGACCGCGTTCAACACCCCCAGGGGGCATTTTGAATATTTGGTTATGCCGTTTGGGCTTTCCAACTCCCCAGCGGTCTTCCAGGCACTCGTCAATGATGTGTTGAGAGACATGGTAGATCAGTTCATATATGTTTACCTGGATGACATATTGATTTTTTCTTCGTCTCTCCAGGAACACGTTCAACACGTCAGACGAGTGCTTCAGAGGTTGCTAGAGAATGGGCTTTTTGTCAAGGCGGAGAAATGCGCGTTTCATGCACAGTCTGTTCCTTTTCTAGGGTACATCATCTCGTCTGAGGGAATACGAATGGATCCTGAGAAGGTTAAGGCTGTGGTTGAGTGGCCAAGTCCAGATTCCCGTAAGGCCCTACAGAGGTTTCTGGGGTTCGCCAACTTCTACCGGCGTTTTATTCGCAACTTCAGCCAACTAGCCGCGCCTCTGACTGCCTTGACCTCCCCCAGAACGGTGTTCAGGTGGTCAGACACAGCTGAGGCTGTGTTTGCTAAACTTAAGGGCCGCTTCGTTTCAGCCCCCATCCTTATAGCCCCTGATTCATCACGTCAGTTCGTGGTGGAGGTCGATGCGTCAGAGGTGGGGGTAGGAGCAGTGCTGTCCCAGCGTTCTCCCACAGACGACAAGATGCATCCCTGCGCGTTTTTTTCCCCGCCGCTTATCGCCTGCCGAACGTAACTACGACATCGGTAACAGAGAGTTGTTGGCAGTCAAGTTAGCGTTGGAAGAATGGCGTCACTGGCTAGAGGGGTCGGGGGTACCTTTTATCGTCTGGACCGATCACAAGAACTTGGAATATATCAGAACTGCCAAAAGATTGAACTCCAGGCAGGCTCGGTGGGCACTTTTTTCGGTCGTTTTGATTTTGTTCTCTCGTATCGCCCGGGTTCCAAGAACATCAAACCCGACTCTTTATCTCGTATTTTTGACCGTTCCGAACGCCCGTCTACTCCCGAGTGCATTTTACCCGAGACCCTATTTGTCTCCACACTCACATGGGAGGTCGAGTCGAAGGTCAAGTCGGCCTTAGAAGGGGTAACGCCTCCGCCCGGTTGCCCACCGAATCGCTTGTTTGTGCCGGAGGGATTACGGTCCGACGTTATCCAGTGGGGGCATTGTTCCAACGTGGCTTGTCATCCAGGAGTTAATCGTACTAGTTATTTAGTCAAGCAACGATTCTGGTGGCCACTTATGGCTCGTGACATCCACAGTTTTGTTTTGGCTTGCTCGATTTGTGCCATTGGTAAGACTTCCAATCGACCTCCAGATGGGTTACTTCAACCGCTGCCTGTCCCTTCGAGACCCTGGTCCCACATAGCGCTAGATTTTATTACCGCCCTCCCACCCTCCCAAGGTAACACGGTCGTTTTCTCTAAGGCGGCTCATTTCATCCCCTTGCCCAAATTACCTTCAGCCAAGGAGACGGCGTTGACAGTCGTAGACCACGTCTTCCGTTTACATGGCCTCCCGGTGGACGTGGTCTCTGACAGGGGACCCCAGTTTGTGTCCAAATTTTGGCGAGAATTTTGTAGATTGCTGGGAGCGACTGTCAGTCTGTCCTCAGGGTTTCATCCCCAGAGCAATGGCCAAACCGAGAGAGCCAACCAAGATTTGGAAAGGGCGTTACGATGTTTGGTCTCCAAGAATCCTTCTTCCTGGAGTCAGCAACTCTCTATGGTGGAGTACGCGCACAATACGTTACCGGTGTCGTCAACGGGCCTATCTCCGTTTGAGTGTAGTGTAGGTTACCAGCCACCAATTTTTCCCAGTCTGGAATCCGAAGTCGCGGTTCCCTCCGCCCACGCCTTTATCCAGAGGTGTCAACGCACGTGGATCAGAGCCCGTGAGACTCTGCTCCAGGTGGGTGCACGCACCAAGGCTAAGGCCGATCGCCACCGGTCTAAACCTCCCGTATACGTCGTTGGTCAAAAAGTGTGGCTTTCAACCAGGAACATTCCGCTCCGCTCCGTTTCTAATAAACTTGCTCCCAAATTTATTGGCCCATTTACTGTCACCAAGATCATTAGTCCGGTGGCAGTCCGCCTCAACCTTCCTCCAGCGTACAGAAGGATTCATCCCGTTTTCCATGTATCTAAAATTAAACCTGTGTTTCATTCACACATTAATCCGCCTGCCCCGGTTCCCCCCCCGCCGCGACTCGTAGATGGGGAACCAACGTATTCGGTTAATCGTATACTGGATTCGAGACGGAGGGGACGTGGATTCCAGTATTTGGTGGACTGGGAGGGTTACGGTCCGGAGGAGAGAAGTTGGGTTCCTGCCAGGGACATCCTGGACCACTCCCTTATCGATGATTACAATCGACAGGTAAGGGTGTCTGGGAATGCCAGGCGGCATTCCTAGGAGGGGGGGAATTGTCACGGTTCATGGATTCATTGACTCGCCCTCGCTAGGTGTGTGCGTGTTGTGTGAATGGGCGCGGCTCATCAGCACGGCTCGTTATCTCCGCTGATGAGCTGATCAGGGCCAGCTGTTTTGAATGAGAATGTCCTATATATTGTTTGTCATGTTGTCTGGTCTCTGTCAGATGGTTGTTGAGGTTCACGGATTACTCACCGTCCTTTCTCCTTGCCCAGTGTCTGTTCTCCTGTATTTTGGACCCGTTTCCAGTCTGTTCCTGATCCGGTGTTTTCCGCCTCGTTCTGGGAAGCAGCAGCCGCTTCCAGAGACTGTTCCTGATCTGTGGTATCTGCCCCTTTTCTGAGAGGATTCTTCTGTTTCCTGCCTTGCCGTCTGCCCACGGAGTCCTGTGTTACCGAGCCTGTGTTCTGTCGCCTGTCTGTCATCCACTGCATTGTTTGCCACTACCTTGTGTTTAATAAACACCTGTATTCACTCGCGATTGAATCCACGACTGTTCTTTCGTGCCGTGACAATTTCTGATGATGGACTGTAATCTACTAACACCTTTCATACTTCTGGAATTACTTTAACTATGAATATAAAGCATGTAATAAAATCTGCTTTTTATCACCATATAAATAAAACCAAAGTGTAACCTCTTCTTTCACATACATAGAAATGTGTACATGCATGCCTCTACAACCAGTCAGTGGTGGAAAGTAATTGCATTAATTGAAGTACTGTGTGGTACAGTAACTTTCATTAGTTGAACTGTAGGGTGCTGTATAACAATTGAAACCTGTTTAGAGACATGGAAGAAGCAGATTATGAGGAAGAAAACCATAATGAGGAGGAATAATCATTATCATGATCACTACAGATCATTCGTTAGACACTACATAAAAAAATTAAGAACAGAATCCAAAACAGTTACCAAAAAGAAATGTATCGCAACTAAGTAAAAAAAAATTGCAATTACATATAGTAATGGCAAGGTGAATAAATTGTATACTGTAAGCACTGCAAGTATAGTATTGTACTGAATATAGGGTAACGCTATATTTTACAGTTCAGTACTTACGTGTACTTACAGTGTACTTACCTAGAAAGTACTGGCTAATATAAGGTAAGTACATAGGCTAGGGGTAGGTTCAGGGTTAGTACCTAGTTATTACCCAGTGATTGTATTTACTATAATTAGTATATAGTGTGTACATGGGTAACAGGACTGTAAATGCATATTGTTACCGGATATTGTATAGTATTGAATGTCTTCAGCACTTGCATACTGTGAAAATACAGTGAAACAACTGCAAAAGACAAAAAGGTTACAGTAAAAAAAGCCTAAATCAAAAGCATGTTACTGTACACTCAGAAGAGTTGTTCAACTGCAAAATCAAGGTCAGTGAGAGAGTGATTCTGCTTCAGCATCCTGTCTTCATGTTGGTCCGGCCGGAGGACCTTGTCCAAATCACAGACAATGCATCTCAGGCAAAAGGAAAATCGAAAACAAAAGAATGATTTATTCTACAAATTAGATTAGGCTATTGAGAATTTGGGGGGGTTAGTGTTTTAGCAATTCTGAAAAGTCTATTTTAAAACATTTGTAAAATATGACTGTATTTTTGTATTCCGAGTTCAGAGTCTTGCAATATGATCAAAACCAAACACAAGCATGTTGTAAATATAGAAAAGGTGGGAAAGAAAAAGAATGTGCAGATATAAATGTGACTCATTACAGTTTGTTGTCCATGATGAAGAGACTACATCTGTGTAGGTTTTACTGCCCTTCCTCCCTCAGGGGTAGCACCCCTGGAAGAGCAAAAAAAATGCACGTTCTGCAAAGTCTGCAAATGCAAAGTCTGATAAGCGTATTGAAGTGAAAATTGGTAGGACAATTTTTTTTGTTATGTTTAATACATAATGTTGAACAGAGATGTCTGGCATACATGGAAAGGTGTTATAAAAGCATTTTAAAAAGTGCTCACGGTAAAATACCAAATTTCAGTCTGATTCTCAAATATGTCAAAGAGATTTGTATAATGAACATATTTAGATGTCCCTTTGTACATTAAAGATTGTATTTATTTAATTCCATTACAAACCGTTTTTAAACTACATTACCCATAAGCCTCTATCATTGTGTCGATGGGACGGGCGCTGTAAATTGTAGTTTATTGAAGTGTGTAGTTACACTACAGGGTTAGGGTTAGGATCTCGCTAAACGTGTAATATCTTTCAATATAGCAGTACCTCATTGTTAACTGATAGTATTACTGACGTCATAACGACAGCAAAACATAGTTTGCGATATGGAGCGCTTTTTATTCTGACCTAAACGTTAGTCCATCCACAGCTTGTCCTGCTGGCGACATGGAAACGTCAAAGCTACGTCACACTTGTCCATATATGGTATTTACAGGCTCTACCGACTTTTGATGTACGCAAATCCAGGATATTTATTTATTTTTCATTGAAAGAAATACAACGCTTAATTTCCATGATCATCTATGTATAATGTATTATTGTATAATGTAATAATAATATATATGTGGGATCTTACAAAAATACAAACTCTTGATAGTTATTCTAGCATTGCAGTATTTGTTTTGAACAGATCTCTTAATCAAATTCAAAAGGGACTAACAAAAACCCCTACAATGGAAACTATAATCTAATCAGTAAATTGATGCCATCATGTTCACCTTGAATGCCCACTACCGTGTAGTTCACCTTAGTTTTCCATGTGATGTGCCAACATATATGAAGACTTTTCTTTAACCCCCCCCTTCCCTTTGAAGAACACATTGCCTCCAAAATAAAAACAATATATATATATATATATATATATATATATATATATATATTTACATGTTTAATTTTACATTATTTTGCTGTGAATAAATGCAAGGCAAATATAAATAGGTAATTACAATTATAACAATTATGATTATAAATGTTAAAGGAATTAATATCTAATATTGTAATTGAACATTTCAAACAGGACTACAACATTTAAGTGACATTTCAATATATTAAGGAGTATTCTTTTTTTTTATTCATGGCATGGCATACCAAACAAATAGTTCAAGTAGACTTACCTATACTAAAACAAATTAAAAAAAAAAAATAATGCCTTTGGGAATGCCATTATGTCAAACAGCACTAATTTTCTCCTTTATTATCTGTGCAGTTCATGAAAAAGGTTGTTTTTTTAAACACAATTAAGAAAATAAACACAAAAAGAGACTGGGTATTGAGCAAAAAACTTTAATGAACAAAAGCAAGAAAATAAAAAGACTGAAAAGAAGAAAAAAACTGCTTGAGTCCAGGTGACTAGGCTATCATGCTGAAAGCTGGTTGGGCTGTGGGGAATTAGGCATAACATGTGGGAATTCCCTGGCAGGCTCCCATGTATCATCCCAAGTTTTACCACTGTAAAATATCATAAGTGCAAAAAAATTCATTAGAACACAGAGAAAACAAATCTAAATCACTGTTGGGTTCAATTTAGATAGTTCATCAAAATTTATTTATGTTTGTTAAAGTAGCATTAACCGTGGTTAAGCCCAGTGGTGGAATGTAACAATACATTTACTAAATTTACTTAATAACAAATTTTAGGTACTTGGACTTAATTGTTACACAATGTTCCATATACAGTTTCTGTATATTGAAAGCCATGTATCTCAAAATGTACTGATTTCAATATGTTTCCGATAAACTGAGGGATTAAGTTGTCATTAGTGGGATGAGGAAAATCACATTTCCAGCACATGTACATCAGGATTATCCATCTTAGAAATACTAAATTATGACACATAAGTGTTTCAGATGCTGAAAGATTAATTTATGTTTCTATGATGCTACTTTTGTAATGCATTACCGAGTGTGTGTCCTGCAGGCTCAATAAATAAGCTAGTTCAGAGCTAGAGCTAGCCACTAGAGTACTTGCTAGAAACAGAAAACATGATAATAATAATTTGTTACATGTATATAGCACTTACATGATCACATCAGGACCATTTTATTGTCCATACATTGGCTGTCTGTCAGCTAATTTTAGAACTATATTAATTACTCAGAAAGTACTGAATGGTTCAGCTCCTCATTACCTACAATCCATTATGTTAATCACACAATTCCAGGATCTAAAAAATAGAATATTCTAAATAAAAACAAGGAGGTAGATTATTCTCCCATTTGTCTTTAAAATTATGGAATAGTCTTCCGAGCATTCCAAATTCAGACACAGTCTCTCAGTCCAGACTAAAGACAATGCAGATATTTGTCTGGACCGAGAGAGTGTGTCTGAATTTGGAATGCTCGGAAGACTATTCCATAATTTTTCATCATCTGAATGCATGTCCTAAAGGTTACTACCTGCCGGATCTAGCACTTCTAAATGCCTCCACCTCATCGATATTTGCTTCTGAGTACTGATAATCGACCTCACTCCAGTTTTTCTAAAGGCTACCTCAGAGGATGATTTACTGACGGGAACAACTACAGGACCAGGGAGGTTTCTCTTGCCACAGAAAACACTGACATGAACTTCCACGCTGCTTGCAAGACACCAGTTGAACTTTGCCTACATCATATTAATCATGGAATAGACTAATTTGCATTGCAACATGGAATTGAATAATTAATGAAACATGACTTACCACACAGTGCATGGCAACCAGTGGACTTTCAATTCAGCTTTCCCCTACACACAAACACGAATAATAATTATTTTAACTGTTTAAGCAATCACTGAATAGGGCATAACATATTGTTTTATTATCTTTGAAAGGTCCGAATCAGTAATTTAGAAAAGTAAGCAGCCTAACAGAACACATTTTACCTCATTTATCCGTTCCCCAGTTATTCGATCCAACTGGAAAACCTTCTGCCTACTACATTTTCGGCAACCTGAAATGATGAAAAGACAAGGAAAGTTTATTAAGCCATGATGCCATGATTTGTAGCTGAATCAGTCCAAATTTATAATTTCACATGCGAGGTGATATGCAGTCCTTCCCATTCAGGTCCAAGTAAATTTGTCCCTGTTTTTTTCAACCAAGCAAAATGTCCAGGATTGGTTTTCTCAAAGTCCTCTTAAAGGTTCTTGTACACCAACTCCGAAATTCACGACCGGAATTTTCGCACATTACAAAATAAATACGACAAATAAATGTTTAGTCAATCACGTTTACACACTGCCTACGAAACTTTCATCGGTTATTAAAAAAATGAGTTTTTGGATCAGTAGCAAGAATTTTGAATGGTGTTTTGACAATTCAGAGCCACAGAATGACGAATACATAAAAACGCATACCAAAATTACGGAATCAGTGTGCAAGGGACCTTAAGTCAGGCCACAGCTAAATAACTAAATACTGCAAACTGGCTACCAATAACTCGGTTAGCCGAATTAATCCAATTTACATGAAGTCAACTCTGACTGGAGCAAAATTATTTACAGTGTGGAGTAAGATGTACCATGCAAAAAGTTACCTTTTCTTCTGTTCTTCACACCTGGCCCTTCCTGACTCAAAGACGTGGTGATGGAAGAGGCAGACGGAGATGGAGGAGAGACAGAGGGAGAATAGTGTGAAGAGGTAGAGGTGTTTGTCCGTTTAATTTGTCGCAAAGACGTAGAGCATGGCAGTGAAAGTGGGGAAGAAAGTGAAGGAAGAATAGTTGTACAAGTAGAAGAGGAAGTAGGAGAGAGAGAGGTTGGAGAGAGTGGGGAAGACAGAGGAACAAGGTTAATAACAAATACAGTCTCAGACTCCTTGGTTTGAATCTCCGAGGCCGCTTGACCCTCCGCCGCCGCTTGACCCTCCGCCGCCGCTTGACCCTCCGCTGCCGTTTGACTCTCCGCCGCCGCTTGACTCTCCGCCGCTTGACTCTCCGCCGCTTGACCCTCCGCTGCCGCTTGACCCTCCGCCGCCGCTTGACCCTCCGCCGCCGCTTGACCCTCCGCCGCCGCTTGACTCTCCGCCGCCGCTTGACCCTCCGCCGCCGCTTGACTCTCCGCCGCCGCTTGACTCTCCGCCGCTTGACCCTCCGCTGCCGTTTGACTCTCCGCCGCTTGACTCTCCGCCGCTTGACCCTCCGCTGCCGCTTGACCCTCCGCCGCCGCTTGACCCTCCGCCGCCGCTTGACCCTCCGCCGCCGCTTGACTCTCCGCCGCCGCTTGACCCTCCGCTGCCGCTTGACTCTCCGCCGCCGCTTGACTCTCCGCCGCTTGACTCTCCGCCGCCGCTTGACTCTCGGCCGCCGCTTGACCCTCTGCCGCCGCTTGACCCTCCTCCGCCGCTTGACCCTCCGCCGCTGCTTGACCCTCCTCCGCCGCTTGACCCGGTTGCTGTGCTGTGGAGTTTGCTATAATACAAGTTTAATTTAAAATCTGTACATATTAACAAAGAAATATACATGTATCTTAAATATTCATAATTTCTAAACCAAAACATTACTTACATTTTGTCAAGATAAATTCATAGGCCCTCCGCATCTTATCCAAAAGAGTTTTAGTGACAGGAGTGGGGTGCAGATGGGTAATTATATCTGCAACCCATTTATTCGAAGCCCTTTTGTCTGGCTTGCCAATAAATAAAATTGGCTTGTAGCCCACAGCTTCAAGTTTACTCACCTGAAATGAACAAAAGCAGTTATCACACATTAGTTAAACCCACTGAATTATTAGAAACTTCAGTACTATATAAAGCAATTTTATTTTAATGGAGACATTTAATGGAGTTGGAGTACAATGCAAGAAACATTACTCTTGAACTGTATACAATCAATGGCCAGTTTCAGATAAGGCCAGATGTACTCTGCAGTTTCTGCCATTGCAATCATGACTTACTTAATACTTCACAGAGAACACAACTTATAGTTACTCTTTAGCACAATTTATAGGTAAAGATGGATTATTCCATGTATGAAATAAGACTATGTTAGTAAAGGCCAGGTCACATTGGTATATGTCTGATATTCAGTATGTGAAAAACACAGGCTTTCAGCTTCACTTCAGGTTACACTAACTTATGAAATATTAACACTTTTACTTACTGCAATACGGGCAGAATTAATTATACGCCCAGCATTTCTGCTTTTAAGGACAGATTCCCCCCACTGGCTATCCAGTGACACCACTTTTTCTTTCATTTTCTTTTTGGTGGACAGGCTTGCAAAACAAGCATTACAAGTTTTCCTGCTTGCCTGATTGGGAGTCTGGCAAGAAGGGCAGTGCCTGAATTTGGGCCTTGTCATTACTAGACAACAAATATACACAAAAACAAACAACACAGAGAGACACACAGAGAGAGAGAGAGAGAGAGAGAGAGAGAGAGAGAGAGAGAGAGAGAGAGAGAGAGAGAGAGAGAGAGAGAGGAGAAAGAAAAAGAAAAAGAGACAGACAAAGACTGACTATTACACTACAGCACAGACAGGTATAAACAAGACAGACGTGGCTCTTAAAAGTGCCTTTATTGTGTGTGTTTCTGTGTGTGTATGTGTCGTGGGGGATTAGAATAAAGAACAGGCAAAATTGAAGGACCTGATGAGAGAGAAAAAAGCAAATCAGAATTGAACACCTTATATTTTACACCATATTTTACACCTTCATGTTGCCAGATTGGATAGTTTTCCAGCCATTTGGTTGGTTTTGGGTCGCACTATGTGTGATAAAAAAGGGCACAAAAATGTATTTGTATTATTTATTATAGATTTATTTGGGTGTTTATTATATAATTTTGCGTGGATTTTAAACAATTATGCTGTAAAACAAACCAATCTGGCAACACCGTTCTTCATCTGAACATTTATAATGTTGGATAATAGTTTTGTGCTAATGTAATACTGAAAACCTTAAAATCTCCCCTATTATCTTACATGATTAACGTTATATGCGACAAAATTTGACAAAAACTTGAATTCAATTAGCTAACCTTGCTAGCCTGCACATTTGGTGCAGCAAGCTATATTTTTATATTGTCTTCTATCATTTACTGTCAGAAATTGCCACCTTACACATCTAAAGGTTCTAAACACAACTTCTTGTCCTGATTCAAGAGTTTTTGATGTGTACATTTAAGAATAGTATCCATCTCTATTAATTAACTCTTCTACTTACCGAGTGGAAAATCGCAATTGACCTTGGGATCGCCCCATACAGTGACGTCAGCGTTACTAATTTAGAGGATTAAAAAAATTAAAACATTTAAATAAAAAACATTATATATTATATATATTATATAAACATGATATATATTTATTAACATAAACAAAACTCCGATAAAAATATGTTATCCAGCATGCTCTAGTTAAAGCAGTGTACATCATGTATGCCAGTAACGTTACCTTTGACAAGAAAACGCGTAAACTGCTTACTTGCACACGCCGTGGCGCGATGTTAAACTCACCGTTGAATGCCGTTCTACATGCAGTTTAGCGTTGTTTTGGTTAAACTCACCTCTGAATGCCGCTTTACCTGCAGTTGAGCGTTGTTAAACTCACCGCTGAATGGGGTTGTACACCATATTGAGCGTTGTTAAACTCACCGATGAATGCGGTTGCCTATGAACGTGCTAAACCTTTGCGGAGAGGGCACTTTGATATCAGATTGTGAGGGTTTTTAAACACAAAAAAACAGTTGGAGGGCCAGATAAAGATGATCTGGGAACCACCATTATACTAGCCCTGGCATAGATAATTTATTGTAGCCTATTTCTTTTTATTTATTGCAGTCTCGACTCTCGACCCATTCGCAGCAGACCATTACGGTGAGCTTACCCAAGACGTCAAATTTCAACGCTACAGGCTCCGGTTTTTTTGGACACGTTCGATACGGAGAACCGATGAGCTGGAGATACTGCATGCGTGATAACACCGTCTCTAAACAGAACTTTCTTTCAGCCAACTGATGATGTGCTGATACATGAGCACCCAGCACGAGTAAACCGAGGACTTAAATGATGGGCCGAATTCGGTGAAATGTAAGTTTATTTAATAACGAATAAAATGATGAAGACCATTTATGCACTTAATATTTTTAAGACATGTAAAACATCTGCATTTGCACATCGCCTGTAGGCTACAGGGTTCGTTTGCAGAACGTTAAAGTAAGAAACTTATACAAGATGATTATGACGATGAGTACTATTATTTAACTGAAGTTATGATTACAAATGCCTTTATTTGATTGATTTTAACCGCCGGGATGATAGAACTGACGTCATTACGTGATGACGTAAAAGAACTGGTGAACCGGTTTTTTGAACCGGTTCATTGAAACGAACTGTCCGAAAGAACCGGTTCGCGGAAAAGAACCGGACTTTCCATCACTAGCTGACACTTTAGCTGCGTCCGAAATCGCGTACTATGTAAGTAGGTACTACATTTAAAAAAGAATGTACTTCGCGACCATTAAAAAAGTACGTTCTATATAGTATGAATACGGGTAGTATGAATGGAGTCCGGACGTACTACATGCGCCATGTTGTAATTGTCACGTGACATACACTGTCATAACAGCGCGAAAATTTAAAGAGCCCATTATACTGACTGCACCAACTTAACGCTATGTTTTTAGTTCTGCTTTCTGCTTTCATCTGCGTTTTTACGTCGTTTGAGCTCACAATCCAGAGGAGGCGTCGGTCAGCTGTTCGCAGATCACGCCTTCATTGAGAGCTTTTGCGGAGTTTCTCAAATAACGTAAGAAGCATTTATTTACCTAATAAATTTACCTAATAAAAACACACACACAAACCTAAGAAAAATGACAGATATTGATTTTTGGCAAGGAAAGGGCAATTTATTTGCTTGTGATATAATTACATCAATGAATAAACATTAATTAATCTATAAATGCATATATAGCCTAAGTTATATGCATGTGTGTCTGTGTGTAGCCAGACTACCTCTATTGATTCATTGATGGTAATAGCACAAGTAGTGTGCCTGTTTGCTTGTGTGTGTGTGTATCTATGTATATATATTTTTTTGTTGTTGTTGTTAGCTTTTATGGTAATAGGTTATTTTCATTGCCATTACAGTGAAATAACCGAACACAAATATACAAGCTTGATAAAAACTATAATTTATGTAAACTTTTACATCTGAAGTCAAATATATATATATATATATACATTTAAGTGCCATCTTAAATTTTGTTCTAGAATTTAAATTATCAAGCTTGTATATTTATGATTGATATGAAATAAATATGGATGATTGATATTTGAATATTTGTCTCTGTATATGTATGTATATATATATATATATACATAGACATACACAGACATATATTCAAATACATCATGCATAAGAAATGGATCATATACATATAAATACATACATATTGTATTTATAAATAAGCCAACACAGGAAACAAGTGTCTAGTTGATTCAAATTGTATTCTACATTAAAACTATATAAACATTTACAGATTGTGAGCCCTACAACCTACTGCCACCTGAATGCTGCTGTGCCAATTCTCCGGCTGTACTTTGAAGATGGAGCTGACCTCCGCCCCAACCTCCGACTTTCACGGCAGTCCATCCAGTCCCTGATTGTTGCAGTGAAAGCAGATTGCGACCATGGGTGGGAAAAGGATGTCGAGGTGCTGGTGTTCCATTACTGGCTGGCCCATGCAGCATCGTACCGGGTAGTGTTACTCGCCTTTGACATCCCGAAATCTACTGTGCATGACATTGTGCACAGAATGAGCAAGGCAGTCATCGGGATTTTAAGGCAGCTTATTGCTTTCCCCAGCGCAGGTGACCTGGAGGTAGTGGGAGCAGGGTTTGCCCAGCTGGCAGGGTCTCCAGCTTTCAATGTTGTAGCAGGTGCAATAGATGGCGGCGGATGGCGACGATGACCCACTGGAACCCCGCAACACAGAAGCCAGCCCAGGAGAGCACGTGCGGGACAATCTAGCTGCAGCGGTGTCTGCACCAGGCAACTGTGTGCCTGCTCTTCATGAGCACGATTACCTGTAGGACACTTCAACAGGATAAGACAGTAAAAATCAGTTCTTGTTCTCAGATTGACAGTATTAGGATATCTTTCTCCTTCAGCATACAATATAACAGTCTATGTACATTTCTTTATTCTAGCCAGCACAACTGCCACCTCTGCACATTTTCCATTGTGTAAGCTAAAACATCTGGTATTCAGATATGGAGGATGGAATAGCCCCCTCCTTTGGATGTTCGTTCTTTCTACACATTGTGTGTTTGAAAAGCTTCTAGGGTCCCCGGGATATGTTGGAAATCTAACAGGATACTGCCCATATAAAGAAGCTGTTATATAACGTCTATATGATATCTATGATGTAATGTTTGATTTTATTGGTTAGACTTTTATTCTTTTCTTTAAGACTTTCACTACATAAACCCCAGACAAAGGATATTGGGTCGAGCATCTACTCCAGCCGGCGCCGGTATATTGTATTATCTATTCATAATAAAAGATTTGGGTCACTTTTCGTTTGGACCATTTCATTTCCATTTCTAACAATTTGGGTTGCTCATCCGGGATTTCTCCAGACAGGTAAGAATTAAAAAATTTTTTACAAAAGAAAAGGTTGATTCTTCCTGTCTGCTGAGAAAAATTGTACCTATAGTGCTGTGATTTTTACCATATTTGGTGAAATTTGTTTGTTTGTCCGTCGTATATGCGGGACGTTTGTCCGTCGTATGTGCGGGACGTCTGTCCGTCGTATATGCGTGACGTCTGTCCGTCGTATAAAAAATACGGACGTTATATCCTCGTGTTTGTGATCGAACGCGGGAAGAACGGAAGGAAAATTGATCACTTTCCTCCGTTTGGAAATAGATTTGACACAGAGACATTCGGTTTTTCTCTTGCAAACTCTATTTCGATTTACCTTTTGGTCTTGGTTATGGATAAATAAAACATTATTTTTTATTTTTTTTAGTCTTTCTCTTCTCTCTTATTTCTCTCTTATTTCTCTCTTTATTGGCCAATTTACTAACACAATTAATTTTAAACTACATGTTTTTCTTTGTTTTCTATTTGGCCATACTGTAATTTGTTTAAGTTGCATTACGGATACATTTTTGTGTGTTGATAATGGGGAATAAAATTAGTCCACCGTTAGAAGATGAATCCCCGAAAGATTTTATGATTAGAAATAATCAAGCATTTTTTACAGAGCCATATTTTTCAAATTTAGCTGGCTGGTCAACTGGCAAAACACAATTAGATCCGTTCCCTCGAGACGGCTCATTTAAAGAAAATTACATACTCGCGGCAAAGGGCATGATTTTTGGAAATTGGGGCGACCCTGATTTGGACTATTCTTACATGAAACAGTCTTATAAAATCTGGAAATACATGCAATGCTATTGGAACAAAGGTCCACAAAGAGATGAGAATATGGGCAAAAATATGATTCCAAAAACTGAATTGGCTGTGAGACAGAGTGCAGTTTCTGCCGTCCTTTCTTCTCCGGCCGAGAGAGACAGAAATTATCTGTTAGAGAGGAAGTGGCTCTCGCAGCCTATGGAGGAGGAAAAAAGGCTCTTACAGTCCGTGGAACAGAAAGTTGTTCCGCAGCCTGTTGCAGAGAAAACCCCCCTCCCTCCAAAATATGAGTGAATTCCAACTCTTTCTGAACCAAGCAAAAACAGATTATACCCTGATCTCACGACCGCGACTTTGTGTCCTTTTGTTGAAACTTCAGAAGGATTCAAAGTTCATCCGTTACAGATTTCTGAAGTGATGCCGATTTCTAAGGAATTGCCAGACCCAGCAACTTCGCCACATCAATTTGTTTCGATGCTTAAACGGTTAACGGCTTACAGCCAATTTACTGGTCGAGACCATCGCTTCATTTTGACTAAAACATTGCCTGCTGACATTACAGAGGAAGAATTAATTGATGAGGTTGATCTGTTAGACCCAGTAAACGACGCACCACCCGTCCGGAGTATTGTGTTTAAAGATTCGGAACCTGTTGATTTGTCCGACCCCACGAGCGCATTTAGAATAGCTGATTATGGAGATTATAATCCCTACTGGATTTGGGCCAGTCCTGGTAAACTGAAACTATTTTTCAAACAACTGACTGCATTTTTAGTGAAGCTGTCTTCTGCTAAACAGGATTTTTCGCATGCAGCGAACACAAAGCAGAAATTGGGAGAAACTCCGCTTGCATTTTTTAATCGATTTCGAAATGCTTGGATTCACGAATCTGCAATTCCTATTGATGAGGATAATTGTTTGTTGTTTGTGAACACGTTTTTGAATAACATGCACAACAAGAAAGCACAAATGATTCGTATCACTACAACTAACATTAGTAACATTTCTGTTGATTAATTGGGAAGACGCTTGCGTGAACTTTAGTCTGCTGGGGCATTTGACAATCCAGAGGAAAAGTTCCCGCAATATTTCAAGTTAGTTCCGTTGTCCAAAATCGCCTGCCACCCAATGACAGAAGGGACATAAAGTGTTTTTTTCTGTAGGTCTCGCGGACACACGCAACGCTTTTGCAAGAAGAGAGCTTAGAGATTTCAGCGAAATAATGATAAACAGATATTCAGGCGCTCTGATGGCCGATGTCAAAACCCCCTCCCTTTCTTACTCCCTCTGAACAGAGGCCAGGAGCCTTCTTCTGATCACTTTTCACAGATTTCAATGAGTTATTAGAACAAGTCAAATGTTTTGCCCTTTATTGAATTGAATGTTGACCGCAAACCATATGTTTTTTTAATTGACATGGAAACCTCCATCTCATCACTGTCTTCTAATGTCTATGAGGGCCCCGTCACGGGTAGAAAACTAAATTCTATAGGGATAGACAATGTTCCAATGGGTTGTAATTTGACACCAACTTTACCGGTTACTTCTAATGATGTACCATCATTGTTCAAAATGCATGAGTTTGCAATAATTCCTGATTCTCCATTCGCTTGTTAGGAAGAGACCTAATGCACAAGTTGGGTGTTAAATTGGAATTTGACTCTGACTCTTAACAACTCATGTTCCCAGCAGCTTTTTCTCTTACGACCGACACAGGAAGTCCTCCCTTCGAGGATGTGTCTGCAACTGAGCTCGAACAGGAAGTTGCTGGGGTAAACCCGAAACTGTGGGCGGCCCATAAGGATGACGTAGGCCTACTTGACATTCAACCGTATGTGGCCAATTTGACAACGAATAGGCCTGTGTTTCAAAAACAATATCCGCTTTCAAAGGAAAAAGAGGAGGGAATTCGATTTCTCATTGATCAGTTTCTGGCTCAAGGCATTCTGGTTCCCACTTATTCACTTTACAACACACCAATTAATCCAATCAAGAAAGCAAATGGTTCTTGGCGCTTAACTCAAGACTTGAGATAAATTAATGATTTGATAAAACCACTTGCTCCTATTGTGCCAGATGTACAGACTATTGTTAATTCTATCCCTTTAGAACATGCATTCTTTTCTGTTATTGATTTATGCTCCGCCTTTTTCAGCATTCCTGTTGACCAACAAACTCAGCCACTTTTTGCTTTCTGTTTTCAGCATTGCCAGTACACCTGGACACGACTCCCACAGGGCTTTCGGGATTCCCTGGCCGTTTTCTCCGCTGTAGTGCACGCAACGCTGAAGGATGTCAGACTCCCTCCTGACACCTGCCTGCTCCAATACGCTGATGCTATTCTCGTCACTGGTGTCTCTGCGGACATGTGTGCTGCTGCCACTACAATTGTCTGCAACGTTTTAGCAGAGGCTGGTTTCAAGGCATCTAAGGAGAAACTTCAGTGGGTGCAGAGGAAAGTCAATTACCTCGGCCATGAACTGTCATAAGGGGAAGGTCGCCTGTCGGCAGACAGAGTCAAAGCCATCGCTTCGTTCAAGCACCCTTCGACACGGAAGCAAATGCAAAGCTTTCTGGGACTGGTCAATTACTGTCGATTATGGGTACCGAATTGTTTCATGTATGACAAAATCCTGTGAGACGCTACGCTGGATGACAAAGAGGACATTACATGGACAAGTGAAATGGACCAAGCGTTTAGACATCTGAAATCCTCTCTGTTAAGGCCTCCCGCCCTCGGCCTTCCATGCTACAAGCAAGATTTTCACCTGTACGTGCACATAGGTGGGGGCACAGCCGCAGGAATCCTGGCCCAAGAGCATGGGGGTATTTTCCGTCCAGTAGCTTATTTGTCTAAAACTCTTGATGCAGTGGCTCGGGGACTCCCGGCCTGTTTACGTGCAGTGGCTGCTGCAGCGATCATGGTACAGGATGCTGAAAGGGTTGTTTTATCACATCCACTCACAGTTCACACATCACACCAAGTGGGCGCAATCATACACAATATTTCTACTCAACATATGACTGCTCAACGCCGTTCTGGCTATGAAGCTATATTATTAGCAACTGCTAATTTAACATTGAAAGTAACTTCTGTTATTCATGGTCCTACTGTACATCTGCACAGGTTGTTGACGGATGGTGAATTTGAGAGTGATGACCACGGCTGCCTGACCAGAATTTAAACTTCGACTGCCTAAAGGGCAGATGTGTCTACATCTGTCCTGGAGGAGGGAGATAATTGGTATATAGACGGATCCTGTTTCAAGCCAAATGCTATTTATACTTGTGTGGATAAGCTATTGTTGAATTACCTGATTTTGTAATTGAGGCATATTTGTTGCCATATAAATCAGCACAAGTAGCAGAATTAATTGCTCTAACGAGAGCTTGTCAATTGGCAAAAGGTCAGTGCATCAATATATACACTGACTCCAAATACGCGTACGGCGTTGTCCATGATTTTGCTAAATTGTGGGAAGAAAGAAATTTCAAAACCTCAGACGGAAAACCAATTTCCCATCACAACATCGTGGCCGAACTCATCAGTGCAGCACAGCAACCATCGAAACTTGCTGTCATTAAAGTACCTGGTCATAAAACAGGTGAATCGGATGAGGCTAAGGGAAACAGGTTTGCAGATGAAGTCGCGAAATGGGCTGCTAAAGAAGTAATACTTAGTCCATATGTAAGTGAACAGAGCACCGAAGTGCCTATGATGAATTCGTCGCTGATTAATGATTTGGACATTAAATTACTACAAGCTAATCCTACGCAAGCCGATTTGATTCATTGGGCCGCGAACGAAGTAAAACCAGATCAAGCTGGTATTCTAAGAGACAAGCAGGGTAGAATCGCTCTACTGGCATCCACCGTTGTAATGCTGTGCAGGCATTATCACGGGCTATCACACGTGTCAAAAGAAAAAGTGATCCAAAATTTGAATCAATCATACTGCACAGCAAATGTTCGAAAGAATACTTTGTTGATATTGGATGCTTGCTTGGTGTGTGCACAAACAAACAGACACAAGGCAACCCGCCATGACGCTTTACCGCATCCTGAGCTTCCTTATCAATATTTACAGATCGATTTTACACACATGCCTCCATATGGAAATCACAAATATTTGCTTGTGATTGTTGATCGATTTTCGAAGTGGCCAGAAGCTTTTCCGTGTGGTAAAGAAAACCCGCAGACGGTTGTAAAGGTTCTTGCAAAAGAAATTATATCGCGTTTCGGTATTCCAACCATTATAGCAAGTGATAATGGAACTCCGTTTGCTTCAAAAGTCACACAATTATTAGCCAAAGAGCTTAATAATAATTGGCACTTCCACATTCCCTATTCGCCGCAATCATCAGGCAACGTAGAGAGATTTAACAAAACAATAAAAGAACGTCTGAATAAGGCGTGTCTAGATACGGGCAGAAATTGGGTGGATTTGCTGCCTGCCGTATTGACGGAAATGAGAATGTCTCCATCGGCAACCACAAAAATGGCTCCATTTGAAATTCTGATGGGTAGACCTTTCCCGACCCCTTGGGTCAGAGGTCGCGCTGGCAATCTCTCCACAGGTGACACGGAGGTGATCATACGCGGACTACGATTCCCTAGTTAGAACGTTGAATGGCATAAATGGTGATATCTCTCTCTCTCCCTCTTCCTTCCGAAAAGCCGACTCATCCTTTCGTTCCAGGACAACAGGTGCTGATAAGGTGTCTGAAGCCCACGAAACTCGGTGAGCCGAACTACTTAGGACCATCCACTGTTATCGCTGTGACGAGGACAGGTGTTCTGACTGACCTCCAGCACCAGTGGATCCTTGCCAGCCGAGTGAAAGCAGCTCCATCCCAGGGGAACGCATAAGCCTATGCGGAAGCGGTGATCGAAAGGAGAACGAGGAAGAGAAGTAGACGAAGAATGAGATTGCTGATTGAGATTAGCAATAATTATAACTGAATCCATTAAGATTCATCGTGCTATGAATACTGTTGTATTTTCGCAAATATGCTTTGATGAACAGAACTGTCAAGTACTGATGATGAAGGATATATCCTCTATGATTGTAACAGAATGAGTATGCTGAAGAATGATGTGATATGATAATTCTATTATATTATAATTATCTTATCAAAGTGGCCATTGTTATGATATCTTTCTCCTTCAGCATACAATGTAACAGTCTATGTACATTTCTTTATTCTAGCCATTCTGCACATTTTCCATTTGTGTAAGCTAAAACATCTGGTATTCAGATATGGAGGATGGAATAGCCCCCTCCTTTGGATGTTCGTTCTTTCTATACATTGTGTGTTTGAAAAGCTTCTAGGGTCCCCAGGATATGTTGGAAATCTAACAGGATACTGCCCATATAAAGAAGCTGTTATATAACGTCTATATGATATCTATGATGTAATGTTTGATTTTATTGGTTAGACTTGTATTCTTTTCTTTAAGACTTTCACTATATAAACCCCAGACAAAGGATATTGGGTCGAGCTTCTACTCCAGTCGGAACCGGTATATTGTATTATCTATTCATAATAAACGACCAAGATTTGGGGCACTTTTCGTTTGGACCATTTAATTTCCATTTCTAACAGACAGTGTTCCAGCTTGTCTATGTTAGTTATTTTAGTTATTATGTAAATAGTTAGGTGTGTGTGTGTGGGCACAGCCCACAGGGTGCTGTGATGCGTACAGTGCAGTAGTAGTAGTTAGAGAAGTGCATGGCTATCTGTGTGCATCGCTCTGGCTTACAGCTCACTGCCGCTGGACAAAGCCTCTCCATCACCAAGTCTCCTGTCGGGCCTCCTCGCGGCTGCACATGGTAACTGGGGATATTGCAGACCCAGGCTAATCGAAAGGGGATCTCGGAGCTACAGTGGTCCCTAGAGGTGACACACACCAACCACTGGCACACTGCCTTAAGCGGTGTGTGAATTTGTATACCAAACCTTTAAAATTCTAACTACATATCACATATTTGAGCTTATTGTTTTACAAATTATTTTCCTCAAGTGGAAATCTAAAAATTGACCAAGGTGTAAAGTCCTCATCTTGTACACATGCGTTGAAAGAAACATATATTAAATCATTTTAAAGTGATGCCCTAAAAATGAGATTGCTATTATCAAAGTCCCTTTAGATCTTTTAGAAACCTATGAAAATTACCTTACTGAAGCTGCTGAAGTTCATGGTCTTTCCTCATGATGACACCATAATACAGGGTTCCTGCACACTTTTTTAATTCAAATTTAAGGCTTGTTAAGACCTTTATAAGACCTGAAGAAATCAAAATTAATACCGTAAATTAGGGGTGTGCAATATTGAAAAAAATATATCTCGATTTTTTTCAACGTTTTGTTGATAATAATAATTAGATGATATTTTACTGATTGTGTTTTTGTGCTGGTGCCGTGGCTGGTTTAGGCCTGTTGTTGACAGCAGACTCACAAAGATATTCATATTTTTCATATTCTATGCAGTGGTCAGTTCACAGCAGTGACAGAAATGATTAATTAATGTGCAATATTTGCCACCCTAAAATGATTTCCAGGGGCATTTTCACCTATATATGGACATTTTTTTATTTAATTAGATAGTTTTAATTTGGAAAACATTTAGATATGTCTAAGTCGATGTGTCATCTAAAATTTAAAACCTTTCACAAGTAAAAATATTATAAGACTTTTTATGGCCTTATATTTTAAAAATCTAATTTAAGACTTTTTAAGGATCCTCGGGAACCCTGTAATAAAAATGTTTTAATACTTTTCCTTTTGGTGGTGCTTTTAAGCTCTATTATACTACTTTATGCCAAAGTTATGTGATTTTGTTTTAAGCTTTGTATTCTGTATCCATTAATAAGTTAAATTCACAAAAATAAAGCAAATACATTTTAAAGGTGTCTGAAGTGTGTGGGTATTTCTCTACAGTGCAGCATTCATAGTCAGACAATATATTTTTCAGATATACCTGGAATTTGCTTGTTTCAAAAACCTTCTGGAATCTGCTACAAAATACACACACAAAACACTTTTAAAAGTAATTAATTACTCAATGCCACATATTAAGGACTTTACAACTGACAATCTAGCTACTGTAAATCCCTTGGAATTAAGTGTTTTGTTATAAAACAGCATGACAGTGAACTTACTAACAAAAAAATTAAAAGAGAGTGTTGTATTATTTGATTTTTTTTATTGATTTTATTTTTTTGCGATGATTTCTAACAGCTGAAGAAATCTTTCCTCTCTCTATTTTGTCTCCCTTTCTCTCTCTCTCACTTCTCGGTCTCTTCTTTCTTCTCTTTCTCTGGCCTCCTGTTCTAGACTCTTCTCATGCTCTCGTCGCTCTCTTTCTTTTCTTTCCTCCTTTTCCTCTATCTCTCTCCAGCGCCTCTCCTCCCTTTCAGGGGCATCTCGTTCTCTTTCAGCTTCCCTCTCCTCCATCTCTCGGATCAGATCCTCAACTTCTTTTCTTTTCCTCCCTACTCTTTCACGCTCTGACCTCACTGAGGATGGAGAGGTAACAGCAACATCCGGGCCAGATGAGGCAATAAGGGTGGGTGGTGTGATGAAAGGTCTGCCCCTTATTGCCTCATCCATGGCAGAATACCATTTCCAGGATGCTGCTGTAACCTCCCCATCCTCAGTGCTCACCCCAGTCTGTGGACATTTCAGATCCTACAAATATTTGTAAACAGAATATCAAGACATTCAATTATATTATAAAACATATCATTTATTAAATGATTGCATTACAGGGCCAAACATGAGTATGATTCAATCATGACAGAATAATAATATTCTATATTATTCTATAAATAATAATAATAATTTTAAAAAATACTTACTTTATATTTTTGTTTAAGGTTTTCCCTTTTTTTTATCTGAACAGCAGACATTTTGCCATCTAGTCTCTGGTCTGTGATAAAAAATGCACAGAAATCAAGCATAAAAGGAATGCAGTAAGAGCTTGAGTAGAAATGTTTACATCTACAAATAACTTACCATTGAATCTACAGCACTTGAATAAAATTACATATTACTTTTGTCTTGTATACTTACTCAAAACCTTTAATCGCAGCGTTTCTTTTACCAGTGAAGTGGGCTTCATTAGCCACTCTCCACTCTATAAGAACACGGGTGTGTTTTTAATACAAAAAAAAAGTCAACCTTCAAATAATTATGTTCAGTTATGCACACAATAGTCAATACTTGGTCGGGAATCCTTTTGCAGAAATGACTGCTTCAATGCTGCGTGGCATGGAGGCAATCAGCCTGTGGCACTGCTGAGGTGTTATGGAGGCCCAGGATGCTTCGATAGCGGCCTTAAGCTCATCCAGAGTGTTGGGTCTAGCATCTCTCAACTTTCTCTTCACAATATCCCACAGATTCTCTATGGGGTTCAGGTCAGGAGAGTTGGCAGGCCAATTGAGCACAGTAATACCATGGTCAGTAAACCATTTACCAGTGGTTTTGGCACTGTGAGCAGGTGCCAGGTCGTGCTGAAAAATGAAATCTTCATCTCCATAAAGCTTTTCAGTAGATGGAAGCATGAAGTGCACCAAAATCTCCTGATAGCTAGCTGCATTGACCCTGCCCTTGAAAAAACACAGTGGACCAACACCAGCAGCTGACATGGCACCCCAGACCATCACTGACTGTGGGTACTTGACACTGGACTTCAGGCATTTTGGCATTTCCTTCTCCCCAGTCTTCCTCCAGACTCTGGCACCTTGATTTCCGAATGACATGCAAAACTGAGCAACAGTCCAGTGCTGCTTCTCTGTAGCCCAGGTCAGGCGCTTCTGCCGCTGTTTCTGGTTCAAAAGTGGCTTGACCTGGGGAATGCGGCACCTGTAGGCCATTTCCTGCACACGCCTGTGCACGGTGGCTCTGGATGTTTCTACTCCAGACTCAGTCCACTGCTTCCGCAGGTCCCCCAAGGTCTGGAATCGGTCCTTCTCCACAATCTTCCTCAGGGTCCGGTCACCTCTTCTCGTTGTGCAGCGTTTTTTGCCACACTTTTTCCTTCCCACAGACTTCCCACTGAGGTGCCTTGATACAGCACTCTGGGAACAGCCTATTTGTTCAGAAATTTCTTTCTGTGTCTTACCCTCTTGCTTGAGGGTGTCAATGATGGCCTTCTGGACAGCAGTCAGGTCGGCAGTCTTACCCATGATTGCGGTTTTGAGTAATGAAACAGGCTGGGAGTTTTTAAAAGCCTCAGGAATCTTTTGCAGGTGTTTTAAAGTTAATTAGTTGATTCAGATGATTAGGTTAATAGCTCGTTTAGAGACCCTTTTCATGATATGCTAATTTTTTGAGATAGGAATTTTTGGTTTTCATGAGCTGTATGCCAAAATCATCAGTATTAAAACAATAAAAGACCTGAAATATTTCAGTTGGTGTGCAATGAATCTAAAATATATGAAAGTTTAATTTTTATCATTACATTATGGAAAATAATTAACTTTATCACAATATGCTAATTTTTTGAGAAGGACCTGTATATATATATATATACATATATATATATAATTGTACAGTATCCGAGTTATGGTGGAAATTTCACCTGTAGTAAGTCAGTCTGGTCGCTAGGAAAGCACTACAGCCTTTGGAACACGAAAAAATACTTTAGGTGATTTACAGTATTTTTTTTATAAACCCATTTGACAATTGTATGTATAGTAAGGGAGGTATTGTCAAGATTTCACCTGTAGCAAGTCAGCCCGGTCAATAGGAACATGCTACAACCTTTGGATAATAAAAAATCACTTTGGAAAAATTAATGTAATTTGATTCTAAAAATATTTGTGTACAGTGAGGTAGGTTTCCTAAACACAATCATTATAATGCACTTTTTATTGTTGCTAAAGGACAATCAACAGCATTAGACCACATTATGTGAGAGATATTTGCTGGTACATCTGTAGTTGGCTAAAATGTAGTAGTCTGTTTGCACACCATGATAAAAAATTACAACTTTTTAGACGGTCCCTATCTTGTCTAAAACGTTACATTGGACATTCAGCGAACATTCGCAAGTAAGTATGCCATTAAAACAATACTTGCCCATTTTGATCGATTGTGGAAAATGTTGTAGTTGACCATCTTTGTTGCAAAAATTTGCTTTATTGCACATACTATTGAAAAAGTGTTTTAACGCGGAAGTCTGAATGTGCGAATATAAGTCTAACTTTACCTAAGTATACAACAAAATGCTTGGCTGCTCTTTAGTGCATTTTTTATGCATATATTCTAATACTGGTCTTAGAGCACTGTGTCATATTTAAGTGCAACATTCATTTGCTGCTCTAAGGACATTTTTGCAGCATAAATTCTAATACTGCCCTCAGTGCACCTTACCGTATCTCCATGCAACATTCATTTGCTGTTCTAAGGACATTTTTGCAGCATAAATTCTAATACTGCCCTCAGTGCACCTTACCGTATCTCCATGCAACATTCATTTGCTGCTCTAAGGACATTTTTGCAGCATAAATTCTAATACTGCCCTCAGTGCTCCTTACCGTATCTCCATGCAACATTCATTTGCTGCTCTTAGCGCATTTTTGTTGCAGATATTCTAATGCATTTTTCTGTGTCCTTACTCACTGACATTCTAATACAGTTCTCAGGACACCTTATAATATCTACATACAACATTAAATGGCTGCTCTAAGGACATTTTCACTGCAAGCATTCTAGTACTGCTCTCAGGGCACCTTATAATATCTACATACAACATTAATTGGCTGCTCTATGGGCATTATTGGCACACTTTCTTATACTACTGCGTCCCTACTCATACACATGCTAATACTGCTCTTAGAGCACCTTATAGTATCTAAATGGAACAACACAAATCTCAGGGCACTTCATACGCTACTTTCCGTGTAGTACTCAAATTTGCAAACAAACAACTAGTTTCCTTCTAATCCGGTAACATTCAGGTATGATGTGTCTATTTCTGAAATGTTTCGTAAAATTATTGTTTTCTTAAAGCTGTATTGTTTATATCAACTGCAGATTATGGAGCAGCTATGGATCAAGAGCATCCAACGAAAACTGAGAATAGAAAAATATTTCTGTTTCCACGGATATCAAAATTGTTCATGGGGACGAGAAAACAAAGTTTATGGAGAACTATGTAGAAGAACTACAGAAGAAAACAAATTTCTTTTTCTTGGCGGCAAAACAGAACAGCAAAAATTATTATTTCCATGCCTGTGAAAGAGGCAACAAACCAACAGGAAAAAGCATGGGCAAGGCATGTGAAACAAGGGCCAATTCCTGTGAAGCCTATGTGTTGTTTATATTTATAGAGGAGACAGGTTTCACAGCAGTAGTAGTTCAGCAGCAATTAACACACACGGGACATGATTTGTCAAACCCTGAAGAGAGGAAGAAAAATGCAATTAATCCAGAATTGTTAGGATTTGTCGAGATATGGCTCACGCAAGGTCTATCCATATCACAGATTGTCATAAAAAGTTGTGATTGGGCATGTAGTCGGGGTTAAACCGATAACAGGCCTGATAGCGCTCCGGCGCCACGCCGGATTTCCGGCGTACAGACGTGTCTGCAAAAAAAAAAAAAAAAAGCAACAGCAAAAGAAGCGGAGTTCGACCAATCATAGCGCTGGGTTCATTCCCCAAATAGCAAGCGGGTATGATTGACAGATGCGTAAGGCCTATCATTAAAAAGAGACTGAAAATCGACCGCAATAGCCTAAAGAATCCCGCTCGATCCCGCTTCCACTCCTGCGGCCGCCTCTGACTGAGTTCATGAGCGAGGACAGTAGGCTACAGTAGTCACGGTACTTCTGACTCCTGAGGGTAAACGGGCTGGGGTGGATGTGGAAAGTTGAAGTATTGTATTGAGTTAACTTAATCTGGATTCTATTATCACACGGAGTGATCGCAATCGCATGGGTTATCTTAAAATACTCCGTCATTCATGTCACTCAGATAAGATGAAGACATCATACAGAAAGCTTAAGTATTGATGAACAATAAATCTAAATAAAATTAAAATCGCTATGGCTTACTGATTATGAAAGTGTCACAGTGTCTGGTTTGTGTTCCCTGGGTTGCCACTAGAGGTCCTCGTTCTCACGGTGTCTTTCACGTTTGACTTCATTTCCCAGCATTCTGTCTGTCACTCATCAGTTCATTGCACTCAGCTGTTTCCCATCACCTTGTTAGTTTGAGTGTATATATACCCTGTCTGTTTTAGTGTTTGTCACGGAGTCGTTGTTATTCGTCACACCACTTTGGAGGTCTGTGTTCTTGCCTTTTATTGTTTTGATTCTTGTTTATGGATTGCCTTTTGGTTTTGACCCCTGCCTGGACTGGTTTTATGATTTTGGATTACCCGAATAAACTGCTATTGGATCTACCCCTGTTTCCTGTGTGTGGTATCGTGACAGAACGACTCCGTCACGATGAATAGATCCAGCAGTTCGGGATTCCATAACCCTTCTCCTGTGTATGGGGAAGGAAGGGGACCACAGAGAGGAGGTTCGCAGGTCGGGGAGGAAGCGCCTCGACTAAACATTTTTCAATGTTTTGGCTTATGGGCCCAGCAGACTGAGGAAGCAGCGGCGGCTAAGGCTTCAGCGAACTCGTCCATCAGAGATGGTGAGTCGTTTCTGGGGACTCGTCTGGCAAAGTTCTCCGGAACTCGGGGAGGTTGCAGGGGAGGAGGTGGTCGACAAATTCCACGACACCATCCTCCGCCTTGCCATTCTTCTGATCCGGAGCCGCCGGACTGGTCCAGTACAAGATTCTCACCGCTGGTTCCACCCCGCACAAAGTCATCATCGTGGGGCTCATCTACCACAAGGTCCTCACCACTGGTCCCGTCCAACTCAAGATCCTCGCCGCTGGTTCCGCCCAGCACAAGATCTTCGCCGCTGGTCCCGTCCATCTTAAAGCCCTCGCCACTGGTTTCGTCCAGCCCAAGGTCCTCCTCACCACTGGTCCTGTCCAGTCCAAAGTCCTCGCCCCTGGTCCCGTCTAGTACTGAGGCTGCAGCTCGCCATCAAGGACGGAGGAGGAGGAGAAAGGCCTCGTATCTCCCCAACAACCCGGTGGTCCCGAGTCCGGTGGTCTCAGTTCCGGTGGTCCCAGTGCCGGTGGTCCCGAGTCCAGTGGTCCCGAGTCAAGTGTCTGCTGTTCCAGAGCCAGAGCCAGTGCCTGTTCCAGAGCCGGAGCCTGTGTCTGCTGTACCTGAGCCGGAGCCAGAGCCAATGCCTGTTCCAGAGCCGGAGCCTGTGTCTGCTGTACCTGAGCCAGAGCCAGCGCCTGTTCCTGAACCAGTGTTTGTTTCTGTGTTTGTGTCTGTTCTTGTGGCTGTTACAGTTTTGGTGTCTGTTCCTGAGCCGGAGCCAGTGTGTGTTCCTGAGCCGGAGCCAGTGTGTGTTCCTGAGCCGGAGCCAGTGTGTGTTCCTGAGCCGGAGCCAGTGTCTGTTCCTGAGCCGGAGCCAGTGTCTGTTCCTGAGCCGGAGCCAGTGTCTGTTCCTGAGCCGGAGCCAGTGTCTGTTCCTGAGCCGGAGCCAGTGTCTGTTCCTGAGCCGGAGCCAGTGTCTGTTCCTGAGCCGGAGCCAGTGTCTGTTCCTGAGCCGGAGCCAGTGTCTGTTCCTGAGCCGGAGCCAGTGTCTGTTCCTGAGCCGGAGCCAGTGTCTGCTCCTGAGCCGGAGCCAGTGTCTGCTCCTGAGCCGGAGCCAGTGTCTGCTCCTGAGCCGGAGCCAGTGTCTGCTCCTGAGCCGGAGCCAGTGTCTGCTCCTGAGCCGGAGCCAGTGTCTGCTCCTGAGCCGGAGCCAGTGTCTGCTCCTGAGCCGGAGCCAGTGTCTGCTCCTGAGCCGGAGCCAGTGTCTGCTCCTGAGCCGGAGCCAGTGTCTGCTCCTGAGCCGGAGCCAGTGTCTGCTCCTGAGCCGGAGCCAGTGTCTGCTCCTGAGCCGGAGTCGCCCGAGTGGTCGTCACCGCCCTGGCCGCCCGAGGGGTCTTCACCGCCCTGGCCGCCCGAGGGGTCTTCACCGCCCTGGCCGCCCGAGGGGTCTTCACCGCCCTGGCCGCCCGAGGGGTCTTCATCGCCCTGGCCGCCCGAGGGGTCTTCACCGCCCTGGCCGCCCGAGGGGTCTTCACCGCCCTGGCCGCCCGAGGGGTCTTCACCGCCCTGGCCGCCCGAGGGGTCTTCACCGCCCTGGCCGCCCGAGGGGTCTTCACCGCCCTGGTCGCCCGAGGGGTCGTCTGCTTCGCCCTGGCCGCCCGATGGACTGTCTGCTTCGCCCTGGCCGCCCGATGGACTTTCTGCTTCGCCCTGGCCGCACGATGGACTGTCTGCTTCGCCCTGGCCGCACGATGGACTGTCAGCTTCGCCCTGGCCGCCCGATGGACTGTCAGCTTCGCCCTGGCCGCCCGATGGACTGTCAGCTTCGCCCTGGCCGCCCGATGGACTGTCAGCTTCGCCCTGGCCGCCCGATGGACTGTCAGCTTCGCCCTGGCCGCCCGATGAACTGTCTGCTTCGCCCTGGCCGCCCGATGGACTGTCTGCTTCGCCCTGGCCACCCGATGGACTGTCTGCTTTGACCTGGCCGCCCGATGGACTGTCTGCTTTGACCTGGCCGCCCGATGGACTGTCTGCTTCGCCCTGGCCGCCCGATGGACCGTCTGCTTCGCCCTGGCCGCCGGCTAAACCATCACCCCCTGTTTCTGTTCCCTTCCATGGACCTGGCCCCCCATCCCTCCCCCTGATCCTCCACCGTTCCACCTCCCTCCTGGTCTCTTGTTTTGTTTGTTTTTTGTGGGTCTTGGAGCGTCTGGTAGCCGCTCCGTAGAGGGGGGGTTATGTCACAGTGTCTGGTTTGTGTTCCCTGGGTTGCCACTAGAGGTCCTCGTTCTCACGGTGTCTTTCACGTTTGACTTCATTTCCCAGCATTCTGTCTGTCACTCATCAGTTCATTGCACTCAGCTGTTTCCCATCACCTTGTTAGTTTGAGTGTATATATACCCTGTCTGTTTTAGTGTTTGTCACGGAGTCGTTGTTATTCGTCACACCACTTTGGAGGTCTGTGTTCTTGCCTTTTATTGTTTTGATTCTTGTTTATGGATTGCCTTTTGGTTTTGACCCCTGCCTGGACTGGTTTTATGATTTTGGATTACCCGAATAAACTGCTATTGGATCTACCCCTGTTTCCTGTGTGTGGTATCGTGACAGAAAGTGCTGTGATTTGTGGATTAATTTACTGATAAGCGCGAGTCTGCAAACAGGCGTTTATTTATTCATTCTCAGTGTTGAGAAACGTAGTCTGCATGTGTTACGTTATTGTGTTATAATAACTAAAGTACCTAATTATGTTACATAATAATTTTGTATGAAAACTAGCGCGTTACTTGTGGATAAGAAACCGTTGTATCAGTGCTGCGCGCGCTCTCTCTCACACAAACACAGACCGCGCGCACAGAGAGAGATGATAGTTGTAAAATGAAAATTGACGAACTATTTTGTTCTTGGTTGTGGGTTTTTTCCTGTCAAAATGACAGAAAGCATTTTTTATTATCCATCCCGTGTTTTTAAAATTCGTTAAATGACGGACGTTTTACTATTAACACAGCCGTAGGCTATGTCAGATTCTTCTAACATATAGGCTACTTGATATTCTTTTTAGAATAAGTGATTTGTTTTGCTATTATTGGTCCTGTGACAGGACTCCTGTCTATTCATTGTCAACTATTTTCTATAAGTATGTTTGTATTGGCTAACGTTTATTCAGCTAATGCGTGTCCTGTTTAAAATGTGCAATCTTCAAATGCAAAGACAGCACGTCTCAAATAAAAGCCCTTTTTTCTTTTCTTTTTATCAAGTAGGCTATCATATTTGGATATTGGAATAACAAATTAAGTAGAACTATCTTAAATGTACAAGTGGTTTTTTACTGTTTTCTAGGGGTTTCTTAATTTTAGACTAGTTGACCAGCACACATTATTTTGAAATGCAATATTAATCATGAAAAAATACATTGCAGTGCAGTGCAAGTGAAATTTAGGATTTGGGTCGAATTCAAAAAACTTTAGAGGTCAAGAATGATGAAGATAGGCATGTGTTTGTGTGTGTCCTGCATTCTCAAAAAATAATGACAAAAATATATGACAACAATATAAGAAGACTAGAAGAACAATCGCTCATTACTTTGTGTCAGAAATTAGCGAAGGAAAACCTCGCCCTTACGCATCTGTCCCAGGGTAAACATTTCAGGCTCAGGATTTTTTTTCTACTATCACCCCTGCCGATAAGCATGACAGGTGTTTCTTCCTAACTCCAGATGTAAGGTTGGTAAAACGCCACCACCGTATCTTTACTTTGATGCTGTGAGTGTGGAAAAGCTGGTGACAGGTGAACTGAAAGAAAATATTTGCTTTTTTCAACCTTTGACAAAAGACCAGCCACTGGTTATTGTTGTCCAGACACCACAACAGAAGGCTCTTCTCCAAGAGAACCCCCACCCCATGTTTTTTATGGACGCCTCCTACAAAGGTTTGACATCATATGGGTATGCCCTTGTACTTGTCAAACAAACTGGAAGAGGAGTCTTTTTTGCATATCTAATAATGAGCCAGGTTGAGCCATAGTTGAGCTTGTTCAACAAAGCATGTTCAAGCAATCCAAACTTTTACCCAATGTGAGAACAGTTCTTTTCAAAAGCCCAATACCCATACAAGCACAAAGGAGTTGTAATACTAAGAGATAATTGAATACCTTTTGTAACTTAAACAATGTTCAATTTACTACATTTGCCTAGATGAAATTATGATACTCCAGTATTCTGCAATATTATTATCTGGAGTCTGGTCTTATTTTTCCTAGGTCAGTTTTGATCGACAGAGACTTGAAAGAGCTCAATGCCATAAGAGAAGAAGCCATTGCTTTCATGCTCTCCAGGTACTGATTGCATTTAAGAAATGCACAAGCAGGTACATTGAACATTCTGTTTCGTTGTAAATAAACCGATTTACAATTTTGATATCATATGCCTGCTGTAGCTTCTGAAAAAACAATGTAGCCTCATTTACAGTGCCATATATTGTGTATTAAAGGCTGTACATCGCTGGGTTACATCAAGAGATGGTGGGAACCTGTCACCTGACAAAAGACACGTCGTCATTCATGCCATGACCTCAATGAAAGCTTGCATAACGGTAACTACGATAGATATATAAAACTGTATGTGTCTCAATATCTGTTGGGTACTCTAAACTGGCAACCATAATATATGGTATGGTATGATTTCAGGAGGAAGATTTTGTGACAGTGTCCACTAGCGTGTTCAATGACCTTGATGCCCAGCTTGGCAGCAATCGAGTGACAACATACCTGAAAGTGCACTGGCTTCCACATGCAGCACTATGGGTCAATTTTGGACTAATGTTTAAGCACAACAGCGGTGACACCAACAACAAGGCAGAGAGGTAGTCAACGATTAATAATCATGTTTTTTCAAACATTACAATGCATGATATAAAACAAAAAAGTAACTCATGATCCGGAACATTTGGTTCCCTAGACGGCACATTTCTCTTCTAATCTGCCACTGAACACAATTTTTCTGGTCACATTTGGAGCTGTTTTTTTTTTTTTTGTATTTAGCCTACAAATTAAATTATCATTTCCAAAGTTTACAATATCACAATCCTATCTCCCCAACAGTATATTATTGTTTTCCCCTTTTAGTTTTTTTCTGGCGCTTAAATACCAGTTACTAAGGGGAGAGGCAAACAGAAGAGTTGATCAACTTCTTCACTTGCTATGTGGTGATATTCAAAAATATTATTGGTAAGGCCAGGATAACGTTATTGTGATGTTTATCACATTAATGGAACTAAATGAGAATTGAATTAATCAAAAATGATCAATTTCTGTGATTAACAAAGTCAATACTATTTTTCATTTTATACACAATAATGCCTGTTATCCTCAGACTAAGTGCTCTTTGTTAATGTTGCTACCTGGACGACTTGGCAGATGCAGGAAGACAGAGGGTCTCCTCGTCAGCATCAACATCTACAGCAGCCAAGAACACAGTGGGACAGCAGATCCTGATAAATGAGCAAGGAAAGTGTTCTGTGAAAACAGGGGCAGGCCCCAAATCAGATTCAACTTTGAACACTGTGGATCTAGTCAATATGCAGTTTGACTGTGGATTGTATGATAAGGGAAATGTATGCACACATATTGTTTCAGCTGTATTGTTGCCAAAAAACAGTACCACGTTGATGGTGATTTCATCAATGTTCACCCCACTGATGTAAGTGCCACATTTGTATTTACTGGTGACCCTGCCTTTTGTACCTGTGCTGTCAACAGTTACGGTCAAAAGTATGTGTGCTTACATGTTGCTGACTGCCTGCAAACCACCAACAATTCACATTCTACATGTCCCACTGCTGGAAGCGAAAATCTGTTTGTGCCAACAAATGTCAATGCACAAGTTCAACTTCAGTCTATGTTGACAGATTTACTGTAGTGGAGCAAATCAGAAAATTACATATATAGTAGTGACCTGTACACTACAGTGAAGAGGGCACACACAGTGGCCTTCAATCGTTTTGGCATTGTGTCAAGAAAACGAAAAATACATGTACTTCATGCTTATCGCCAGCGGATAGGGCAAGCCAAACGAGAGCTTTACAAAAAACGCAAAACAAGAAGATACACGCGCTAAATAATAATAATAAACAGATTTAACCAAACAATATTGTTTAATTGCATTTTTTGCAGTGATTTAACAGTGAACAGTACAGTACAGTGAACAGTTTGCAGCACAGTGTAATTGTGTCAGAAATAGTGTCAAAATTCAATTTTCTAGAGTCCTTGCTTTTGCAACCAGGCACTCTCTGATGATCTGAAACACAACCTGGCATACTTGGGGTCCAAGTGTGTGTGTGACCTTTGAATACATGTCCATGTTGTCGCCCAACACTTGTTAGATTATGTCGAGTTCAGCACTGTAAACAAACAAACGAAATCTCCGAGACAAGTGAAAGCAGAAGGATAAAGACTTAAAAAGTGGAAGGAAAAAGATATCTGTATGCATATTTTACCTCAAGTCATGATCCTCTCTTCTGCAGCCTCGCTCGGCCAGCTGCTGGCCTATGATTTTGAAGGGTATTTCCTTGGTCAAATATCCTAGGTCTTTAACAAGTCCTTGGCACTCCTCTGTGACACAAAAGGAGCCAATGAGTAAATGAGACATTAACATTTTACTAATGTAGTTTAAATTTTAGTTACTTGACAGTTTACATTTTGTTAAACTGTATGGCCATTGGCATTTGTTTGCCTAATGCCTCATTCATTCACCTAGGCTACTTATGCCTCTAACATGGCTGACATTCTAAAACTTGCAGTTCTACAACCTTTGGTGGAAACACCTAATTCAATAATAAGGGAATCTGTTTGAATGTACACCTTTAAGAAATCGCCTAGTTCTGACTACATATATGTTACCTTCAACTAGTTTGGTGCACATTGTAATGTTTGAGCCATATGGACTCAGCTGCACCCCTGCCTCTTTTAATACCCTCACAAGCTCCTTAAAGGGGTGGTAAAACATGATTTCACTTTTCTAACTTTAGCTAGTGTGTAATGTTGCTGTTTGAGCATAAACAACATTTGCAAAGTTACAGCGCGCAAAATTCAAAGCAAAGGGAGATATTTGCTTTGACTACAGCAAACGATCGCTTTTGGACTACACAAAATTCCTCGGGAGTTGCTGACGTCAGCATATCCCATTATTTACATAAACCCCTCCTCCGAGAATACTTAATAAGCGGGGCGAGGCCATTTTATATTGCAGTTTTGGAGATGAGTTGTCGCAATGCCGTCGAAACGCTGCTGTTATTTTCATCTGGATTGCAGCAGCAGGTCCACTTTGTTCAGCCTTCCAAGGGACGAGGGGGTTAGGGATCAATGGTTAAAATTTATTTTTAACTCTGTCCCCTCATAATTATGACCCAAATCTCGCTCTCTGTGCTGCACACGGAGGAAAGCTTAGAGTTCAATGCAGGATTCGCACAACGGCTTGTCCTGAAAGATGGAGCAGTTCCTACTTTAAGAACAGAAGCTTTTGTTTACGGGCCACAACCTGTAAGTGTCACAGTGTTGGGTTTGTGTTCTCTGGTGTCCACTAGAGGTCCTCTTTCTCCACGGTGTCATTCACTTTTGGAACTACATTCCCCACAATCCTTGTCTGCGCTCATCACTGTTCATTGCACTCAGCTGTTCCCCATCATGATTGTCATGTTCTGTGTGTATATATACCATGCCTGTTTAGTGTTTGTTACGGAGTCGTTGTTATTCGTCACACCACCTTTTAGTCTGCCTGTTTCTGTTTTGTTCTGTCTTGGATTGATATTATGGACTTTGACCCCCTGCCTGAACTGTTGTGAATACGGATTACCCAAATAAATTACTGCTATTGGAACTTACCTGTTTGTGTGTGTGTGTACCGTAACAGAACGACTCCGTCATGAATAGTTCCAGCAGTATGGGGTTCCAGGCCTCTTCCCCAGCCACCGAGGAGGGGAGGTCGCAATCTGGAGAAGTGCCACCTCGAATGAACATTTTCAAGTGTTTTGCACTGTGGGCTCGCATCACAGAGGAGACCGTGGCGGGAAAGTCCCCCGAGGCCCCTTCCTTCAAGAGAGGAGGATCGTTTGAGGGAACTCGTCTGGCCAGGTTTGAGGGGATCCGCGGAGGTCGCAGGAGAGGAGGTGCCAGAGGTGAGCTCCGGATCCACTCTCCTCTTCGGTCACTCCTCGACCCTGGGCTGGTGATGTCCAGCCCAGAACTCCATCAGCCATCAGAGTTGGCGGAGGAGGGGGAAGACCTCTAGCCTCCTCAAGTGCCGGAGGCCGTGCCCCAGAAGCCCGCCGTTCTTCCGGAGGCCGTACCAGAGACTGTTCACGTCACGTCTGCCCAGCCTGAGACGGTTCAGGCCACGTCTGCCCAGTCGTGGAGACGGATCAGGAGATTCCCATTTTCGTGGCCGCGAGGGCACTGACCGACTATATTGAACGTCTAGCCCAGATCCTGGAGATGCCCTTCAGACCTTTCGTGTCCGTTGTGCCGGAGCCAGTGTCTGCTGTTCCTGAGCCGGAGCCAGTGTCTGCTGTTCCTGAGCCAATGTTTGTTTCTGTGTTTGTGTCTGTCCTTGTGGCTGTTACTGAGCCGGTGTCTGTTCCTGAGCCGGTGTCTTTTCCTGAGCCGGTGTCTGTTGCTGAGCCGGTGTCTGTTGCTGAGCCGGTGTCTGTTGCTGAGCCGGTTGCTGTTCCTGAGCCGGGTTCTGTTCCTGTGCCGTGGTCGCCCGAGTGGTCGTCTTTGCCCTGGTCGTCACCGCCCTGGCCGCCCGAGGGGTCTTCACCGCCATCGCCGCCCGAGGGGTCTTCACTGCCCTGGCCGCCCGATGGACTGTCTGCTTCGCCCTGGCCGCCAGCTAAACCATCACCCTCTGTTTCTGTTCCCTTCCATGGACCTGGCCCCCCATCCCTCCCCTGATCCTCCACCGTTCCACCTCCCTCCTGGACTCTTGTTGTGTTTGTTTTTTGTGGGTCTTGGAGCGTCTGGTAGCCGCTCCGTAGAGGGGGGTTATGTCACAGTGTTGGGATTGTGTTCCCTGCTGTCCACTAGAGGTCCTCCTTCTCCACGGTGCGATTTACTTTTGGAACTACATTCCCCACAATCCTTGTCTGCCCTCATCACTGTTCATTGCACTCAGCTGTTCCCCATCATTATTGTCATGTTCTGTGTGTATATATACCCTGCCTGTTTAGTGTTTGTTACGGAGTCGTTGGTCACACCACCTTTTAGTCTGCCTGATTCGGTTTTGTTCTGTCTTGGATTGATATTATGGACTTTGACCCCCTGCCTGAACTGTTGTGAGTACGGATTACCCGAGTAAATTACTGCTATCGGAACTTACCTGTTTGTGTGTGTATGTACCGTGACAGTAAGTATGATTTATTTTTCGTCGATCTGTTTTCCTGCAATAGTTCGTATTGTTAATTGTATGTTGTAGCAAGGAAGTAAACAAATGACAACGCTGTTTGGCTCTGCTGGTTTGTTAAATGCTCATTCATACTTAACGTTATCTGACAAACACCTAACATTACAAACTGTTTTTTAATCTCAACAGCGAACTTGGAATTAGTGTAAATTATTCTTTGATTAGAGCTTTTATGTTTATCTACATGCTTGTTTATCTACAGGCATGCTAAACATGTTTCTATGTTTGATTTGGCAGCCGATGTTTAGTGTTCTTTTTGGGTAAATAGTTCTGACGACAGATATTTGTCTACAATCGTTCCAAAAATACAGAAGGTGTCATACAGTCAGAAACGATCACTATAGATCCGCAGTCTTTACTAAAAAAAAACCTTTAAAGACTGTAGTATAACTTGTTATAACGATTATATGAAATTCTTGTTTATGTAGCTTATTTTTTTGTAATTCTATAATAATTAGTACAATTAAATAACAGCATATCTAAAAAGTAATGAGAGAACAAAAACAAACCTTTCTGAAACGTTTAACAGCCGTTCTTGAACAGGTTCTGCTCGATCATCTTCACTAAGGTTTCCCCGGGTTCGATTGGTTTTACTGACGCCATTGTTTATAATACACCAAAGTACCGGTAAAGGCAAGAGGCGTGGCATTTCCGGGAAACGTGCACTAGACAGTTAGCAAATCACAACACACTGGGCCAGCTAACCAATCTGAGCCCATTGCGTAGTTTTGAGGGACTGGCTTCATAGAACCAGGAAACCATCAGACCGTTTTTACAAAGAGGGGCAGAGCAGTGTAGAATAAAGGTAAAATATATGAAAAATAAAGCAATTTTTAAAAAGCGAAGCATGAACACATGTTACAGTGTTACAGTTTTACCACTTCTTTAAGTCACCATGAGGTGACCAGAGAATTTTGGGGGTATACTACATAGTTTGTAGTTTTACCTGTTTTTTTCATTCGTTTTCTTCGGATGCCCTTGATCCATAGTGTCTCCATAATCTGCAGTTGATATAAACAATACAGCTTTAAGAAAACAATAATTTTACGAAACATTTCAGAAATAGACACAGCATACCTGAATGTTACCGGATTAGAAGAAAACATACTCGGTTACTAATGTAACCTCGGTTCTCTCTAGAGAGGGAACAAGTACTGCGTAATATCTTACGCTATGGGGAAAACCTCTTTTCCACAAGATATTGAAGCCAAAAATTATCCTTAATTTTGAATTAATGTAAAACGCTGTGCAGCAGCATGCAGACATAGGCAAGACGGCTTGCGCGCCTATTGGCTGCCCTGCGGCAACAGCAGCAGCCTATCGAGAGTGGCCCTGCGTGACACATATCCAATGGGGGCATTTCACGCCCATTTCGTCACGTCCCGCCAGAAAGGGCGTGGTCTCGCCCTATAAATATAGCTCGATTAGGCTGGTACAACTGGTTTTCATCGCCGAAGCGAACCAGAGCTGTGTATGCACAGCAAGATACGCAGTACTCGTTCTCTCTCTAGAGAGAACCGAGGTTACGTTAGTAACCGAGTACGTTCTCTTACGAGAGTATCTCTCGTACTGCGTAATATCTTACCCTATGGGGAACACAATGCAAAACGCTGTGCGTACTGGGATCCAACACCAAAGTCCCAAGGGCAGTAGCCCGGGGCTCATATAGTGCATAATGACCATAGACTCACAGAGAGTCAGAGAAGAGAGGCTGCAAGCATCATTCCCCATGAAATAGCATCCTAGAGGAGCTAGTTATGTTAACAGTGTTTCACACAGACAGGGTGAACGTGTTCAGCCTGAACTGGGTAATAGTACGGGTTATTCAACACCCATGGAGCTGTTTTATCGCTCAGTGAGCGATGCACAAGCAAAACTCAGCATCTGGGCCGGCACAGCGGGGCAGATAGCACTGAATTCTATACCGACAGAAGCTTGGCTTGTAAGGCGGGAACCTCTAGGTTATAAAACCTTATAAATGTAGACGGTGAGGCCCAGCCCGCGGCCGTACAGATATCTTGCAGGGTAACTCCACTATACCACGCCCACGACGAGGCCACGCCTCTCGTGGAGTGCGCTCTGACACCCAGAGGACACTGCAGGCCCTTAGAAGTGTAAGCCAGTGCTATGGCAAAGGAGACAGGGCAAAGGAGACTCGCATCCTCCTCCTCATCATGAACCGAGAGAGCGCACAGGGAAATAATCTGGGCCCTGAACGGTGTGTTGAGGGATTTGGGCACGTCCCCGTGCCTTGGTTTGAGTATGACTTTTGAGTCATTAGGCCCAAAATCCATACTTGAGTGTGGATGGGGTCCTGCCCTTATCCAGCAGCTCTTGAAGGAAGGAGAGTACTTCCGTGACCCCGCAATCTACGGGTGAAAAGCCCTGAGCTTGACACCAGGCAGAGAACACAGACCATTTCGAGGAATAGAGCCGTCTAGTAGACGGGGCCCTCGCCTGCGCGATCGTGTTTAACACTCCCTCTGGGAGGTTAGCGGGTACCCGTTGATGGCCCATGCATGTAGGGACCATAGTTGCGGGCGAGGATGCCAAATCGAGCCCTTGGCCTGAGAGAGGAGGTCTTTCCTCAACGGTATTGGCCACGGGGCAGTGTATCAGGACTGGGAGCCAAGTCTGGTTTGTCCAGAGCGGAGCCACAAGCAGCACTGGGCATCCGTTTTCCCTGATTTGTTCCAGCACTTGAGGCAGGAGCGAGACGGGGGGAAAAGCATAGAGGGGACAGCGGGGCCAGACGTGGGCCAGCGCGTCCTTGCTCTTGGAGAAATATTTCGGACAGTGAAACTGTCGGACGGAAATATTTCGGACGCGTGGGACGCGAACAGGTCCACCTGCGCTCTGCCGAATGTCTCCCACAGCAATTGGATCGTCTGCGGGTGCAGCGACCATTCCCCTGCTGGGACATTGTTTTTGGACAGTCTGTCTGGTCCCAGATTCAGGTGACCAGGCACATGCGCCGCACTCAGTGAAAGCAGGTTGTGCTGAGCCAGACCAGGAGGCGTTCCGTTAGCCTGTAAAGGTTTCGGACTTGATGCCGCCCTGGCGATTTATGTATGCCACCACTGACATGTTGTCCGACCGGACCAAGACGTGGTGACCCTCTATCTTGGGACAGAAGCGCAGTAGCGCGTTGTCGACTGCCATCATTTCCAGACAGTTTATGTGTAGGAGCTTTTCCCGTTCTGACCACTGGCCAAAGAACGGTCTGCCCTCGAGCAACGCTCCCCATCCCGAGGTGGAGGCGTCCGTGAACACCAACTTCACACTCGAGGGAGTCCCCAGACTCACACCTGACTGATACCAGTCGGTTATCTTCCAAGGTTCCAAAGCTGAAACGCATTTCAGATCGACCCGGAGGCGAAACCGACCAGCGGTCCATGCCCTGGGCGGAACTCGCGCTTTCAGCCACAGCTGCAGTGGGCGCATGCGAAGCAGACCCAGCTGGAGCAATGAAGCTGCTGAGGCCATGAGGCACATCCAGCACTGGTCCCAGAAAAGAAATTTTCTGGCTGGAAGACAGCGAGCTCTTCGTCCAATTGAGTGTGAGACCCAGATTCTCGAGATGCTCGAGTAATGTGTCCCTGTGTTCTATGAGCTCTGATTGTGATCGAGCTAGAATCAGTCAATCCTCCAAGTAGTTCAAAATTCGCATTCCCTGGAGTCTCAGGAGTGCGAGAGCCGCGTCCATGCACTTCGTAAATGTACGGGGTGCCAGGGACAGGCCGAACGGCAGGACTTTGTATTGGTATACCTGGCCCCCGAAGGCGAATCTCAAGAATTGCCTGTGACGTGACGCTATTTGTATTTGAAAATAGGGGTCTTTCAGATCTATTGACATAAACGAGTCCTCCTGGCGAACTTGTGCAAGGATTTTCCTGGTTGTAATCATTCTGAACTGGCGCTTTGCGAGCGCGTTGTTCAGCTGTCGCAGATCTAGAATGGGTCTGAGACCCCCGTCTTTTTTCGGTACCAGAAAATACCTGCTGTATAGCCCATCTTCGCTCTGAGCCTGAGATAAAGGTTCTATAGCCCCTTTGCTCAGTAGTTTCGCTATCTCGGCTCGAAGTAGATGAGATACTTTGTTTTTTACCGTCGTTTCGACTCGCGCCGCGCAACGGCGGGGGCGTCGAGTGAACTGCAGCGAATAGCCTCTTTTTATAGTATTCAGCACCCATTCTGATGGAAGCTTTGCCCACGCATCTGCGTGAATAGCTAGAGGTAGAATGAAATCTTTGCTCTGGCCGTGGCATAGCGGCGGCCGGAGAGCTCCGGTGTGCTCAGAAATAGACACTGTGTTTGCAGTGTGCGAGGCGGGGGGTGCGCTGATCACAGCGGGCAGCCCGACCGCGCTCAGCTTCTCTCTGACAGGTTGTGGAGAGAAGGCGAGCGGGACGAGCCCCGTGGGGTTCAGCATGTCTGTGAGTGAATGTGGGCGCGGGATAGCGGGCACACTCACTGCACTGAGAACACTGTCGGCTCTCGCTGACTGAAAATGTATTGGTTTCGTTTTTACAGGAACCGCGGGACATGCTTCGTGTAGTGTTTGTGGGCACTGTGTCATGGAAACGTACACTACATTTATTGCACAATCGACATGAGTCGATTTTATTTGTGCTAGCCCTGTATTGTGGCGGGCTGTGTCTGAGTGTGGGAATGGGCACTGAGATGTGGGCATTCTTACAACACTCATAAAACCATCGGCCGTGACCGGAACACCAGAAAATACACTCTTTATTGGATTTATCCGGGTAGCCATAAAAACGGCTTTTGTGTGCAGGCAAGCGAGCAAATGGACAGGCTTGTTGACTGCTAAATACGCTGGAACAGTCACACTGCATGGAACTGGACGAGCGAAACGTTTCGGTGAAAATCTTGCCGCAGCGGGATTTGAACCCCGTCGCTTTCCTAGAGAGGCTAGGAAGGCTTTGAGACCTCGGGCTTGATTTCGATCCTCGGCCGGGGCCCGCGGTCTCTGTTCTCGGGCCTGGCGGCGTTGAGAAGCAGCGGTTCCGGGTGGTGCAGGTTGCGGCTGGGAGCTCCGGGCAGACGGCTGTTTAGAGCGACCTGCTGCGGAACTAGAGCGCTTCGGTGAGGAAGTGCTTCATCCCCTTCGATGTTTTTTGAACCTCTTGGAATATGTCCGCGAAATCTTTGACGGCAGATCCGAAGAGGCCAGCTGACGAAATGGGCGCGTCGAGGAATACAGAGCGTTCCACTTCAGTCATTTCAGACAGCGTCAATCACAGATGTCTCTCAGCCACGTTGAGAGAGGCCATTTTTTTGTAGCGCGTAGAGCCAGGTCTGTAGCGCTCCGCGATTCCGCAAATCGACTCAGCGCCTTCCTCGTCCATTTTTCGGAGAAGGTCGGCCTGGAAGATCTGCAAGATGGCCATCGTGTGTAATGCTGACGCGGCTTGCCCGGCGGCGGCGTATGCGCGACCGTGCATGGCTAACGTCACTCGGCAGGCTTTAGATGGTAGCGCCGTCTGCGTTCGCCGTCCAGCAGAAGGCGGGCAGAGATGGGAAGCTACCGCTGCTTCCACTGGGGGAAGAGAAAGGTATCCTATGTCTTTCGCACCGTCCACAGTGGGGAATGCAGCCGAGACAGAGGTACGCACCCTGGCCGAGAGGGGGGCCTCCCAGGACCTCTCGACTTCTTCGTGAAACTCAGGAAGAAAAGGCGCGGGCCTGGATTGTGACAGCGCGTGGTCCTTCTTGAGGAAGCATCCGTCCAGTCGGTTGCGCGAAGGCTGCGCGGGCGCCTCCTAGTTGAGGCCGAGGTTGTCGATGGCTTGAGAGAGCAGACGCATCAGCTCTGATTCAATGCCGGCTCGTTTCCCAGTAGGCTCGCCGATAGCAGAGGGGAGGTCCACAGAGCTCGCCCAATCCTCACTATCTGATGCCAGGATAGAACAGGCCTCGGCTGTTTCGTCGACCTCAATGGCGGAAGTAGCGGCGGACGGCGGCCGCTGTCCGTCGGGGAGGGACTCAAGCGATGCCGGCAAAGCTGGCAGGCCAACCGGTGAGCTTTGGCGGGCAGGAGAAGGCTCAAGCCACGCTGGGCACGGCGCTTTTGACGGCGCGGCGCTACAGCGGGCTGAAGTGCAGGCTCTGAGAATGATGCCAGGCGAGTCCTCAGAGTCACCATCGGCAGTAGCTCACAGTGAGGGTATCCGCCGTCGACGAGAGCGAGAGCCGAATGATCCTCACCCAGGCAGGAAACGCAGATGACATGGCGATCCTCTTCACTGACTGTGGCTCGGCACGAGCCGCAGGATCTATGCATCTTGAAAAAGACACAGCTCTTTTAGGAGAGAGAGAGAGACAGTGAAAAAATGTGTGGCGAACACACACACACACTTTGAAAAGGATATAACGCCGGAAAGCGTAGCAGGTAAGGCGGCTAAAGGCGGCGATGCCAGCGACTTCAGACTCAAGGCTCGTCCCGCTGTGTGCTTTTCCTCAGGCGACGTGGCTTCTCACTCCGGATCCAGCGATGCGTGATGCTTCGCTGAAGAGATGAAAATCAGTTGTACCAGCCTAATCGAGCTATATTTATAGGGCGAGACCACGCCCTTTCTGGCGGGACGTGACGAAATGGGCGCGAAATGCCCCCATTGGATATGTGTCAAGCAGGGCCACTCTCGATAGGCTGCTGCTGTTGCCGCAGGGCAGCCAATAGGCGCGCAAGCCATCTTGCCTATGTCTGCATGCTGCTGCACAGTAAGGACGCAGAAAAATGTCCTAAGAGCAGCCACTTGTAGATCTAATGTCATAAGGTCCCCTCAGAGCAGCATTAGAATTTATGCTGCAAAAATGTCCTTAGAGCAGCAAATGAATGTTGCATGGAGATACAGTAAGGTGCCCTAAGATGCACTAAAGAGCAGCCAAGCATTTTGTTGTATGTAGCTATGAAAAAATGCCCTGGGAGCAGCAACAATACACACAGAAAAAGTGTGCAATGACAGCAGCGTAACTTGCTATAATAGCCAGTAAAAGTTATAATAGAATATAAGCTAACATTAGCTATTATCCTTTCTTGGAGCTAGCTAGCTAATGTTGCGAGTTAGCTTAATTACATTAGTTAGTTAGCTAGGTAAGAAAAACAAGCTTTACTTGTTATACATACTTCATTATCCTGACATTTTAATGTAATTATCTAATATAGTTCAACATAAAACACAACATTACCTTAACTGCAACAATCTCCTGAAGGCGGCCATACACTGTGCGATGTCTGTGCGATTTCAGGCACACTGAACGAGTAAATCACATGCGATGTAAAGCCAAAGCTCAGGATTTATGTGCTCACACTATACAGTGAAGAAACCCTCTCAGATGACTGTCTTTTGGAGAAAGTATCTGCAAGTGCATAAATATCTTTACCTAATTTACACTTGAGTACCTATTATTTCTGAATGCAATATGAGTTGCAGGAGTCCACATCTACCAAAAGGCCTACAGAAGAGTCTGCACAAAGCAGTGATACAGAGGTGGGCAGTGTTGTATTTTCTTTTAAATTTTTGTTACATAAGGCATGCGTTGACAGGTTTACCCCAACCTACCCCTAGAAAATAGAGTAGCCTATTTTGAAAAATTTTCTGACAACTTAAAGAAAGAAAATGGGACTAGAGATAGAGTTGCTTCAAAGGAACTTCAGAGTAAGTGCTAAATATATTATTTCACACAGATTACTATTGCTGTCCTTATATCTCTTATTGCAGGCAAAAAATTACTTGATCACTGGCTTTTCTTTACAAAGAACAAGTAAAATAAAACTCAAAGAACTAAGCATATTTGTCTTGTCTTTAATTAAACATTTAATGAAATGTTGTATATTTTTTCTGATGGTGGCAATGTTGTGTAATATGGCACATGCAATGTCACAGGCCCGGTCAGGTGCAACCCTCTGGCTTTTCAGACACTGAAATCTTCCCTTTAGTTGGCCGAAGTTCATTTCATTGTGTGCCGTTGTTCTGGCTAGAGCTGCAATGTAACTGGTCTGGGGTTTGGGTCAGGGAATGGGGTCATACAACACCTGTCTCCAAGCAGGATCCTGTTGTAATCACCTGTATAATGGAAAAATGCAGTTCTGTTAGGATCAGCATAAGTGAACGTAATACAGGGAGCTTGATATTTATAATTTTCCTTACCACGTTCAAATAATGAGACATGCACATCCTGGCCATTTTGCATTCACAATTGTGATATGGAACATAGTCACACACCATCTAAGAGATTTTAGGCAGTTAATTGCCTTTTTTTTTATTTGATATAATATTAGGCTACTGATCTGGAATATTAAGAATCGTAATAGTAACTTGGCTGCACATTTACATTGTAAGTGTACAATTCTGTTCCCTTCCTGAAAAACCCTTTCTGTTCACAAAATCCCCTTCATTGAGGCCTTGAAGGGTATGTGTGCGCAGTCTATGGCACCAATCAAGTTAGTGAAGCCCTGAGGGGACATATAGCCTACTGCAAGTCATAATTGTCATGGTCATGATTGCATGATCTTCATTAAAAATTATAATATACCTGCGTTGGCAAAAAAAAAAGAGACAACAACCCTGCTTTAAGCTACAATCTTGGGTCTTAAGTGGCTTGCAAATGCCACAACCCCAAAAGTATAAACGACACCCTCACGATCGTTTCACAAGAAAAAAAGCTGCGCTAAAGGACTTCCCATATCAGCTCCGCTTTTGAAGCCGCGATCTAATCGTGTTAACATGAAATAAGCCTGCTCCCGAGCAGGTACAAGTTTACGCACCTGTTGCTATGACAGCAAGTCCAGGATGAGCGTCGGAGAACCAAACAATCGAAGATCATGCTAAATCGGCAACAATCAAATCCAGCTAAGTGAGTTAGCGATGTATGAAGAACGGGCCCCAGCTCTGTAGCAGTGTTGTTGTTATCTGCATTGGTGTTAATATTTTACTTTCTTAGTGTTCATATTGTAACACCGTGTCGGTGTTGCGAGAGGCAACACTTTTAAAAGTGTTGAACTAACACTTTGTGGGTGGTTCCCATATATACACTTTTAAAGTGTTGAAATTAACTCTATTGGTGTTGATTTCCAGATTTCAAATTTACTGTGTTACTTTGCATCCATGGCAAAACCAGATAAGAACCACTGCTGTGTTGGATACATAAATCCAAAATTCCCAAACATCTTAACAAAAAATGTTTATTGCATATATTTGTATTATTATATGATAATACCTAAATGCAACATTACATACAGAGATGAGTAGTGATCACATGACAACTGAGCGAAAGCGTTTCAGACTCAGGAGGTTTCCTGCTGTAATGATTATGTTCTGTTTGGGACACTAAAGCCGGGGACATACTTAACGACTGTAAGGCCAATTATGAATGTAATTTGTGCTTTGGGCATGATCAGTATTAAGTATCAGAGTCAGAGACAGTTGCGTTTAGTCGGTGTTCACAGTCGGTGTTTAAAATCTGCTCCAGTCATTGGAAACAGTCTGCAAATGTGTTCAGTTCAGTCTCAGAATATTCCAGCTAGATATTTTGTGCTGCACTATAATTTTCACAAAATGTGAAAATTCACTTCCTTTACAAACAGCTCACTGTGTGAGGCCATTATAACTGTTTAATGACAAATTCAATCTGTACCACTGTAGTTGAGGTCACGAAAAATATTCATGACACAGTTATAATGGCCTCATGACAGCCAATGGTCAAAACCAACCACATGCCAGTTTAACTCAATTCAATGTCAAGTTGTCATGACAAAGACACTGACAGGTTATGATGTTATGGTTTATGTCAAGGTGTCATAACAAAGACATCTTAAACAATGTCATATTTGCATTCAAAATGTCATTATTGAGCGAAAGACACTTAATGACAGTTGTCATAAACATGCATAAACCCTACTTCATATTCATGACATATGTCATGGTTATGAAGGTGTCATGTCAGTCTTATGTACACCCCTTCAAGTAAAGTGTTACCAAATTAATTTGAAATTAATTTCGTACTATACATATTTTTTGGTGCCATTTTAAACTTCCAAGCCATTTAAATCTCCTTCCACACAAGGAACACAAATAGGGTCTCACATATGCATGACTTTTCAGGTGTATCTGTAAGTGTGATGGCAAAATATTTTTTTTATTGCACTGATTAAATCTCCTTCCTCCACAGTGAATGCGCAGATGATTTTTGAAATTGCTCCTTTTACGAAATCTTTTACCACACTCAGAACACTGCAATTTCTTTCCAGAATGAGTTTGTAAATGACGATTCAGGTCTCTTTGATATGTGAAACTTTTCTTGCACTGAAGACACGTAAAAGGCTTCTCTCCAGTGTGAACTCTCGTGTGAACTTCAAGGTTTCCTTTACGTGTGAAACTCTTTCCACATTGAAGGCAGATGAAAGGCTTCTCTCCAGTGTGAACCCTTATGTGAATATCAAGGTTTGCTTTGTTTATGCAAGTCTTTCCACAGTGATGGCACATGAAAGTCTTCTCTCTAATGTGAGTTATTACATGATTCTCAAGTTCTGTACTGTTTGTGAAACTATTTCCGCACTGATGACAGAGAAAAGAGTTCTCTCTTGAGTGAATCCTCATGTGATAATTAAAGGTTACTTTATGTCTGAATTTTTTTCCACACTGATCACATGTGAAAGGCTTCTCTCCAGTATGAATTCTCATGTGAACCTTGAAGTTTCCCTTAAGAGTGAAACTCTTTCCACAGTGATGGCACATGAAAGGCTTCTTTCCGGTGTGAGTTATTATATGATTCTTAAGGTGATTCCTGTTTGTGAAACTCCTTCCACACCGATGACATGAAAAACGGTAATCTCTTGTGTGAATCTTCATGTGCTGATCAAGATTTTCTTTACATCTGAAACTCTTTCCACACTGGCCACATATGAACCGATTCTCTCCAGTGTAAATTCTGACAGGAGTCTTAAGACTTTCTTTATGTGAGAAGCTCTTGCCATTCAGTTTGCAGGTGTTAGGGCTCTCTCCAGTGTGACTTCTCATGTGAGAATTAAGCGTTCCTTTACGTGTAAAACTCTTTCCACACTGATCACATGTGTAAGGCTTCTCTTTGGTGTGACTTCTCATGTGAGTCTTAAGACTTTCTTTTCGTGTGAAGCTCCTTCCACACAGTTTACAGATGAAAGGACTCTCTCCATTGTGACTTCTCATGTGGGTATTAAGGGTTCCTTTACGTGTAAAACTCTTTCCACACTGAAGGCATGTGTATGGCTTCTCTCCAGTGTGACTTCTCATGTGAGTCTTAAGACTTTCTTTTCGTGAAAAGTTGTTACCACACAGTTTGCAGGTGTAAGGGTTCTCTCCACTGTGGCTTCTCATGTGGGTTTTAAGGTTCCCTTTAAGTGTGAAACTCTTTCCGCACTGAAGGCATGTGAAAGGCTTCTCTCTGGTGTGAATTCTCATGTGGACATTAAGGTTTCCTTTTTGAGTGAAACTTTTCCCACAGTAAAAGCAGGAGAAATCACTTTTAGTTCCTGTCTTTTGCGCTCTTTTTTGCGAGGGAGTCTTTTCATTCTGTGAGCACTGAGACTTATCTCCAATTATGAAATCATGATGTTCCTTATACGGGTTTTTTTCTTCCACTTCATTCAATTCTTGACTCTCCTCTTTCAGTGACATCAGGTCTAAAGTGAAAAAAGAGAAATACAGATAAAAGTTAACCCCAGTTTAAAGGCACAAAGCAACAGACATCAAAACCAACATAAAATCATTCAATAATCAAAACCAGCATAAAGAATCAAAACCAACAACACACATGCTATATCATATAAGTATTAAGCTACCGAAAGAGGTGTTACCTAATATCTCAAAACCTCTTCTCAATACTGTAGACTATTTTCTTTCTTTAGGATACGTCCAAAATATTTGGCAGTTATCAACCCTTTATCAATGACCCAGAACTGGTTTATTATGGACCAGGGGTCTTCAACCCTGCTCCTGGAGAGCTACTGTCCAGGCATTACAGGCATGTGTGATGGAACAGGGTTGGAACTGAAGTCTGCAGGACAGTAGCTTTCCAAGAGCAGGGTTGGAGATCCCTGTTGTAGACCAAAAAATGTGCAAGACCTTGATCATTTTCTGTAGAACAGTGGGCAGTTTAAAGTCTTAGGACAAACAAGGAACTCATGAACCAAAATCCAAAATTGCAACGGGGATTCCTCTGAGAGAAAGTGCTTATTGAAAGTTTGCAAGTTTATGTGGAAAGTTGAGTGGGAAAAGACCAGGACCTTGGGAAACACTGGTTTAGATCAGAGTCTATATGGTCTACTCACAGGGGCATCAGAAAATGGTTCAGAGCCATTGCTAGTACATACTATTTAATATATATAGCTGTGTTTCTACCACAGGAACTTTGGGGTGGTACTCTTTGCATTTCAACGGGAGGAAGGGGGGACTTGGGCACTGAAAATGCTGATTGGTTAAGTTCATGCCGCATTTTGATTGGTTGACACGCAGCATTTTATTTCAACCACTATTTTTAAAATTTGTTGCGGTGCGTGCAGTCCTACATCCCCGGACTAATTTGCCTAATCTTCACGGTACGTTAGATCGCAGTGGAAACGCAGAAAGCAACAGGTCTGGGGTAAAAAAATTCCTGGGACAAATTGTTCCGGGTAATTTTGGTGGAAACGCGGCTTAACATGCTACTTGTAGTAATAAAATGTGACACTGGATCACAAAACCAGTCACATGTCGCACGGGTATATTTGTGGCATTAGCCAAAAATACATTGTAAGGGTCAAAATTCTAGATTTTTCTTTTATACCAAAATATTTGGGTATTAAGTAAAGATCATGTTCCATGAAGATATTTTGTACATTTCCTACTGTAAATATATAAAACATTTATTTTGTTGACCCATGTGACTGGTTTTGTGGTCCAAGGTCACAAATAGTCTCTAGTTTTCCTAATCTTCTTATTGTTAAATTCAACTAAAGAAAACAATTTCAGCCAGCGGTGCAGTGTAAACACAACCTGTGATTGGTAACTTTCTTAGTGGCTAATTCTTAAATTATGCTACAAATATGAAGCTGAAATCATAGCTTTCAAAAAAAGAAAGCAAAAAAAGCAGCAGGAGGGCAGTCAGGGTACAAAAACACCTGCCAACGGTGAGTGAACTGAGAAAATGTATGTGCCAAAATATCTCTTAACAGTTATTAAACAGCATTTGCATTATATTCATTTCACGAGTTCACACTTACATACAATTAGAGGGAGTAAAGTTTAATGCGTATTTGGCGTGCTGTCCGGGGGGAGGGCTACAAGCTCGGCGTTCGGCCCGAACCCAGAGTAAACCTCCCATTTATTTAAATGGTTAGGACTAGAAGTGTGGAGAAGGGGTGGTGGAGGGATGCTGCTAAACTGTCAATGGTTTGAGGTGAGACTGCTGAATCTATATATACACCTTTTATCGTTGATTGCTGAGTGCTCTCCACTCGTGTTAATTATCTGAACCTGCTTCTCCCGAACTTTGTTAATAAAACATCATTAAAATATGTATTTGGCATTATGAATATTATTTAGCTACAGTATAACTAACAAACAGATAACTTGAAAAATAATATACTAGCTAGTCTCAGTCTCTCTGTAAAAATCTATCTGTTTTAAAAGATCCTTCAAGAGCATGTTCCTCGCATTTAAATTGAGTGTCTTAACCCTTGTGCCTCCTTAGGGACATTTTTGGCCTTTTCAGTTTTGTTTTTTTGATCACTTTGCCTTTGTTAATGCTAATTGCATAACATTTGGCACAGGTATGTATTTTTATTGTAATTTTACTATTTCACTGCTATTTCCTTAAAAAAAAATTTTTTGCACTAGGTACACAAAATACTCCCTCTCAGTGCCTTCTGGAAAAAAATGGTCCCATTGAAACAGAATTTTTTTTTATCCCATTGCCATTTAACTATAAAATGATGCAATCTTTGATAAGAGGCTTACATTCTGTTGGCAAGGCTTCAAAATTTTAATTTTTAAAAATTTTTATCAGATGGTGCCATTTTTTCAGGTTTGGTCTATAAAGCAAATACTCGCTTTATTGCTGTTTTCTGCTTCGGCATATAATAGAGCAAATTGGATAAATTATACAACGATATTTGTGTGGGTGTGTTGGTATGGATGTCTGAATGTAGTTTGTATGTGTGTAATAAAAAGAAATGTGTGTGTTTGTGTGCTTGTAATATTGAGAGAGGAAAAAAATTGCAATTCCTGTTTTTCCACTGTCCCCACATTTAAGACCTCTCAAAATAATTAAGACTTTTCTTATAACATTTAAGATATTGAAGACTTTTTATGGACTTAAATTTAACAAAACTGAACTTAAGGTTTGGTTCAATTAGAACGTGTGAACGCTGCCATCTGAACCCTGGTGCCAAAACAAGTGGACCGAGACCGTTGAAAAGATCTGCTAGGTCTGCTTCCAAATGAACTCTGGTACGGTTCGAATGAAATATGAATGTAAGGACCAAAGACATCTAAACAAACGAGGATGACGATGTGATGTCACAACATGTGACCCTCAAACGGACAAGATCAAGCATACTTGGTTTTTCTCATCATAGGAGCTACGTTGTCCATCACAGTTTGTTACAGGTACATTCAATACGTCGGAACCGCATCAACTTACTGCAGGCTCTTCACGAGTTCTCAGCTTGTAAAAATAATATCATATGTACGCAATTACATCGTGCACATTTAGCCCAGCACACAGCATTGTTTAAGATGTTTGTGAAGTTCCATCACAAAATATACATCATAAAAGCCAACCAGGACTAAATGTATCATTTTCTTTGTGGTCCGGAACAAAATAACTAAACTAAAAGAGAACTAAAAGTAAAAGAAACTAAAAGAAAGAACACTTTTTAAAGTGCCCCTATTATTGTTTTTCGAATATTCCCTTTCATGCGGTGTGTAAAATAGCTGTTTGTGAATTTAAACGTTCTGCAAAGTTGTAAAGTCGAAAAGGCACGATAAATAAAGTTATTGTCTCCTAAAAGAAAAAATAAACTGAACCTCCAATACGAGTTGTTTGTGTTTCGAATCATACTGCTTTACTGTTCTACGTCACTAGAAAAAGACATTTGCGTAACGCCCGGATATGTTGTACGCCCACGAACAACTTGACCAGCCCTCAAACATCATTTTACAGACGATTGCTTCTCAAATCTCGGAGTTCAACGTGGAATTCACAAAAGGGCTTACGCTTGACAGATGGGTCAGAACAGTTTATTTGGAACAGCTTGCTCCTCAAAATCACAACCTGCAAGTATGATTAATTGTTGAAGTATACATTTTCTACCGGTTGTTCAAAATGTATAGTTTTTTGTTTTATGATGTGTAGGTCTCCTGCTAACCGTTATTACTGTCTTACTGAAATACTACTGCTAACCAGCTGTGGCCCACTATTTCTTAAAACTGTGTCTATTAATGCAGATTGTCTGTCGTTCTTACTACTTTGAGTAAAGATAAAGAATGGAGCAAGATTTGTTTTACAATGTTACATCAGTCATTCACATTGGTGCACAGCTAATGTATGCGCTGATACAGTTCTTGTATGTGCACCACAAAAAATGTGAAACATACAAACATGAACATACTCTTTTTAATGCTGATAGAGAGGAATTACAGATCCAAGATCTCATAATGTACTTCAAACTGAGTAGCTTATCACTGAGAAACGTCCTGCTCAAGTCTTCTTTGCGATGGAGGTTCGGGATGAATAACTAAGGTAGTTCTTCCAATGTTTCATAATTGGACTCGCGCTCAGACTTATATGGTAAAATCAACGCCATCGCTACTGTCTTCTAGGGATGAGCGAGTACAGCATTATCTGTATCCGTGTTAACCATATGAATTATCTGTATCTGTATTCGGACTGGGCGGGGCCTAACCCGGAAGTGGCCGAGATTTAACCCGGAAGTGTGTTTGTGTGTGTAGCAGCTTAATTTGTTATATTATTTATACTACAACTACCTTTATTTTTTAAATAAAATACAGCAAGAAAGTGAAGTCAAAAAAACTGGTTAGAGCCAGCAGACGGTTTAAAATAAAAAAAAATCCGATGACCGGCAGAGAGAGAGAGAGAAAGAGAGAGAATGTGTGTGTAGCTAGCTAATTAAATTGTAATATAGTTTTATACCACTAATTCCTTTATTTTTTTAATGAAATACAGCAAAAAGTGTCAGACACTTAGTGCGTGAAGTAAAAAAAACTGCTGACTGTTTAAAAAAGAAAAAAAAATCTCCGACAGGCAGAGACGCATTCTACCAAGCACCACGTCTGAACAAACCCCAAGTTTACCAGAACTCTTCTGGTTAATAAGTAAGTGTACTACAAACCGAAGTAAAAAACAAACCTGAAGCTGAAGAAACCCTAAACGTTATCGGAAAGAAGATACGCGAACCTGAGTGACTGAGGGAGAGAGAGAGAGAGAGAGAGCTGTTCTCAGTGTTCTGTGTGTGAGTGAGCAGAGCGGGACACAGCAACACAATAAATCTGTATGCGTGTAGGGAAGGGGCGCTGTGACTAGCCTATCACAGAACGCAGACACAGTCAGCTACCCAATGAGGATTTTTATTCAATCCGAGCACAGATATTGACTCGTATTATACTCGTACTCTGCAAAAGTGCTTTATCCGTAAACTCTACTGTCTTCACAGTGCAATCGCTGAGGACTGAGGAAACCTCCGGAGCTGAAGTTCAGTTATGGAAATAGGCTAGTAGCTTCCGACACACACTGTAAGTGGTAGACCAAGTACAACAGACTGGGCAATCTGACCAATCAGAGCAGAGCAGGCTCTCGGAAAGGAGGTATTTAGAGAGGGTGACTCATCCTTCGAGTCTTTGAGAATCATTGAACAATGTGGTGATGTGCATTGTGCAATGTATATTATGAGAAAATTTAAGTGTTTTTGACCTTTGATGCATGTAAACCTGTTGTAGTAGACCTCCAAAACTATTAGTTACCTTTAAAATAACATAATAGGGGCACTTTAAAGAACTCCAGAAACTCTGTTGAAGGCAGCATTAGTATTTGGCTGGTCATGACTGTCCACATGCTCCATATTAAATACAACCCACAAACTGGACACTCATATGACATTCTTCAAAAATATTATTAATTTCTGTAGAGCTGGACATTTTAATAAGGATGAAATTAGAGTTCAGCTTTAAGAATGAAACCAACCTGTTTGTTCTTCATTATCTTCTTGTTTCATTCTGAATGTTTCTTCAATCCTCACGTCTTCACTCTCCTCTTTAATAAACGCCATCTTTATATTAGTGTCACATGGATCTCAGCTGCTTCACCAGGAGTTTTTCTGTATGTCCAAACACTGTCATGTTTAAGATGAGAATAATTAACAGAAAGAAAAGGCAATTTTTTTTAAGTGAAAGAGAATTTAACTTGCCCGAACGGACAAGGAGCCTGATTAAAACGTCAATAACAAAAAAAAAAATGAATAGGGAATCACAAAAACGCGAAAATTATACAGATTTTATTTCATTAAGTGAACGAGGCGATTGATGGTGGATTATAATATGTGACCTGATCCAGCAAAATGAGTCACAGTGACCCAAATTTCAAAATTGAGATTTTGGTATTAATGGAAAGAGGAGACCATAAGCTTTCAAATGATATCCTAGTCAAAGTCTTTAATACCTTGAATGGTTGTAAAGATATACACATTTGAATTATGGTCGTCTGCCCTCTTTTTCCAATTGAAAACCTGAGAAAATCGCTTTTAAAGTTTTTTGCCCGTTTTTTGTTGATATCTTTCAAAATCCATTGCATTTAAAGGGATAAACTATTTATTTTACAGCTTAATTTGACCGAAGACATTAATATATATATATATATATATATATATATATATAAATGCCATTAAACCAGGCTGAAGCTCAAATTATTTTAAAGTTTTTATTTGAATAAATAATTTAAAAGTACCTTTTACAAAAATTTACAAAAATCAGAAAGATTGAACAGAGGTGCTACATTTTTGCTGGAGAGAGAGGCTGTGTGTGTGTGTGTGTGTGTGTGTGTGTGTGTGTGTGTGTGTGTGTGTGTGTGTGTGTGTGTGTGTGTGTGTGTGTGTGTGTGTGTGTAAGAGAAAGTGAGAGAGGCAGAGAGACAAGGAAACAGAGATCAAATAATGCTAGTCTATGCAATCATATCTTTGTGTAGGCTAGTTGACAATAACAGCGTAACAAATTCATAACGGAGATACCAACAGTTAAATATTGGGTTAATCAAACACATTGTAAAGGATGCTCCTTGCAGATAAATAGCTACACTCATTCACATTTGCACTCACTCACATCCATGCACAGTAAATACACTCACTCAGATTCAAATTTGACATTAAATTCACCTTTCAGCTCTTCTATTCTAAGCTGGGCAGGGAGAGGGACAACTTACTTTCTCAACTGGCGGTTTTGAGCAAATCTCACGGATATTTTTGTACAGATAAAGGCCATTGCACACTGAGTCTGAAATTCATTCGAAATTTTCGTACGTAAAAAAAAATCGACCTCACGTTATGTCAATCACGCTTGCACACTGTCTACGAAACTTTCATCCGTTATATAAAAAAAATCGTACGTTTTTCGCATCTGTAGCAAGCAGTTTGAATGGTGTTTTGACAATTCGGAGCCACCGAATACGAAAAAACGCATACGAAAAATAAGCGGACTCAGTGTGCAATGACCAGGGGGCTTGATAACGCTTCGGCAACTTTGCTCTCTTGTTAGTGACATTTCTCAAATTAATAATATTAAGTCTTTCTGAGGAGATCTGCTAGCGTGTTTATTACAAAGAGCGCTGGCTGCGAGTCTGACATGAGGATGGGTGGACCAATCGCGTGCCGGTCAGTTGAAACGGCTTTCCATCGACAAATGATCAGCATTTGTGTACATTTCTAAGCTTTTTGATTGGTTCTATACAACGTGTAACACCATTTGGAGAGCAGAGATAGTGACGTTTCAGGGTATACCCGGGAAATGCTCAGAGCTGACGATAGGAGTTGAGAAAAGCAATGTTCATTTCCAGCGAATTTAGTAAAACGTTGTAAACTTTCATAGTAATTTAAATACCTTTACTCAATTACCTGGACTACGAAACTTTGGGAGATTATTTTTGAATGTCTGTTCTTTGAAATTAGCACAAAAAAAAATCAAATCTATTATTTCATTGTTTTTCCACATAATCGGCCCATATCTTAAAATGGAACGTTGCGACTTCCGACTCATTTCGCCAGATCGGGTCACATATGTAACATACTGATGGTAACAAGGTTGCTGTGTGCTCTGAGGCTCGCACAGCACACAAAGAAACTCAGTTAAAGGGGTCATCGGATGCCCATTTTCCACAAGTTGGTATTGTTCTTTAGGGTGTTCATGTAAAGTTTGTAATATACTTTGGTTAAAATTCTTCAATGGTTGTGTAAAACAACACCATTTTTACCTCCTCAAAAACAGCTTTGTTCACAGTGACATGTTTCAGTGCATGTCTCTTCAAATGATAATGAGCAACTGCTCACCCCACCCCTCTCTTCCATGGGGAGTGTCGAATGGCTGAGGGCAGAAATATGCTAATACGGGACAGTGCATCAGTGGTCGTGGGCGGAGCATGAGCATTATGACATCATAGTGCTCAGAAAATCCAAAAGGCTTTTTGAGAGTGCTTAGACTTTTTGAGGATTAAAATAAAGATGGATTTTTTTTCAATGTATGGTGGCTGTGTCCAGACACTGCAAAGTAACATTTATATGCAAACACCATATAAAAGTGAATTTTGCATCCAATGACCACTTTAACATACTGCAGTAAAAATACAGTATTTTTGCTATTTTATAGCCTATATTTGTATTAAGCAAGATGACTCGACCATAAGTGCTGTTTTCCTGAAAACCATGTTGTAATTTTTCAGTGTAAATGTTTTAATTTGATTGGTAACAGCCATATAGCTGTCTTATTATTCTAATTTAATTTATTGATCAAATTTAAGAATATAAAATGAAAGATGAAGCATACATTTAACAAGATAAGGAAAAATGGGCCTCTATAAGAAATAAACAAAATAAAAATAAAAAATAATGAAAAAAAAATAATGAAAAAAAAAACCTGGGGTAAATATCACAAACATGCAGAATGCGTCAAAGCTGATAGAACACTGATTAGAATATTGCTTCAGATTAAATTATCCAGACAAGCAACTGTTTTACTCGGTCAAGCGAATGACTGATTTACTTACACATGCCAATGCTTAATGTCGAGCCCTGACACGTATATTAAACATGTTTGTTGTAGCGGTCCTAATTTTCTTTGAAGTTGGGAGAACCAGTGCTACCAAGCAAAAAATGTAAATTCTAGCCCTGTGATTACACTCACAAATACATTTGCAGAATACACATAATTTATTTTTAAAATATGCCTAAGATGCAAAATAACAAGCCCAATTAAGGATAGTAATAGTCATTTTTAAGTACAAACGCATTTGAAGACCAGAAAAATAATCTGGTCACATCATTGTAGGCTATTTCTCAGCAATGAGGCAACTTTACAGTTTTTATAAACTAACAAGCTTCACTACAGGTGCAGGCAGGTAATTCACACTCATAATCTCTCTCACTTTCCTTTGAATTAATTCAAATCAATGAAATACACCGCGCTAATAATATAACAAAAGGAAATGCCGTTAACTGGGTCATTCCTGTTATAAAGTGACTTTCCTGTCTCAATGATTTAATTACTCATATTGTCTCTAAAATGAGTCACATATTTATAATAAATGGCTAAAATTGTAGATTTAAAGCCCTATTCGCACGGAATTAGTATTATCTGGGGACCTCGTGTAATTTAAATATGACCCCGTCACATCTGAATTTCATGTGGCGCATTCGCACGGGATAACCGAAGCCTGTGATTTTACTCAAATTTACCGACTTATCTCCCGGATATAACGTTAATAGGCTATTGCTTGGGAATTTCTTTTCGTTATAGGTCTAGCTGTATGATATATTATGACATAAACAGAATAAAGTTCCTTACCGCATGCTGCTATACATGTCATTCATCTCCATCGAATCATTCTTTTTGTGTTTGCTCTTCTGATGATTTTCAGCTTTCACTTTCTGCAAATTGTGTAGTTGTGTATAGCGATATGACCCAGCACCCAAAATACTAACAAAACACTCCAAAACAGCCTCCATTCTTCGCGAAAGATGGATAAAAAGGCGCACATGAAACAACAACCTTGAAAAAATGATATACGATCCGGCCAAATCACAGAGATGTCGATTCGCAGTCGCACGGGACTAATATTATCACAGGACCTCGGTGTTCTGCGAAATATAGTAGGTAATTTGCGGGGGAATTTTTACTTTAAAAATTACAGACATGGCCGATTCGCACGGGATAAAGATCCTCCGCAATTATTACTCCGCAATTACTAGAGGTCACCAGGTAATACTTATCCCGTGCGAATAGGGCTTAAGTCATCTTTATCATTTAAACAGAGATAATAGACATTAAAAGTACTATTTTGTATTTTACACACCTTTTTATTGATCCATTTTTCAATTTGATCATGTCCGCAGTGCAAATTAATCAACTTCCGCAAGAAATATAAACCATGAAATTATAAAAAAAATGATAAAATATTTTAAATTATGTTATAGACTTGGCTAAACTGTAGGGCTGGGTAAAAATATCGATTCATCAATGCATTGCAATTATTTGTTTCTCAATTCAATATCGATTCATCAAATCCTATGAATCGATTCAGCCCACCGGCCAGTGGCGGCGCTGTTGGCAACACTCTAGTAAGAGCGTTCAGCGTTGTACAAGACGCGCTTTACCAAAACAGCAAGATGACGGACAGTAGCTGCGCTCCGTTCAAGCCTGCAGCACCAACCAGGGACGTCGTTAGGCCTATTTTAGGGGGGCTGAAGCTACCCCAACATGTTCCTAAGTCCCCCTAAATGACAATAAGAACAAGAAGAAGTCTCCGGGAGTCTCCCGCATATTGATAGCGGCTCCCTGATGTCCGCAAATTAGTTCAAATCTCCCGAAATCTAGAGCTCGCGAGCTCCAAACCGCGCAGCGCGCGCACGACAGAGAGGGAGAGAGAATCCTTGCGTGTGTGTGCAAAGGTGCGCGCATGTGCCTCACGAAGAGCATTTTTTTATGAGTATGCACATTTTGTGTTTCTGTTTACATTTATTTTATAACTTGAATGTATAGGAAGAAATAAATATACTTTCTATAACAGTTACATGCACTTTAGAGGTGTTAATAAAGCATCTGTTTGTTACAGTTGTGGTTTGTATTCAAACACATGTACAATATTGTACAGTTTGTTCTGCTAAATAAACCATGACAGGAAACATGCTGGGGTCAATTTGTTCTTAAACATTGGTAATACTGCACACATTATTAAAAAATATACTCAGGTACTTAATTACTTCTGTATTTACTAATTATTGAATCGATATCGATGCTAATAAATCAATATCGAATCGAAGCCTCAAGAATCGAAATCGAATCGAATTGTGAAATTCCTAACGATACCCAGCCCTACTAAACTGATCTCTAAACTTCTAATCATACATATAAATCATGTGAAAATATAGAGGGGGGGGGGGGTTTACAAGTTTCTTCAATTACCATTTCCCTGAAGTCATCTTCCACTCTGTTATTATACTAAACAGTGGCTGATGAGTTCAAAAATTCACCTTCCAAAACAGACTGCAATTTCATTGAGACCATTTTCAAGAAGTGACATTTCTTTTTCCCGCTGGAATTCAACTGTACAAACTGAGGTAAGCTTCAACTCTCACTCCTAACTTTTTTTTTTAGTTTTTGAAATGTTATCCTGCTTGTCCCATCCTTAAAGTTCCACCGTGTTAGGCTATGTTATGGAGAATGTAATGTCCTATCAAAAAAATGTAAAAACAAATCTGTCATAGTTATGAAAGTTCTGTTCATCTGTAGAAGGTTAGCAAGCTAAATGTTGATCACTCAAAGAGCTATGGCCAGTGGCGGTTCTAGACCATTTCAACTGGGGGGGCCAAGCTGGGGCCAGTTGTGCTGTTAGAGGGGCCAGTTGCATTTAGACCTTATTGTTGTCATATCATTTTCTGCACTGCACTGCAGGCATTAACAGGCAAAATACCATGTTTATAATCATTCAACAATGTATTTGCATTTCCATTATATTTTTACATTTGCATTACATATTCAGTATTAGTCACAGTAACTGTAATTGACATGATGTCATTCTTTCTCTCCATTTTGGTGAGAACTATAGAGCAAAAGCAATGGGGACCAAGAAGCGTATTAATTAATTTACTTGCTAGGTTACTATGTCTAACCATTTACAGGGCTCCTGCACACTTTTTAAAATCGAATTTAAGGCTTTTTAAAACCTGAAGAAATCAAAATTCATACCGTACATTAGGGGTGTGCGATATTGACAAAAATATCTCTCAATATTTTCAATGTTTTGTTGATGATTAGATTAGATATTTTACTGATTGTGTTTTTGTGCTGGTGACATGGCTGGTTTAGGCCTGTTTTTGACAGCAGACTCACAAAGATATTCATATTTTTTAATATTCTATGCAGTGGTCAGTTAACAGCAGGGACCGAAATTCATTTTTTAATTAATTTTTTATTAATTTAATTTGCCACCTTAAATTGATTTCCAGGGGCATTTTCACCTATATATGGACATTCTTTCTAAACTTATTTAGAGTTATGAATCACCTTTTATGTCAAATACTAACATTCAAATTATACAGTAATTATACTTATTTATACAATAATACTTAATTATACAATAATTATACAGTACCACTGTTACCAGTCAAATTAAATAATTTAATCAAAATCCATCTTTGCAGTCTAGAGGAGACACAGAAGTGGCATTAATATATTTAAACTCCATTCACAATTGCATAAAGCTATGAGATTTTTTTAAAATCAATATTTAAACATGAAATTATTTCTAATTTTAACGTTTTAATTAAAGGGTACTTTAAATATGAAACTAAAACCGCCAGTAGGCGGCGGCAAGTCACTGTCTTAATAAGTGAGTTGAAGGATTCATTCATTCAACGAATTCGTTCAAACGGCTGATTCATTCGGGAAAGAAGCAAGTGATTCCTTCAAAACGCGGATTTCAGTCAAGAAATCATCGCTGTTTGTTTTCCCTTTATTTCGCCGACTAGAATTTCAAAATGAAACCGTAGCAGAGTCTCAATGCAACAGACAGCGATATAAATATGATATAAATATAAGACATAAACTAATTTGGGGACATAGCCTACCTATGAACCGCACACAGCAGTGAAAGGACGAGAGACAAATGCGATGTCAGCTCACAGTGCATCGTATACAGTTAAAACATTGATTACAATATCATAATAGACAATACACATCGCACACCCGATACGCACATAAAGAATGAACTTGCAACTGAACTGACATTTACCAGCTTTCTCCTTCTCTCCTCTCTCGCGTGCAGGAGACAGACGTTATTCTGCCGCGATTCCCGCGAATGTGACGCGAATTGTCACGTGAACAAGCAAATCCACAAAGATAGAATAATAAAAAAGTAATACGCATACAACGATAGCAAAAAAAAAAACAGTTTTGTAAAAATTATTTCACACTCCACATTTAGGGGGGCCACAAGGGGGGCCAAGATTGTTGTCACAGGGGCACGGGCCCCCCTGGCCCCCCCTCTAGAACCGCCACTGGCTATGGCTAAATTTTCCACCCTGTTAGGTCTATAAACCTATGCATGCTGCATCGCAATGGCATCAATAAATTCTTCTGGCCGGGCCCAAGATTACACATCAGCTGGTATGTTGACAATCAGATAGTGTGCCTGATGAAAGAACCGATCACCAACAGAATCATTTTGGGCAGGGATTAATGTAAAAACAGATATTGGATAAAAATCTAGTCTAATGTGTATGTAAACAGGACAAAAAAAATCATATGGTTAAAAGATCAGATCTGTGCATCAAGACTTGGGCCGTTTCTCAAAATGCGTTCTTGTCTGTACTTGTGTTCTTGTGGACTTGTGAAACGTCATCAGTCGTTCCCCCCAAGTACTGTTCCAATTCTAAGTTCACATCTAGCCAAGTCCAGTTCAAATCCCCGGATGTGTTCTTGATCCGCCCCTTTTATCGAGGATGCATCGAGAGGTGACTTGTGCGGACTTGAGACAGCCAGGTATCCCAGAATGCATCTCGCACCAACCAGCAAGCGTCAATAGCAGAGGAGAAAAGCCGCGTAATTTAAAAATACTACTGTTATTGTGCCACGAAATGTAATTTTAAGAGTTTTTCAGGCGAGAATGTAGTTGTTTAAAGCTCAAATATGTGGTTTATTCATAAAGATAGCGCCTATTTGAAAAATGTATCTGACGTTTTCGGAATTGTGAGATCCAGGCGATCACTGGGAGTTCAGCGCTCATTAACCCCGACTGGAACAGCTTTTCCTCGGCTAATACGCTCTATGCACAAACGCTGCTGACGTATTTCCGGTAGGATCTCAGCCAGCGTCTTTACTTCCGCATAGCGCGAAGTGTATAGCGGCACAACTTTAATAAAATTCATTTTCTCAGAAACGGAGACAACGATTTTAGAAACTGATTCGCTAGTCGGATTTCGCACGATATGAGAGAATACTCACCCTCAAAGTTGTCGATGTAGGTCGAAATATATAATTTAAAGCCCTTCTCTTTCTTACTCTTATGTGTGACAGCTAACTGCCTCACAGTGTTGTTAACATCATTCACGTCAACCGCAGGAAGTTTTTGTAAACAGCGAGTGTAATTTGCCATTATCTCCACCTAAGGCAAACCCGGCTTCTGACGCAGCACCGGATGTAACTGGGCGGGCTGAGACAAAACGCGGAAGCGATCGTGCATAGAGCCTATCCTTCTGATGTTTGCCGCTGGCTCTGATGTCTCTAGTCTAGTGGTTAAACATGAGATATAATTTGTCTTGTGTATAAGTCGATCTTTGGTCTCATTAATATATAGTTTGTTCCATGGCAAATCGGTTTGGCTGAGGTAAAAGTTAAGTTTCAGAACTTTATATATTTAGGCTATTTAACTTTAACTTTGTAGCCTTTTAGAGAGCTGACTTATGTTTGACTAAATTATTTGCTTTATTTTTTATTCTGTAGCTTCTTATACCTTTTAGGCTACTTACTTTTATACTGGATATTATTGATCATTAAAACTCACATTTAACAATAAGAGACAGGGTTGTGTAATTTTATTTTATATATTTCAAAATAGAATTATTTATTTTACTATAGGCTACATTCTCTTCACTGTATGTACATGTATAATAAAATAAAATGATACAACCCTGTCTCTGTTTGTTAAAAGTCCGTTGTAAATGAAAACAAAAAGAGCAGGGTTGTGTTTTATATTTCGTTTTGTTATATGCAGTGAAGATAATCAATGTAGCCTACGGGTTGCCTGCATTTGTGTGGTCATTAATATGTTTAAGATTTTTTTTTAATGAAAAGAGGCAGAGTGGTGTTTTATAACATATTTCGTTTTATTTTTGCCTAAAATATACACAAAGAGATAACCGAGTAGCCAGAGCGCGCTGAGTGACGCGATCAAGAACGCGCTGTTCCATTTGCAGAATAACCGGACTCGCGTCCTCTCGTCCTCGGGAGTTCGTTCTTCTGAGTCGAACTTGGCCAGTCCGAACTACCAAGGACGCAAGTCCGAAGTTTGCATACTTGGTATTGAGAAACGGCCTTGCAGTGTAAACGCAGCTTTTCTGTTGTGAGCTTTACACATCCATATACCGTTCATATATTAGGTAAAGCAATGCCATGTTAGATTCACAAAAAATATTAATTTAAAAAAAATGCATGAATAGTTTGTATCGATTATAAACCTTTAAATTCTTAATATTACAAACCTCTCTTAAGCCGAATCCCAGACTCAGGAGCGCGGCGCAGACCTATGACGTCACATCACTCAACCAAAATAAAAGTCCTGTATAGTTCAAAGAAACCTTTTTATTATTTTTTATTATTCAACTTTCATAAAAACTTACAATGACATTTTACATCAGACATAAAACAAACAGATATTGGGGAAAACCTATACCAGATCTTACATTGTACAGAGTAAAACAATAAATTCTACAAACTATTTTTTCCAAAATATGAGATGTTTTTATGCACTACTTATTTCTAGTGATTGATTTCAGTGAGTCATGGAATATTTTAATATCTTTACAAAAGAAATTAAAGGAGGGTGTTATAGACATTACTTTATCTTTATGTATATTGAAACTTCCCAAGAAGAATTATTAACTTTAAAGTATTATCAATCATATCTGAGCCAGTATTACAATCCAAGAAGAAGATCATAGCCTCATCTATTCTGATTATTTTGTAGAATGCATCAAAAACCATCATAGATACTTGCTTCCAAAAATCTTCAGAATATTTACAATTACAAAATAAATGTATGAGAGTTTCAGATTCAAGATTACAAAAACAACATTGTGGAGAGAAGTCTTTTTAAAACTTATTAAGAAATGCATTACAGGGATAATACCTGTGTAGTATTTTAAAGTTAATTTCTTTTACTTTGTTTGGCAGTAAAAATTTATTACTAGCAGACCAGATTGTCTCAGAAGAGGGTATAAAAGAAAATAATTGTTTCCATTTCAGAATTGCTTTAGGGTAGCAACTGATATCTTGATTAAGACACTTTCTGATGTAAGAATTATTACACTTCATATCCAAAATATTAACGCCTCCAATAACAAGTTTAGGAATCTGCCGCAAAACTGAGTTGTAACTAAGATGCGCTTTCACAAGATGAATCAATTTAATGGAAATGTTTTTAACAATCTTACGGTAATCTCTACATGTTGATTCAATCCCTGAGAGAGCAAGAAATTGTTGATAGTTATAAATCTCACCATTACAATTTAATAAGTCGGAAATAAAGATAATTCCTTTATCAAACCATTCTTTTTTATATATACTTTTTCTATTAGATAATATATATTGGTTATTCCATATTATACATGTGTGAGGGAAGAAATTATGTTTAAAGGCTAGTTTCCATGCATCTAGTGATTGCTTGTGAAAATTAGATAATTTTATGGGAAGTTTACTACATTTAAAGTCAGATGATAATAAAAATTTTAACCCACCACACTTTTCAAAAAACAAATTGGGGATATAAAACCATATAGAATTATTATGGGCCAAGCAATGTTTTATCCAGTTAATTTTAAAAATGGTGTTAAGAGTACTGAAATCAAGAGCGTTGAGCCCACCCTCCGAAAGAGTTCTAATAATCGTTTTTCGCTTTATATATTCAGTCCTGTTTTTCCAAATGAACTTAAATATGGCCCTGTCAATATCTGTGCACATTTTAGAGTTAACATACAAGGAGAGAGCAGCAATCTCTGAGACCAGCAATTAAAAACCATTTTTGCTTTATGTAAACACGTAGTAAAATTATTTTCAACTCTTTCATGCGGAGATTTACTAATTATAATGCCAAGATACCTAACCTTTTCTTTTACCTTAATTCCACATGTATCTGGGATAGCAGAATGATGAATTGTCATAATCTCTGATTTACTCTGATTAACAAAAAGGCCAGAGGCATTTGAAAAATGTTTTAATGCCTCTAATATAATGGGGACTTGTCTTTTATCCTTCAGGAAAATGCATGTATCTTCTGCCAGTTGACTAGTTAGAATAGTACGGTCTGCAATTTGGATGCCCTCGATATTCAAACAATTCACTATATAAAGGTTAAGAAGCTCTGCAACCAACAGAAACAAAAAAGGAGAAATAGGGCAGCCTTGCCTGATTCCTCTCTCAATGACAAACCGTGGTGAAGTCCCATTAGATAAGGATACATTACTATTAATGTCTTAATACAAGGTCTGAACAGTTTTCATAAATTTTGGACCGAAGCCAAATCGTCCTAAAGCATCATACATAAGGCATGTACTACTGTATCAAATGCCTTGTAGAAATCTAAGAACAAGATAAGTGCATCATCATTAACTAACTCAGAATAATCTAAAAGATCTAAAACAAGACGAATATTATTTGAAATGTGTCGACCTTTCATGAAGCCAGATTATGTGAGTGAGATAACTTCTTCTAAGCAGGGTTTTAGTCTCTTAGCATATACTGCAGCCAATATTTTGTAATCAGAATTAAGCAACGTTATAGGGCGCCAATTATCTAAAAAAAATGTATCTTTATTTGGTTTAGGGATTAAGGTAATAAGACCTTGCTTCATCGATGCGGATAGTTCTCCCCGATCTAAACATTCTTTAAAAACATCTAAAATTAAATATTTTACATCATTCCAAAATGATTGATAAAATTGAAACGGTAACCCGTCAGGGCCCAGACTCTTATTAAATGGGGTCTTTGTAATTAGAATGTCTAGTTCTTCCATAGTTATCTCTCCCTCACAAACAGCTTGACTATCTTCACTTATAGATGAAATAAAAGAATCCACCTCCATGAAAAATGTATTAGAAAATTCAGAATGAAATGAAGAAGTATAAAGTCGTTGATAGAAGTCAGATACAAACTTTGAAATTTTGTCTTCATTGTGAAGTGAGATTACCATTAATATTAAGGGTTGAGATCCTTTTTAACTCTCCTCTTCTTTTTTCTAAATTAAAAAAATATGTAGAGTTCTTTTCTCCAAATTCTAGCCATTTTGCCCTTGATCTGATGAATGCACCTTTGGCCTTTTCAGCATAAAGAACATCAAAGTCTTCCTTCAATAAATACAACTTCTCCCTGTCCTGTTCATTGGGAGATGACAGACATAAAATATTATTTATTCCCTTTATGATCGCAGAGCTTCTCGACTCCTTTGCCTTAGAGAGTTGTCTACCAAACTGTATAGAGAATTTTCGGCAGTCGTATTTAAAAATTCCCACTTTGCAATAGCAGAGTCTGAATTAACTTTACATTTCTCAATAATGTTCTTAATGCCTGAACAATATGAAGGAAGTTGCAAAAAAGAAGTATTCATCTTCCAGTATCCTGGTCGTCTCTGAAAACTATTACGAACCTCAGATATTTCAAGATCGATACAGGCATGATCAGTTAGAGGGGCAGGAGAGATTGTACAGGAGCTATTAAAAGAAACTAGGCGGTCAGATATAAGCCAAAGGTCTATTCTAGATTTTTGTGACATGTCTGCTTTAAACCAAGTAAATGACGAGATACTGTTTCCATGGACGTGTCTGTAAGCATCCAACAAAGAAAGCCTGCTACAAAAATCATTTATTACTAAATTAAGAGAATTAACATTAAGTCTTGGGGGGAATCTATCTAAATGTAGGTCAGGGGCTTCATTAAAATTCCCTCCCACAATAAATGCTGCTGAAGGAAATTTCGAATTTAAAGCAAGTAATTTTGTAGATAAAGATTGGAAAAGAATATTTTTTAAGTTAGACCTATCAAAGCCATATACATTACATAAGATAATAACAGCTTCTCCAGACTGAACAACAGCCATTATCCATCTACAAGAATAAACAGGCAAAACGCTGATGGCGGTGTTTGGCTTCCAACTCAACACACGCGGCTTTGCAGTCTTCATTTTGGTTCAGGTAAGTTGTCCCCTCGATGGCTAATGAATGATTTCTCTAAGAGCCGTGGAACTGCTCAGTTAGCTTCAGAGTCACTGGTAAATGCATTTACCTAACACACTGTAGCCCAATGGCAAAACGTTTTTATGTAATTATATTATTAGTATAATAATATATTAATAATATATATTACCCACGGCAATGGATCTATTATTAGGGGTGGCCCACCCCTAACAAAGAGTATAGAAGAACAACTTCTATACTCTTTGCCCCTAATAATAGATCCATTGCCACTGAGTAGCTGATGGATCTATTCCGTCAAAATGGCTGACACGAGGCTAGTGGTCACGTGACTGGGAGATCCCTATAAGTTATGGTTATATTAGTTTATATCATTTATTTTACATGGTGTATTTTAACAGTGTTGTTCAATAAAACCCATATGATCACTATCTTTGATACTTTATTTGAAGCAATTACTATTGCTTGTTATTATATATTTGTATTTCCAGTAATTTTAAAAGCTGTTGTTCACTTGGATCTATTTTTATTACCACATTTTTTTTATCTGATTAATCGATGAAATAATCGGTAGAATACTCGATTACTAAAATAATCGATAGCTACAGTCCTACTGATCAACAAAGACTCAGACACGACTGTGCAGAGAACTGATGGTTCTGACGTGACTGTGCTGGCGGTAGGCGGCTCTGGCGAGACTGGTAATTAAATCTGCAATGCTTCTAATTTTAGTGTACCACTGACTAACACCCTACCTATCTGCCTGAGATCATTCCTGTCTTCCTTCATGCATGTATCTGTCTTAAACACAGTAGAGAATGTTTAAAAAAAAAATTTAGTAAAATGCGTCCATCATCTTAAGCTAACCTGATGTTATTTTGTTTAAAGGCCTACAGATAGAACCAGCTATTCTTCTCTTGCCTGCACTGTTCAGGGAGGACCGGGGGTTAAACCCAAAAAGTATTTAAGCAATTGTATGATAGTGGTTCAAATAATTTAACTCAAGGTTTGCCTTTCAAATAAATAAGAGATGATGTTTAATGCTATTATCCCCTCTCCCCCAGGGCCATGCTCAGACCTGCCCTCCTGACATCCCAACACTTAAGATGTTGCTTAAAGGGCCTCTATTATGGATTTTTGAAAATGACCTTTCATGTAGTGTGTAACATAGCTCTAAGTGAATGAAAACATCCTGCAAAGTTTTAAATCCGAAAGTGCACCGTATATTAAGTTAATGTCTTTCAAAAGTAAGAGTCGACTCTGAGTCAATTAAAAGAATCGTTTTTCAAATGAGTCATAAGCCATTTTGTTGTGACGTCAAGACGAAACATTAGTATATTGCCCGCCCACGTATTGCACGCACAGACACCAGGGAAACTTGAACCTCAAACCGGCAGCTGATTCCTGTGGATACTGGATAGCATCATGTCGAGAAGATGCTGTGCTCTACAATGTGAAGATAAAGCCAGTTTGTTTTTTTTCACTTACCAAGGACGAGCATGTGAAGAAAAAGTGGTTAAAATTAATCTTTAATTAATCCTAAACTTTTGTTATGCTCTCTTTATTTTACTGACGACTGCTTCTCAAATCTCGGAGTTGAATGCAGGATTCGCAAACTGCTTGCTCTTGAAAGATGGTGTTCAAAATACTTAGTTTTGAGTTTTATATTGTGTAGGTCTCCTGGTAACTGGCTAACTCATGTTATCATTGTCTTACTGAAATACTTCTGTTAATCAGCTGTGGGCCACTATTACCCAGAGCCATATAGAGAGAGAGTTGCGACAACGGAAGTTCTAAATGCTTGGTTGTCACGTGATTCGCGTAGACCTCAGATAGTTCCAGGAACTGCTTCGGCGCCAATTCAAATCGATGGAGTTAGAGAGCAGAACTGTGATTTTTGGTAGTTTGTAGTCAATAAATGCGTTGGTTTACAATATGTATATAATACATTGACATTTGGATGTAGTATGTGTATGTAGTTACAGCAATATTGTTTTTAAAAGTTAAAAATCTGCTAATATTTAATGTTTATTGTGGTCAACCAGCGTTGCCTGCCTTTGTTAACATATTTTCTGGCTAACTTTACCTTGGTTACAGACCGTTTTGCAGTTGTTTTGAAGTATTTTTGTGTTCTTGAACGTGTATGTTATTTAAGGGTTATCATGTAATGTTCACTATGGTTTCACAAGGACAGGAGACTTGCAGGAAACATCATTTTAACCGTTCATATAAACAAATTTTATACATTTCAGTAGATTTATAGCTGTTGAGATAATTGAAAACCTTTTGTCAAGCAATTTGCATGTCAGAATGGCACAACTGCAAACATGGCTCTCTTATTATGGTAATTAAAGTATGCATGATAAAGCATTGTCCAGAGGAGCCTTAAAGATCCTTGTAGATCTCTATCAAATACTGGTAAAAACTGCTTTCAAGTATGGGTAGGTTGGTACACTTTCAGGTGAACTTAAACACTTAGAAATGTTCACAACTGAAACTTGTTTAAATACATTGTTCATGACACAAAAATATACATTACATCAGTTTTGACAATATTTAAAAAAAAAAAACATTTATTTGTTTATTTGTCAATGACCTATATATATACACACTTTTGCACTGATTTAGCACAAATGGATTTATAAATGTCTAATAAACTGCACGTCAAGCGACTTGTGTGATTTGATCTAGAAAATGACTTGCTGCCGTTTTAAGCATGGTTTTTAATCTTACTTAAACTTCCATCTCCCTTTCCCATCAATAGCCTACTAATCAGCTGAGCTGAAACATAGACAGGTAACAGTCAACAGAAACACAATGAATAAAAAACTCCAACCATACGTTTTTGCTTACTCAAATATGAAATCTAAAATAAGGATTTTTTCCCGTTATTGAACATTTAATATTAAAGGGATACTCCACCAGTTTTTCTTATTAAACTATGTTATTCCCTTAACTAAGACGAGTTGATACATACCTCTCTCGTCTCAGTGCGTGCACTATGTCGCTCTGTATTGCCGCAAAACTATGTTAGCACTTAGCTTAGCCCATGCACTAAATATGGGCCAAGCAGAGAAGCGACCAAACACTTCCACGTTTTCCCTATGTAAACACAGTTACTCGAGTAGTGTAACTTGACCTGGGCTGGTGACACAAAATAAACCGTTGCGCTTTTCTAAGCGTTTAAAATTGATGACTATATTGTATGGCGGAATACCATAACAAGTGCTTTTGAGCACTTCGACTTGGCGCAATAATATCTTCACTCGTGAAAAGTCCTCTTACCGGCTCCCGCTTCCTCTCCCTCTGACATTTCCGTCAATACAACGAGAGGAAGCGGGAGCCGGTAAGAGGACTTTTCACGAGTGAAGATATTATTGCGCCAAGTCGAAGTGCTCAAAAGCACTTGTTATGGTATTCCGCCATACAATATAGTCATCAATTTTAAACGCTTAGAAAAGCGCAACGGTTTATTTTGTGTCACCAGCCCAGGTCAAGTTACACTACTCGAGTAACTGTGTTTACATAGGGAAAACATGGAAGTGTTTGGTCGCTTCTCTGCTTGTTATTAACTTTATCCAAAGACCTTTATTTTACCTGATAACGTCCCCTAAAACTACCAATTTAGAGAGCAATAATCAACTAGCATGCTGTAATACATAAGTTAATTTGATTTAGATGTACTGATAATATGCAATCTTATTCTTTAAACGTCTAACCTTTTAAAAGTGCATCACAAACGGTCTGTTCTGTAACTCTACCGCGCTGCTGCTACTTCCGGGAACTATTGAGAGGCTCCGCGAGCCGCCATTGCAGTAAAAAAAACGTTCCATTGAAGTCAAAGGAGTTGTCGCAACTCTCACTCTATATGGCTCTGCTATTACCTAAAACTCTTTCTATTAATGCAGATTGTCTGTCGTTCTCACTACTTTGAGGAAATATGTGTTTTACCAACATATATGTTACATCAGATCATTCACTCTAGAGCTCGGCTAATGTACATTGCATACATGCACTGTTATTGATACAGTTTCTACCTATTCACCGCAATATATTAGAAAAATACTCTGTAAATAAATTAGTTCAAGTAAAATAATCGGTTTGTTGATGGACATGAAATTGTTAATGCTGATGGTGAGGAATTACAGTTGCAACATCTTATAATGTGCCTCAAACTGAGTAGTGTATCACTGAGAAACGTCCTGCTCAAGTCTTCTTTGCGATGGAGGTTCGGGTTGAATAACTAGGCGAGTTCTTCCAATGTTTCATCTAGGGCTGAATCGATTCCTCGAGTTACTCGAGTTACTCGATTACAAAAATTCCTCGAGGCAAAAACTCTGCCTCGAAGCCTCGTTAAATTCCTATGTAAAATGTAATTCACTATACGCGGATCTATACTATAGCGTGTGATACATTTTGAATTTATTTGGCACGATGGCGGAGAGTAAAGATGTCCATAAACGGCAGAGAATGTCTAAAGTTTGGGATCATTACATACTTAAAAAGGAAGTGAACAAGGTGCAATGTGTCTACTGCGAAGTAGACCTGGCATACCACAACAGTACGACTTCAATGATTCAGAATCTGAACCGAAAACATCCACTCCATGCTCTCACCAAGCGTCACTGAAACATAGCCTAATGGTGTGTTCACACGAACGCGAATAGAGCGGCAAATACGCGTTTATCGCGTCTAGTTAGACGCTTAAACATTCGCTCGAGTTAAAATTTTTCAACGTGCGCGGAAGACGTTTATGGAACGCGATCGGGGCCAATAGTCTTTAAACGAAACGCGTGAAATTTGACCGCATCAACACGCACTTTTTGTCTGCGTTAACGCTGCAATTTTTTACGTGTTTCTTTTGAACGCGTAGACACGCACATTCTGGTCGTGTTAAGGCGTCAGTTTTCGTCGCGTTACTTTAGTGCGTGTAAAGACGCACAGTTTTACCATGTTGAGACGACCAATTTGAACGTGTTTCTTAACGCGCACATTCTGTACGTATTGAAGTGTAATATTTTTAAAAAGCAGACTTACATTTAGATGTACCTACATATTAATCCTTTAGTTTATTGTAGCATTGCTTTACTGACTACTGTGCTAGAGTAAAGTAATGTTACAATGTATATTAAGTGCTAATTATCCATATTATACAATTATTATAATTTATCTATATGGGTTATTATTTGTTTTTGTTTAAGTAATCTCCAAAAGTATTATAGGCTAACTTACACAGCACATATTTGTAACTAAATAGACACACACTCACACACGTACATGCATAACTCTATTCACTTTCACATAATAATGTTTTGTAATTTGGTGTTTAGTTGTGTAGCGACTGACCGAATCCTGTTTTCCTTTCACTACTGAACAAATATGAACACATATATGTTTAATTCACAAAACCTTGAATCATGTGAAATGGTGCCCCAATGTCTGCCAGCCGGTCATTGATTAACTCCATTTATGACGCATTGCGCAATCAAGAAACAGGTCCCCGTTGTTCTCGAAACCCTCACGTGGTGCACACCACGGATGGACAATATGCCCTAAGGATACACACACACACACCACACATAACCGCACACAAACGTCCTTTGTGTGCAACTTAGGATAGGAATGTCCTTAATGTATATAACACAGAATTGTATCTAACCTTCCTGTATGCATGCATATCTAATTAGTTTTGTCTTATTCTATAGATGTAATTGGAGACTGGTCTGTAACTTCAAATCTTAAGTGTATTTCTAAAGAAAGATTACCTAACAGTATCATCTTCTGTAACTCTCCCTCTTGCTAGGTCATAAAACTTTATGACCCCCAAAAGGAATTCCAAGGGAATCACAGCTCCCACTTGAATTCTGATAAAGAAAGAGGAATAGGCTCTGCAATTATATATTTTCTATAAGTATAACCACTTAAGAAATGTATAAACATGAATTTGATCTTTCCTAGGTCATGGTAGCCGGTATTATGGCTTTATAGTCGTGTGAGTGAACATTAAATGTGTGTAATTCTGCATATGAATGTAACTTTATGTTTCTTCTACTCTTTCCGGCCATTCTTGGTACCTGTTTGACCGTCTTGTTTTGACTAAACCAGTCATACATAGGATATTACAGTAAAATGTATTGTTCTGTGTGTACAATCTTTCTGGCTAGAAATGACAAAATTTTATAGCATCATCAATTATCCTGACAAGACAAAGAAGAACTTTTCCCGCTCGAGATGCTCTAAGATGATTGGTTCACATACGCGAAGCAGGCGTGAACCCCTCCTCTCTATAAGAAACTGACACAGGAGTTTCTCAAAGAGAGCACTTTCCCTGTGAGAGGTTTCCGGTCCCATGGCTCCTTAGGGAGCTTTACACCGCGTTTCTTTTCTTTTCCTTTCTTTACTAAGTTTTATTTTCATTTTCGCCTCTCCCTCCCGAGGGAGATGAACTCTGAACTATTTCCTTGGTAACTTCACGTTCGGTGAACCTTTAAAACTTCCCGCGAGTCTGCTCGCCCCGGAAGACACGAGAGAACAAGCCTATAGCGCCGAAGGACAAACACGCATACGACTCTGCGTTCTTCAGCTCACACAAAGAGAACCATATACGCAAGTATAGGTTATTGATTTGATTTGATTGATGTGATTTCTTGTTGCCTCTCTAAGGGTTATTGTCTGTGATTTTTGCCATGCTGCGATCACCCCGGAGATCTCTCTCATCCTGACCGTTAGTTTCACTTTCTCATCCTCTATCTCTCTCTCTCTCACTCAATCTCTCTCTCTCTCACTCCCGTTGTTATTCGTTTGTCTCGTTAGTTTTACTGTTTATTGTACATACATGTATCCCGGGTTTAAATGTAGAATTCTGTATCCGTAGTTTCTTTTTATTAAAACCATTATATTCTTGATTGCTAATTGTCTAAAGTGCTCATTTTTACAAAGTCAATGAAGTGTTCGACCCTTTAGCTACAAAGCTTTACAATTCGTTACTATTTCAGTAACCTAAATTTTATAATAACAAGAAGGTGATTTTTCATGGCCAGAAAATAGCTTTTTTGGAATTATAAGAAAGAGATAATTTTTGTTGAAAATTGATAAGTTAATCTTACGGCCGTTTGCTGGACAAACAGATTGTTCGATAACTAAATTAATTCCATATAAGTTTATCTCATATAATCGATCTGTAATAAGACTATTGATATATTAATGACGAACCATAACCCATTATGGTGATCATTCATATATACAATCGATCTATTTTCAGCTTCGATAATTTAACTGTAATATGCAATATATTAATCATTCATGATTAATTATTAAATTCCCTATATATAATTTGAGCTAATTTAATGTAAGACTCATTGGCGCTACAGTTGGTTGTATAGTTTCTGCTGTTCTGTCTGTATTGCAGGAACATCATCTTGGCTGCTGCAGGCTGATGAGTGCTATAATAAAATTACTACATTGTTAAATGTGTTTTGATATTCATTATATTTTTATTATTAATATTTTATTTACCCATAAACTTGTCTTTAGGAAGCCATAAGTTATAGTGGCAAGAATAACTTTGTTAAACCTTTAGGGGCGGTTTCCCAGACAGGGTTTATATTAAGACAGGAGTAGGCCTTAATCTACTTAATAATGTTTTAAAAACAGATTAAGTAGGCCTACATATTACTAACAAACAGATTTCCAGATTTATTTTCTTTTATTTCAAAGCTGATGTGTGCAATGGGCCTATATATATATATATATATATATATATATATATATATATATTTGCTTGCATTAAAATAATTGTCTCTTGTTTTTTTTTTATTGCAGTCTTTTTTGTTGCTTCCATTCATGCTTCTCAGTTCCATGCAACTTTAAGATTTTCTGGTTCATAGGCGACCTCTGTCACAATTTGTTTTACAGTTTTTTCAAATTGCTAAGACACTAAAAGTGGAATTTGAGGCTCACTCGGTGAAATCATTCAACTTTTTGCAAAACTCTAAACACATTTCTCACATCATTCAAAACTAACCGCTCTTGTGTTTCATTTGGGAAACACTGCCATTTAAATGCAAAATTTATTTACTGAAGACCTATACAGCCAACAATCATGCGGGAAAACACTTGTACATAAATTGATCACTTAGAAATCAAAACTCAGTTTTGAGAAAGAAATAAATTATTTTTACTATTATTATATATTAATAAATTATTTTTTATTATTTTCAAGACATTTTGGACAATTTCATGCTTCCAACTTTGTGGGAACAGTTTGCTGTGCTGTAGGGTTAATATTTAACCTTTAAACATTTCCTGTTTCCCCCCCCAGAACTTTTATATCAATGAATTATGTTTAAAATATAGATATCATCATATTAATACAGTTTATTTACCTAAATTGCTGGATTTAATCAATCATTTTAATAGTAAATAAACATATTTTTCACATTATTTCACTTAAATACACTGTTAGAAAAAGAGGTACAATACAGGTCCATTTTTGTTTCCTAAGGTACAAACTTTGCATATGTACCCTTAAAAGTACAAAAATGTATCTTTAAGGTACAATTGTGCACCTTTAAGGTACAATTATGTACCTTCCATTGTACATTGTGGGCTTTCCGAGGTGTAAGGTACATATTTGTCCCTTACATATTTGTACCTAATGTTTAAATGTAAAATGGCATGAATTAGTGCATGCTGATAATGTCATCTCTCAATATAGAAACACAAGTAAACCTATACTATCTAACTCAATAGTCAAACTAAATTAACTGTAAAGTTTTGAGATATGGGCAAAATAAATCAGAATGTTTTTTTGTTTGTGTGAAGTGCCCCTTTGAATCATTTTTAATCAAGTTAATGAGGATTATGTAATCATTTATATTCACAAACAGTATTGAAGAATTTGATTTTCAAACCCTTTACCCTATTTATATTAGAATGAAACAGACAAATAATTGTTAACGCTTTAAGTTGTGTTATATTGAAAGGATCTAGCTACAGGCTAACCAAAGCTCGACTCGGCGGAAGCATAAATATTGCCGTGGGGAAGGGTACATGAGTGAATCGACAGTGATCCAACTGTCGGTTTCTGTGAGTGTCGATCAAAGTCGGGAGGATGAGGAGCCCGGCCAAGATGGCGTACTAGATAGCAGCATAGGTTAATCGCTAGCAAGGTCTCAAAGTTTTATTTCTTATTTTTAGACTTTTCCCAAACGGTTTAATAGAGATTTATTTTTTTATCACCTAAAGATGACAAGTAGAGCACGTAACTCTGAAGAGAAGGCCGTGAGCAGTAACAGAAATGATCATGATTATGAGGACGCGATGGAGGTTTCTGCTGAAACTAACAAACGTGTCTTGGAGGAATGCGCTGCTGAGAATTTACCTGTCACTCCCAGCAAAGTTCACATAATGAAGAAAGTGCGGCCTGATCAGGTGGAAGATATCTCTAATGCGGATAAACTTGAGTCAATTCACTCCCTCGGCAGACGATTTGACAAGCAGGAGAAAAAACTTGAGGAGCTGTCCAAAAAAATGGAAGAGAATTGTATCGCCATTTCTGAGGTTAAGGAAGAGATGAAAGCACACAAGCAGAAGGAAGCTATATTGGAGCTGGAACTTTCTGATATTAAGAAAGAAAATAAAGAGCTGAGGTCAAGGGTAGGAGAATTGGATCGCTACAAAAGGCGTTGGAATTTACGCATCAAAGGCTCGTCAGAGAAACAGAACGAGAACATCCGACAGGAGGTGATAACCCTGCTGGCCAAGATTGCTCCTGGTGTGCCCTGGGAAATGGAAGAGGCGGTTGACACGGTTCATCGGATTGGAAGAAGAGAAGGAAATCGTACGCGCCAGATCATCATACAGTTTTCGAAGCGAATCTACAGAGATCAAATATGGACATTGTCAAAGGGATCAACAGTGTGCAAGGAGGCAGGCATTCATTTCGCTGAGGACTTAAACAAAGAAGACCGAGAGGCTAGGGGAGTTCTTTGGCCACGCATTAAACAAGCACGAGCTGAAGGGAAAGTGGCATACTTTCGTGGTCCCTTCGCCTTCATTGAAGGGAAGCAAATTTTTGCCTGATGGTGAAGTCTTGGAAGATGGGAAATGTGTTGTTTTTTAAGAGACTTTTTTTGTAAGTGTTGCACTTTATTTTTTTAATCTCATTGTCGATAGCTTTTTGACACTCTTGATCCGTACACTGTGAGTTCCAGTGGGCGTATGTTCTCGTTGAAATCTCGTTTATCTTTTTGTTCGTTAAATGCAAGGGGACTAAAGGACAATTTAAAACACAAAGGTATATTTTTGTTTTGCAAGGGACATAAGTCACATTTTGTTTTTCTACAAGAAACTCACTCTACTGAAGAAGATGCTGCTTTTTGGAAGATGCAGTGGGGAGAGACAATTTTGTTTAGTCATGGCTCTAATCGTTCCGCAGGGGTCGCCATATGCCTTAACAATTGCCCTGGGAAGATTGTGACTTTTCAGTCTGATGCTCTTGGTCATTGGCTTGCTGCTGTGGTTATTAGTGAAGGTACTTTTCTTATTTTAGTTAATGTTTATGGTTATAATAGTAGTGGGCAAAACAAGGTTTTATTTTCTAAAATTACAGATGTTGTCACACAGCTTAAATCGAAATTTAAAACAAATTTTGTACTAATTGGAGGTGATTTTAATCTAGCACCAGATGAATGGCTGGACAGATCTCCTTCTAGTTATACAAGTCACCATTTTAATAACATTATTCAGGAGTTATGCCAGTCAAACTCCCTTAATGACATCTGGAGGTTGAAGCATCCTAATGAGTCCCAGTTTTCTTGGGTCAAACCAAATGGATCCTCTAAGTCACGGATAGATTTTTGGCTAATTACTGAGGAACATTCTGAGTTTGCCACTGACGTTTCCATTTCTGCCGCACCATTGACAGACCATTGCCTCATTTCATTAATTTTGACACCAACAACAAAACGTACCTTTAGGAAAGACTACTGGAAGTTTAATGCGGAACTTTTAAAGGACAAAGATTATTGTAGTCAAATAAGAAATTTGATTATTGAGATTCAAGATGACCTCACTTTAACTTCTAATGGGAATAAATGGGAGTATTTTAAATTTAAAACAAGGGAAGTTTCAATTAGATTTGGCAAACAAAAGAACAAAGAACAGAAGCAAAAAGAGTTAAGTTTAATTCAAGAGATTAACACTTGTTGTAATACACAGGTAATGACTCAAGAAGATCTTGATAAATTACTTTCTCTTCAGGCTAAATTAGATCATTTTTATTTAATGAAAGCACAAGGAGCTTTTGTACGGTCTCGTGCAAAATGGTTGGAGAAAGGAGAGAAGAATACAGCATATTTTTGTCAGTTAGAAAAAAGGAGACAGAAAAGCAATGCTGTGAATAGTTTGATTGTTAATGAGAAGGTAATCACAGACCCCAAATTAATATCCGAGGAAGTTTACTCATTTTATAGTGATATTTATTCTTCTTCATATTCTGTCAGAAATGGTCAAGAATTTCTAGAAAAGATAAAAGATTTTATTCCGCGGATTGATATTGAATTTAAAGAAAGCTGTGATGTAGACCTGAGATTGGAGGAAATCGATTCCGCTATTAAAAAAATGCCTTTAGGTAAATCTCCCGGTCAGGATGGTCTGACTACAAATTTTTACAATTTTTTCTGGGAAGATTTAAAAGATTTGCTGTTTAAAGCTCTAAAGGATTGTTTTGATTCTAACTCTTTACTTCCAACTATGAAGCAGGGGTTGATCATTCTCATCCCAAAGTCAGGCAAAGACAAAAGAGTTATTGATAATTTGAGACCGATTACCCTACTCAATGTTGATTATAAAATTCTTACATTTGCTATTGCAAACAGGCTAAAATTTATGTTGAGTCAAGTTATAAGTGAAACACAGTCTGGTTTTATTAAAGGAAGGTTAATACACAACAATATTAGACTTATTTTGGATTTAATTGATTATGCACATTTGATTAAGGATGATGGGTTTATTTTGTTTCTTGATTTCTATAAGGCATTCGATACTGTGGAACATACGTTCATTTTACATACACTTACATCCTTTGGATTTGGTTATAAATATGTCAAATTGATAGAGATGTTGTATAAAGATATTAATAGTTCAGTATCGCTTCCAGGTGGGACTTCTAAGCGTTTTAACATAAACAGAGGTATTAGACAAGGAGATCCGACTAGTCCCTATTTGTTTATTTTAATAGCTGAACTTTTGGCAATTTATGTGAAAAATAGTAAAGATGTTAAGCCGTTGAATGTTTTGGGGAGACAGCTATTAATAGTTCAACTAGCAGACGATACTACTCTGTTTCTCAGGGATGCAGAGCAGATCCCAGCTGCCATTAATTTAGTGTCACATTTTTCCAAAGCTTCTGGTTTGAATTTAAATTTAAAAAAGTGTGAGTTGATGGCAGTGCATAATCGGACTGAATCTCAACTATTTAATATTCCATTAAAAAATGAGGTAAAATATTTAGGTATTGTTATTACTAAAGACACTAAAACTAGAGAAAAAAATAATTTGGCTGACAATATAACAAAAAGTCAAAATATGTTAAATGTGTGGTTACAAAGGGATATTTCCATTTTTGGCAGAATTTTATTACAGAAAACTGAGGTACTTTCTAGGCTGATTTATCCTGCATATTCTTTAGGTATCTCTGACAGGTGGATAAAGGATATCAATCAAATTCAGTATAAATTTCTTTGGAAAAACAAACACCATTACATAAGAAAATCAGATGTAGTGAAGCCAATCAGTGAGGGAGGTTTGAATATTATTGATTTCGATGTTATGAATGGCACTCTTAAATTGAGATGGCTCCAAGCTTTCCTTAGGAATAAACATTCTGTTTGGTCGAGTTTTTCTTCCAAAATCTTTGATTTTTTGGGGGGCATTGATTTTCTTTTGAGATGTGATTTTGAGCCAGCAAAACTTAAGTGTAAATTGTCGTCTTTTCATAGTCAGGTATTATTGTATTGGAAACTGATTTACAAACACAATTTTTCCCCACATAGTTGTTCTTTGTGGAATAATAAGTGTATCCTTATTAATAGGAAATCTGTGTTCTTTCAGGACTGGATGGATAAAGGTGTCTGGTCCATTGTACACATTATGGATGGGGAAGGGAATTTCCTTAGTTATGAAAATTTTTGTGAAAAATATAATATTATTTGCACTCAGAAATTATATGTGGCTTTATTAAAAGCTGTTCCTGTTGGTTTGGTTCAGCTGGTTAAAGGTGCATTGTGTTATTCACCTGTGATTCCAAGATTGAAGAGTTTATTCATTTCTGGTTATAATTTTATAGAGGATGGCTGTAAGATTAAAGTTTTAAGATCATTGGTAAATATAGAGACTTTCCCTTGTAAAGTTAAAAAGAGACCTCTTATATTTGATTTCCCGAAAGACAAAGTGTGCCAAATTAGAACAAGATTTGTCACTTTTCCTCTTTTTCCAAAGGTAAAAGAGGTTCAGTTTAAAATTATTAATGATATTTATCCTTGTAATGATTTCCTCAGACACAGATTTAATATGGATTGTAATGAGTGCTCTTTTTGTGAAGCAGACATAGAGTCGTTGGAACATTTATTTTATTTATGCAAATTCTCAAAGAAATTCTGGGATGACCTTTATGTTTGGTTAAGTTTGAAATATGTAATACCTGACTTTAATTTTAAAACTATAAAGTATTTGTCTTTTTCTTCGAATTACGATCATGAATTTTTGGTGTACAATTTTGTGATGTTGGCCAATTACTTCATACACAAATGCAGATTCTTTAAGAACAATCCCACTTTCTTACTTTTCCATAAAGATTTAATGATCTTCTTCAAATCTTTAAGACTTGTGCATAACAAAAGAGCCCTTAAATTATATAATCTTTTGAAGGTATTTTTTGATGATAACCCCCTTGTGTAATATTTTATTTATTATTTATTTTACTTTTTGTTCTTTGTGTTTTATTTAGATTTATGGTGTTTGTTTATATTTTGTGCTGCTATTTGCACTTCTTTGTAATCGAATAAGATTTGTATCTTAAGGTTTGTTTGGTGTTTGTATCTTTCTTTAAGCAATAAAAAAAAAAAAAAAAAAAAAAAAAAAAAGTCGGGAGGATGGCGCTTCGACATTTATCCACGGAGGATTTAATCACGGAGTTATTTCGTTTTGGGATAGAGGTCACTGAAGAGGAGAGAAGTAAATTCAAAGGTAAAGTATTTGAATTTTTAATCAGTGTTTGTGGTGTTAATTCAAAGTTGGAAATTAACTTTTACTGTTAATGTCAAGTTCATACTCTGTCAACATTAACGTTAGCTAGCTAGACTCGACATTGACGATTGCCATGATTAACGTTAACTAGTTAACGTTAGTTAAAACATTAACAGTAACTTATTATGTCCCATATTGCCATTCCACATACTATTATTATAAGTAATATCAGCTACATTTCACCATCGAGCAAACTGTTAGCTAGAAACAAGTTATGAAAATAAAGTGCTTCTTTCAAAATGAAAAATAGTAACGTTACCCCTAAGCTACCTGTCTCTGAAATAGTCATGACAGCGTCTCTTGCAACAATAGAACTGTAAACTGTGCAACTGATTATATGATTTTCAACAAACCGAGTTATTTTTTTTGCCCTCTTGGAGTTGGCATGGAGTTTCGTGAAGCACTGCAGTGTGCGTTGGTCTGCAGTTGGCGGCTGACTCTGCTCCGTGTCGCTGAGCTCCGGGTGATGCCGAGTAATATGAGCACGCGCATTTGTTGTGCTGCCGAAGTACTTTCGTTTTGCAAAGCTTGCACACTGTGTGTCCAGCGCAGTGCTTCCAGGCATTCGGTAAAAACCTAAATGACGCTAAACTTTAGCTTTAAGTGAAGACGGCGCAAAACAAACAAAAATAACGACTTTATTCAAGTATTCATTTCCTTCTCTGTCGGCTTCGAGATTTCACGTAGTGTAACAGCGTAGAAGTGCTTCTGTGTCATGCGTCACACGTAGCCTCACTATTGGCCGACGCTGGTCATGTGTGTGATGCGTGTGGCGTTCAACCAGAAGCACTTCTACGCTGTTACACTACGTGAAATCTCGAGGCCCACAGAGAAGGAAATGAATACTTGAATAAAGTCGTGATTTTTGTTTGTTTTTTTGCGCTCATAAAAGTATTCTCGTCACTTGATAAATTTAATATTGAGCCACTGTAGTCACTTGGACTATTTTAACGATGTCTTTAATGACTTTTCAGGGCTGTCAAGTTTCAATCCCTTAGAAGCCTATGGAGGAGTGATCCAGCTCTCAGATTTAATCACAAATATCTTAATTTGTGTTCCGAAGAACGAAAGTCTAACGGGGTTGGAACAACATGAGAGAGAGTAATTACTGACAGAATTTACATTTTGGGGTGAACTATCCCTTTAAAAGTGCAAACAGCAGCATTTGTAGGTTACATTCTCCTAAGACACAAAACATGTACCCAGAAGCTTTGTGAGGAGGAACAGTGTTATACAAGTAAAACCCTGTGCATAAATCACCATCGACTTGTACACATGAAAATGATCACAAAAAAATGACAGGTGGCTGTACATTCAAGGCAGTAATTTCAACATCAAATGAGCAAAGCTTCTTTTCAATCAACTTTGGCAGTACTCACATCATCATCTCTTCTCTCATCAATATCAGACTGCTCATACTCCAGAATAACTTCAGGAAAAATATCCAGCAAAAGAAGGCACTGCATATAAAGTTCAAAATACACTAACACCCTCAGAGAACAGAGGTCATCCTTTTATATACTAATAACTTTCTCATAACTTTGGACTTCACACACTAGGTGTTCATACTATCATAGAAACCACAAGAACACGAGTGTGTGTGTGTGTGTGTGCGTGTGCGTGTGCGTGTGTGTGTGTGTGTGTGCGTGTGCGTGTGTGTGTGTGTGTGTGTGTGTGTGTGTGTGTGTGTGTGTGTGTGTGTGTGTGTGTGTGTGTGTGTGTGTGTGTGTGTGTGTGATGTGAGCTTCTCCCTCACGCAAAGTCGATCAAGTCCGCTCTAGAAAATACCATACTTGAGATTCATTACTTTAGAGCTGGCTTTTTGTCCATCGAGCTCAAGGCAGAGCTTCTGGAATGCCTCAAAGGTAAATTTCAACTGCTTGGGATAGCTAAGGTTAAGAGCATAGATTACTCCCATCAGCAAAGCACAGGATATGGCGACATCAATCCCCTGAAGGATCTTGGTTCCCTCGACTACAATGGTTGCACGCCCATCACCGATGATGGCAATCTTCATCACTTGCATTGCAAGGTCTGCGTCGAGCTCATCCACATCCTTGCAGAAGAAATTAAAAGATGTTAGGATGTATAAAATACATGTGTCAAGCTCTTCAGTGTGACGTGCATAATGGAATGCAGGGTGACCATGTACTTCAACGCCTAGCCCACTGGAGGCTGGTGCACGGGATTGAAACGACCATATCTCCATGTGGGAAGGCTACAGAGACATGCAGTTCAAACAAAAGTAAAAATTAAAAGCATACTCAATTACTTACGCTGTACTGTTTGGAAAGGTCCTCCTCCTTCTCTCCAAGATAGACAATGAGGCAGCGAATGGCAATTTCTCTCCGCCTTTCAACTGTGTTGTCCTGATTCATGAAAAAAATAGATCAGGTGTTCAATCAAAATCAGATGCAAGTGTAACCCAAATCATGAAAATATGAAAAAAATAAGTGTTAGTTAGGGACCGAGCCAAAAGGCCAGAGGGCGAGGACTCCAGCCCTTGCCTGGAGGCAAGGACCCTATTGTTATTGTATCAGTTCTTTTTATTATTATACAATTTTTCAGGCTTTTAAAAATATATACATTATTCCTGCATACTTTTAGCTACAGACTCCATTCAAATGTCAAAATGTAGCCACAAGTTTCTTCTATAGATGTGTGTAATTTGGTCGGGCTGTGTTTTATACGTTTTGATCTGCGCACCCACATGTGCACCCTATTCCTCTCCCATTCAATCCTGAATCGGCCTGCATTTATGCAAATTCTGCAAATATGAAATTGACCTTGTTCACAGTAGCCATTTTGACAATTGACATTAAACAGTGAGGCAGAAACATATGTAAAATAAAGGTCTATTGATAATAAAGATTGTCATCATTATACCTCAAAAAACATGTCCTTAATGTGCCTTATCTTCAGGCCTGCGGCTCCTCCTTTTGATTGGGTCAAGGCCATCAATTTCGGGGTGCATTGGTCAAGCTTGGCCAGAAAGGTTGATTCAAGGCTAACTGTTGTTATCCTCTTGAATTCTTCACTTATCTACAGGGCACACCAGTAAGACAAAAAAACACCATAAACAAATAAATATTTAAATGTGAAAAAACAAGTACATTTTGGAAATGAAAAAGGCTATTTCTGTATTTTTACATTTATTTATTTACTTTATTTCAATTTGTGGACATGTATCCACATTGTATCAATCCACAGTACAAAAGTAATGGTTTAAAGGGCACCTATTATGAAATTTAGAAAATTACCTTTCATGTAGTGTGTAACATAGATCTAAGTGAACAAAAACATCCTGCAAAGTTTTATATATGAAAGTTCACTGTAAAAAAAGTTATTGTCTCTCAAATGTATGAGTCTACTCTGAGTCAATTTAATGAATCGGTTTTCCAATGAGTCATTTTCCTTTTTGTTGTGACGTCAAGACGAAAAATTATCAAATTGGCCGCGCCCACTCATTGCGCGCAGACACCAGGGAAACTTGAAAACATCATGTCGACAACAAGAAGCTGTGTTCTGAAGTGCGAATCAAAAGCGACCTTTTTTTCACTGCCCAGGGACGAACATGTGAAGAATCAGTGGCTAGAGTTTATATTTACAAGTATACCACACAAGTATAGCCGAACCTTGTGCTCTGTTAATTTTAATCGTCATTTTAATGCCGATTGGTTTACAAACACAACTGACTAGGTCATTTGACCAATCACCGCCGATTAGCGTCACGCAAAGGAGGGGTTTGGAAAAATTTGTCATAGAACGAATCATTTGGGAGTCGGTGAGCAAATCAGGTAAAAATAAATGCATATTATAAGACAACAAAAGTGTGTTTTGTCATTGCATGCATGTAAAACTGTTGTTGGGGACTCCCAAAACAATATTAGGAACATTTTAAATGCCATAATAGGTGGCCTTTAATAAAAAAAAATATAATCTCACCTGTGCTTCAGTAAAGAGTGCAGGCCAGCGCTTCATGCAGTCACTGATGGCAGGGACCTCTTTCACTATTTCCTCCCGACGAAGGCTGAACGTCTTGGTCATTTTCTGAGCAACCACCTTGGAGTTGTCCCTTTTCATCATTTCACTTAGGAGCTCCTCTATCTCTTTCTCCAAACTTGCAGTAGTTTCACCTTGAGCATGAGGGGGTAGGTAGTTCACCTCAGCCTTCTTTGGTTTTTTCAGATTCTTTGCCGGATACTGGTCATGTGTTTGTTTTCTCTTAAGTGAGTTCACATTAACTTCAGGGCAGCCAAGACCTCGAAGTTTGCTTCTGAAATTGTTCATCTTATATTTTAGGCGCTGCGCCCATCCATAGGACCCATTAAAGGAACCTGGTTCTTTGAGGCAGGGATGCTTTTGAGTGAGGGCCTCTGCAACCTCACTGATCTGCAGACTAGATGGATAAGCAGTGTACTCATAAATAGCCTCCGCTAGTTTTCCAAGGATGTCTGGGAGTAGTGGAATTAAATCTTTTGTAGTGAGAAGAGTCCCATATTTTTTGAAGTGCTCATTTGCTGACTGAATTTGGATCTCTGTGAGGCCAGAAAAGCTGGGAATTGAAAACTGAGCGGGCCAGCGCTGGGAACGGTGGCCTGAACTATCTTCAGCTGAGAGAATCAGTGTGTCATCGGTTGACACAGATGCGCTGTCGTCAGCATAGTGCTCCTCACAAGGCTGATCAGTCATGTTGGTCACATCAGTTAAGGTTAAAGTTGCTGTAGGCTCCTGGTCCTGGAGAAACACAACCTTGATTGTGTCCTTATCCTTTAGGTCAGTTGTAGAAGAAAGGGTGAAAAACTCACCAAAATCAACATCTTTATAGTGAAGATTGAAGTCTCTGGCAATGGAAAATGCATTACAATTGATTGAGTGAAGGTCATCCACTGTCTCAGGGATTCCAGACGGTAGTACAACTTTACGGACATCGTGATCCGCAAGGATCACTCGGAGTTGAGCCGGCTGTGACATTATGCATCCTGTACATACAATGTTTGACATGTTTCAGTAATTTTTAGTAACAGGTAAATGGTAAATAATATTAAAGGACAACTCCGGCGCAAAATGAACCTTTGGTCTAATTACATATTGGTACATAGTCAACCGTTCTCTGAGATTTGTTTTCATGATTTTCGAATGTAAAGAGTTGTATCTCTAAAAACTGTTTAGCTTATAATGCTAGTATATGGGGCATAGAGTATGAAAATAAAAATAGCTAGTTAATACCACTAACAAGGCTCAAAATAGCCCAACACTAACACGGTAGGATAATCAGGGTCCCTACCTGTACACTGAAGCATTGATAACGTATACAGGCAGGAGCCATCTTTGGAAAACAGTCTTGACCAGTCGAATCATGAACGCCGAGCCGAACTTGGCTCGGCGTTCATGATTCGACTGGTCGAGACTGTTTTCCAAAGATGGCTCCTGCCTGTATGTACGCGAAGTGAACTGTCTTTATAAATTATCTTGTTATTAAACTGTCTGTACACTTACAACGTTCTCAATGCTTCAGTTTACAGGTAGGGACCCTGATTATGCTACCGTGTTAGTGTTGGGCTATTTTGAGCCTTGTTAGTGGTATTAACTAGCTATTTTTATTTTCATTACTCTATGCCCCATATATTAGTGTTATAAGCTAAACAGTTTTTAGAGATAAAACTCTTTACATTCGATAATCATGAAAACAAATCTCAGAGAACGGTTGACTATGTACCAATGTGTAATTAGACCAAAGGATCATTTTGTGCCGGAGTTGTCCTTAAGAGAATATTATATTTGACCTCTAGGTATGGAAATCAGGAACACATTTACTGTATATGCCAAGTCTGAACACAGTAGGAAGACTGCGATATTAGAATTTGTATAATTTCAGCTGAAAATCTCCAAAAAGTATGGGCACCATCTATGGAACATAAATGCTGCGCTTAAGAGTCATAATGCTTGTTCCACCAAAGATGTAAGATATTAAGGGGAACATGTCTGATAGCTCAGCTGGCTCTATGACTTTCACAGGACCGTTTTTCTCAAGAACATAGCTCCTCAGATGCTCTACTGACCAAGCAGTCAGACCTTTCACAATGAATCCAACACTGCCCTTCACAACCACAATTTGGATCAACTCCCCAAAATCTGGCAGACCACCAGTGGAACCATTAGCCAAGATCATTCCACTGGTGTACTTGGTGCTCCTGTAACACACACTTTTGGCTATCTGGACACATGTCTCACCAGGACACTTAGCCTGCAGTGCTTCTTGGATATCCTCTCTCAGCACACTAACATCCACTGTAGACAGTGTTGTAGCCTGTAGTAGAGGTCTGACAACTCTGGAATCATGTTGGTTATAACCAAGCAACAACTGATGCTTCATGGCGAGTGACAGCAGAATATTTCTGAAGCTACGAGTATGTCTGACAACACGCTTAAAAAAGCTGTGCTTTGCCTCAAACCGCATTGTCCACAGTGACACCGGAGGACCATAAACCCTGATCAGTTCTGGATAATGTTCCAGGAAATGGTGTTTTGGGATGAGGCGTTGCTCTGGGAAAACCATGAGAAACCTGTGTTTATGCTCAGATATCTTACTATCCAGGAAGCAAATGGTCTTCTCTGTGTGGACTTGGTTAACAACAAGCTCAACAATGTCTCTGAGAACAAGAAGCACTTCCCATGCTGGGTCACCTTCAGGGATTTTCGATCCAACCATAAGTGGCAGGAGTCGCAGCAAAGTCCAGTTCTCGTGGGCATTGCCGCCCACAGTTTTCCGTGTGGCAAAGTTCACAGAGACAGGCTGTGGTGCATCGGTTTTGTCTGACCATTTATAGGGGAACTCTGTGATGCATTTGTTCAGCTCTTCAAGAGTGAAGTATTTATTCTGAATGAACACTCTGAGGCACAGTGCTATTTCCAGGGGCACTACACCTTCAAAGAGATCATGCAACACATCAGGCGGATACCCAGACAAAACATCAAAATATTTCAGTTTTGCTGTCAGTGCACACTGTCTCTTCACGCCATACACATGCACCAAACTATCATTCTCCTGTACAGCCTGAATATGCAGTGCGTGTTGTTCTTTCGTTCTGGGTGGGAATGCCCCTGTTCTCACTTCTCCATCTTGAAACTGTGACTTTTCACCTAGACAAAATCTGCAGACGTGTGAACTGGAAAAGCTCTCAACAAATCCCGCTAAAGAATGGGCTCCTAGATTGTCTGCAACCACACTAAACACTGTGCCTTTGACTCTTCTGCCTAATGCTGGAACATACAGTCCTTCCTCCTCTAAATACACAAGATCTTTGAGCAATGGCTCCAACACAGCACTGTAACCAAATTTCTTCACATCCTCAGCCTTGCACAGGATAGCTAAGAAGATAGAGTTTAGTTCAGATCTGAGCAATGAGGGGACATCAGCTAACACCCAATACACAGCTGTGATTTTGTGTTTTTTCCTGGATGTACCAATAGGATTGCATATCTCAAAGTCATCCACATAGAGATTGAGAGCAATGGTAAGATCACTTCCTGAGAACAGCTCATTGGTTTTGTAAAAGGTGCCGTCATGAAATGACTTGTACACATTTCTCTGAGCTTCTGCCTCACTCAAGATCAGGTCCTGTATATCTTTCTTGCTAAAAACCGGAAGTAATTGTCACGGTGATAAAGAACAGACGTAGATTCAATTGCAAGTGAACAGGTGTTTATTTAAACACAGAGAGAGAGAGCAGTAGTCTCGGACGAATATGCCGGCAGGATGATGAAAACCAGACTCGATAGCGCAGGTCTCCGTGGGCAGACAGATCAGGACCAGAAGAAAACCACTGTGCTGGAACGAATCCGAGGAACAGGTACAGACGGTAGTCAGGCCGCGAAAACTCAGAACAGGACGGTATCCACCGTTGGTCAGGGACAGTCAAAAGGCAGAAGAACTCCAAACCGAATAATATCCAAAGCACAGGAACAAACACTAGATCGAGGAGAAACACAGGTGAACTCCGAGAACCTCAACAACCATCTGACAAAGACAGGACGATATGACACACAATATATAGGACATTCTCATTCAACACAGCTGGCGCTAAATCAGCTCATCAGCGAGGATAACGAGCAATGCTGACGAGCCGCGCCCATTCGTACTACACACACACACACATAGCGAGGGCGAGTCACTGAATCCATGAACCGTGACAGTACCCCCCCTCCTAAGAACGCCGCCTGGCGTTCTCAGACCCCCTTACCTGCCGATTGTAATCATCGATAAGGGAGTGATCCAAGATGTCCCTAGCCGGAACCCAACTTCTCTCCTCCGGACCGTAACCTTCCCAGTCGACCAAATACTGGAATCCGCGTCCCCTCCGTCTAGAATCCAGTATACGATTAACCGAATAAGTTGGTTCCCCATTTACGAGTCGCGGCGGGGGAGGAACCGGGGCAGGCGGATTAATGGTAGAACGAAACATGGGTTTAATTTTAGATACATGGAAGGCGGGGTGAACCCTCCTGTACGCTGGAGGCAGGTTGAGGCGGACTGTCACCGGACTAATCATTTTGGCGACAGTGAACGGGCCAATAAATTTAGGAGCAAGTTTGTTAGAGACGGAGCGGAGCGGAATGTTCTTGGTAGAAAGCCACACTTTTTGACCCACGACGTATACGGGAGGCTTAGACCGGTGGCGATCGGCTTTAGCCTTGGTGCGAGCACGCACCTGGAGCAGAGTCTCACGGGCTCTGGTCCATGTGCGCTGACACCTCTGGATAAAGGCGTAAGCGGAGGGAACCGCGACCTCGGATTCCAGACTGGGAAAAATTGGTGGCTGGTATCCTACACTACATTCAAACGGAGAAAGACCCGTGGACGACACTGGCAACGTGTTGTGTGCGTACTCCACCATAGAAAGTTGTTGACTCCAGGACGAAGGATTCTTAGAGACTAAACATCGTAACGTCCTTTCCAGATCTTGGTTGGCTCTCTCGGTTTGACCATTGCTCTGGGGGTGAAACCCTGAGGACAGACTAACAGTCGCTCCCAGTAATTTACAAAACTCTCTCCAAAATTTGGACACAAACTGGGGACCTCTGTCGGAAACCATGTCTGTCGGGAGGCCATGTAAACGAAAGACGTGATCTACGACGGCCAACGCTGTCTCCTTGGCTGAGGGTAATTTGGGCAAGGAAATGAAATGGGCCGCCTTCGAGAACCGGTCCACCACAGTCAAAACGACCGTGTTACCCTGGGAGGGTGGGAGGCCGGTGATAAAATCTAGCGCTATGTGTGACCAGGGTCTCGAAGGGACAGGCAGCGGTTGAAGGAACCCATCTGGGGGTTGGTTGGAAGTCTTACCAATGGCACAAACCGAGCAAGCCAAAACAAAACTGTGGACGTCACGAGCCATGCGAGGCCACCAGAATCGTTGCTTTACTAAGAAACTAGTGCGATTGACTCCTGGATGACAAGCCACGTTGGAACAATGCCCCCACTGAATGACGTCAGACCGTAATCCCTCCGGCACAAATAATCGGTTCGGTGGACACCCGGGCGGAGGCGTTACCCCTTCTAAGGCCGACTTGACCTTCGATTCGACCTCTCATGTGAGTGTGGAGACAATTAGGGTCTCGGGAAAAATGCACTCGGGAGTAGACGGGCGTTCGGAGCGGTCAAAAATACGAGATAAAGAGTCGGGTTTGATGTTTTTGGAACCCGGGCGGTACGAGAGAACAAAATCAAAACGTCCGAAAAAAAGTGCCCACCGAGCCTGCCTGGAGTTCAATCTTTTGGCAGTTCTAATGTATTCTAAGTTCTTGTGATCGGTCCAGACGATAAAAGGTACCCCCGACCCCTCTAACCAATGACGCCATTCCTCCAACGCTAACTTGACCGCCAACAACTCTCGGTTACCAATGTCATAGTTACACTCGGCGGGAGATAAACGATGGGAAAAAAACGCGCAGGGATGCATCTTGTCGTCTGTGGGAGAACGTTGCGACAGCACTGCTCCTACCCCCACCTCTGACGCGTCGACCTCCACCACAAACTGGCGTGATGAATCAGGGGCTATAAGGATAGGGGCTGAAACGAAGCGGCCCTTCAGTTTGGCAAACACAGCCTCAGCTGTGTTTGACCACCTGAACGCCGTTCTGGGGGAGGTCAAGGCAGTCAGAGGCGCGGCTAGTTGGCTGAAGTTGCGAATGAAACGCCGGTAGAAGTTGGCGAACCCCAGAAACCTCTGTAGGGCCTTACGGGAATCTGGGCTTGGCCACTCCACCACAGCCTTCACCTTCTCAGGGTCCATCCGCACTCCCTCAGACGAAATGATGTACCCTAAAAAAGGAACAGACTGTGCATGAAACGCGCATTTCTCCGCCTTGACAAAAAGCCCATTCTCTAGCAGCCTCTGAAGCACTCGCCTGACGTGTTGACCGTGTTCCTGGAGAGACGAAGAAAAGATCAATATGTCATCCAGGTAAACATATATGAACTGGTCTACCATGTCTCTCAACACGTCATTGACGAGTGCCTGGAAGACTGCTGGGGAGTTGGAAAGCCCGAACGGCATAACCAAATATTCAAAGTGCCCCCTGGGGGTGTTAAACGCGGTCTTCCATTCATCCCCCTTCCTGATGCGAACCAAATGATAAGCATTACGTAAATCCAATTTCGTGAAGATGGATGCTCCTTGCAACCTCTCGAAGGCTGAAGCCATCAACGGTAAAGGATAAGTATTCTTTACCGTAATGTTGTTCAACCCCCGGTAATCAATACAAGGTCGCAACGACCCATCCTTTTTCCCCACGAAAAAGAATCCCGACCCCGCTGGAGAAGAGGAAGGACGAATGAACCCCGCTGCCAGAGAATCAGAAATATTTCTCCATAGCCTCCCTTTCTGGAACAGAAAGTGAATATAACTTGCCCTTAGGCGGAGACATACCTGGTAATAAATCTATAGCACAGTCATAGGGACGATGCGGAGGAAGAGAAGCAGCCCGGGACTTACTGAACACTTCCTTCAGGTCGAGATACTCCGTGGCACGTTAGACAGATTCACCGGCTCCTCCTGCAACATAGAACGAGAAACAGACGGAACAGCAGACGAAAGACACGAGGCATAACATTGTTCACACCAACTGGACACTGAGTTCTGTCCCCACTCTATCCGGGGCCCGTGTTTCACCAACCACGGATGACCCAGGACAATTGGGGCGTGAGGTGACTGGGTGAGATAGAGTGAGATCCTCTCCGTGTGGTTACCCGAAGTGACGAGTGTGATAACCCCAGTGGTGTGAGTGATTCCCGGGAGCTCCTGTCCGTTGAGTGCGTGGATGTGGATGGGGTGGTTCAGAGTCGTGATGGGGAGGTGAAGTCTTCTGGCCAGTGAAGAGTCAATCAGGTTCCCCTCCGCCCCAGAATCCACCAGTGCCTCGCCGTTGAAGGATCCGTCTGCCCACTGGAGTCTCACCGGGAGAAGGGTGGCGCTCGAGGGTCTGGTCCGGAATAATCCGCCCGACAGTAGCCCCCATCCTACCGCCGGGCTTGGCCTTTTAAAGGACAGGTGGAAACAAAGTGGCCGGCCTCCCCGCAGTAGAGACACAGACCTCTCGAGCGACGGTGTTCTCTCTCCTCCCGGGAGAGTCGAGCTCGACCTACCTGCATGGGCTCAGGATCGTTCGAGGGGCTGACCGTGCTCGTGCCTCTGAGACCGGAAAAGTCTCCTCCGTCGACCAAAGGAACTTGGAACTGACGCTTCGTTCCTTGTTGGGAACGACCATCTGACAAAGACAGGACGATATGACACACAATATATAGGACATTCTCATTCAACACAGCTGGCGCTAAATCAGCTCATCAGCGAGGATAACGAGCAATGCTGACGAGCCGCGCCCATTCGTACTACACACACACACACATACATAGCGAGGGCGAGTCACTGAATCCATGAACCGTGACAGTAATGACTTTAGAATGGGGACATACTGGAAGCTGCTCTCTCTACTAAGAACATACTCAATCGGTTCAACGATAGAAAAGTGTTTGTTAAAGTACTTTCTTCTTTTAAAGGCAGAGGAAAGAGGCCCACCATCACAGAGGGCAGAACTAATAGGGTTAGCCCCACAAATGTCGTTCACCATTTCAGATACAATGGCTTCATCAATTTCACAGTTGTGCCTCTTCAAGCAAGACTGTAAAATGTCTTTCATGATGGGAGCAGAGGCTGAATGAGAAATAAAATGCAACTCCTCTACAAGCTCATCAATGCATTGGTTGGGTACATGAAAGGAACTCTCTAATTTCAACATTAAATGAGCCAAGCTTCTTTCAATCAACTTTGGCAGTACTCTTACATCATCATCTCTAAGCTCATCAATATCAGACTGCTCACCCTCCTGATTTACTCCATCACTGCACTGATCTGCTTGTGAAGGGTTTTCATACCTCTTTATCACATTGTCTTTGAACTCATCTAATGAGTGGGGAGTATGCTTGCGATTTTTATGCGAAGCAAAGGTTCCACAGATATTAGTTTTGAAATTGCAATTTTTGAAAACACAGATGACAGTTTCTTGCTTTTTCAAATGTTGACGAAGGTGTTCAAAATACTCTTTTTCGGTGGAGAATGTGCCTACATTACAGACCTGGCAACAGAAACTGAGTATTTCAGAGGTTCTTACTCTTGAGTGAGTTGAGTGTTTCCTTGATATATGTGACCAGTCACGGAAACTAGGGACACAAGTCGGTTCTGGGGCATTTTGAGTTATTCATAGATTCTGAGAGTGTAATATCCAAGCTTTCCAACGATGTGTAACATGTGGAAATCTGATAATATTTGGAGAAGTTGTGGCCATTTTAAAGTAGGCACTTAAAAAAGCTCAAAGAGGAGAAAACGAGCTAAAGATTGTGCAGTTCTCACCTGTCTCTGCTGCTGGGGGTGACAATAGGGCTCATTTACATCTCATTTAGATAAGCCATACCCCCTGTAAAGCTCCTCCATGTGCTTTACAGCTTTTTTTACACTTCGAATGAGTGCACTTCTGCCGCACTAGGCGAAAAACAATTGTGCTGCCCCTCTATTTGCAACGTACCAGCAACAACACACAAAGACCAATAATGCCATATAGCCTGCATATAACGCGAAACCAGCAACAACACATAAAGACCAATATGCCATATACATATAACGCAAAACCAGCTACAGCACACAAAGACCAATATGCCATATAGCCTGCATATAACGCAAAACCAGCAACAACACACAAAGGCCAATATGCCATATACATACAGTATAACGCAAAACCAGCAACAACACACAAAGACCAATATGCCATATACATATAACGCAAAACCAACAACAACAAACAAAGACCAATAAGCCATAGGCCTACATATCTATAGCGCAAATAGTACGCAACGCTCGTGTGCCCAAAATGTCAACAATATTAAAGTTTATGTAGGAGGCAAATGCCTGCTGGCATTTTTCTTTAAGCAGTCATTTCTGCAATTTTCCAAATAATCACATTTCACCTCCTCAAATTACTGTTGCAAATCTCTTTACACCACTTTCTTATGTGCGTATACACACACAAATGAAATGTCCGCAAGCACATTATATCATCAGCAGGTTCAGCATCTTAAATAACGACTAAAGAGCAAATGAAGCTTAACTTACATTTCAGAAACACGCACGGCAGGCCTTCATCGCAGCAGCAAAGGTCTTAACTGCATCCTCTATTTCGATTCTCCGTCACATATGAAACAGCCAGCCACCGCTGTCAGCGAGCCGAGCCGCCGTATTGAAGCACTGAGGGCGAGCGCGCTGCGCCCATACCTCCGGTTCAGTTTCCCGAGCCCACGAAGTGCGGCGAAAACATTTTCGGTGTAACTGCCAGACGGTTCATCTCGTCTGCGACAATCTTTGCGGCATCCATCTTCATTGAATTTTGATATCAGAGAGAGCTGGCCAGAGCACAGCATAATAAGTAGCCATGTGGTTGACTTGGAGGGCGGGGGCAAAAGCGCCGGGTTATTCAGTATGGAAATACACACAGACAATGACACGCCACGCCCCTACTGCATGCTAGAATCTCCGAAAACAAGCCGATTTCAACCTCAAAATGTAAGCTTTTAAATATACCAATACTGCTATCTCAAACATGGAGAGGCTTCTTCGTGATTTCAATTAACAGATTCTCCAAAAAATTGAAAATCACCAATTTTGAAAAAAAACTCTTCTTTCTCATTTTGCTCGAAAGTTGTGCTGCCGACTTGTGTCCCTGGTTTCTGTGACGGGTCACATATGTGATTTTAGGCTACCCCATGATTTAAATGAACAAAAACAATCCATGTAAGGACATGGCAGAAGTTGCCAACCGCGGATATGACGTAACCTATAATGTTTCAACAACTCGTCTTTAGTAGGGGTCGCAAATTCACAGATTTTGCAAGGCCAATCCATATTTGATGTTTCTGTCTCACTCCATGCTTCTTTACACTGACCACGTCTCAACTTGAACCCCTTGGTCCACGACACCAGGATACCAGGAGAAGATGAAGGCAAGTTGTTTGTCCTTGCAAGGCCCACGGCAAAGTGACTGAAGACCTAAGTAGGGAGATAAATTAAGTAAAATGATTCAAGGAGGTGTGTGTTAAGAACACAACTGATTTATTTACTGTAGATCTGAATTACAAAAGGAAAGTGTTAATGTTTCTGTCTCACCCCGTACTTCTTCACGGCTTTCTTTAGGAGGCTGATCACGTCTCAACTTGAACCACGACACCAGAATGCTGGATCACGGCAGAAATCCACTCCGGCGCACACACGGACACGCACGCGCACACACACGCGCACACACACGCGCACACACACACACGCACACACACACACAATTTTCAATTTCACTTATGAGTCTTCAATAGTGACTAAACAAGTTTCACCTGTGTCATCATCACTAACTGTAGATGGACTCTGACCGCTCATCATCTCAGGGGAAGGAAAAAGTGACATTTTTTGTGATGGGGGGCCAATTTTAAAGCAAGCCTTGTCATGCTGGTAATAAGATCAATTATAACACGAAAATGTCAGGGAAATTTTAAGGGTTGCTCGTGGAGGATGGATATTTTAGTGCAAACAAAACACTTATTCATCATGAATTCACAATCTGCATTTTAAATAACACAAATGATATTACTGACTTTTATAAAGAATTATGTATATTTTTAAACAGCTTTCCAATCACTTTATATTTTTAGCACCATTTTTAAATTGTAATATATTTCTCTTTTAAACATACATGTAACATTCATCTTTTAATACATTTTCCTTTCAAAACATTAAAATGAACTGTATTACCATTTCTAATGGTCTCGTCCTTTCTAATACAACGTAAAGCATCAATTTTCTTAAAAATTATTTATCACATTAACTGTCTTAACATGAATATTAACTTATTACCCTTATAAATGAAATATGGTTCTTCCATAAATTCTCAACAGACAATGGAGAGCAGGCTTTTTTGTGTTTCTGTTGAAAACAAGCACTGAGACCCGGGGAGAGAGCAGCTGCTCGCTAACAGCAGAGAACAGGAGACAGACGCTGGTCATTTTTATTTCATTTGTATAACGTTACATTTTATACATAAACATAAAAAAACACTCTTTTGTGTAAAATACGAGAAAAAGGTAAAAAATGATATTCCAAAATTTTTAAACCGAAAAAAAGACATTTGGAAAAAAGAAATAAAACGAAATTTAGGAAAAAATAAAACGTAATTCTTAGGGCCCTACATAAATCCGACTGGTTTTGAGCAAAGTATCTGAACAAATAGTGTAGCTACTCAATCAGTGACAGGCTACAGCTACTAGCTAAATTTACCTCGGCACCATAGACAGTAAAAGAAAGCTCGGCACACAGACTGTAGGCCTAGCTACTGAAGGCCCTTGCAGAGTCCGACAATTTCGTAGCCTATACGTTTTTTCGGATTCGTAATTCGGTGGCTCTGAATTGTCAAAACACCACTCAAACACCATTCAAACTGCTATCTACAGATACGAAAAACGTAGAAAATCGAACCCGATCCAATTTTTTTTTAACGAGGGACTAAAGTTTCGGCGGTAGTGTGCAAGTGTGATTGACATAACGTCGTTTTTATTTTTTAACGTGCAAAAATTTCAGCCGCGAATTTCGGACTCGTAATGTATTTTACATTAACAGAACTTAAATTTAAATTATTTTGTATTAACTGAAAATGTTAAACTCTGACAACTCATGATTGTATATTTAATCAATAGGCACAATTTGTGTGTCATCCAAGCTCAATAAGATAACAATTACAAGTAAAAACTGTAACAGTATCTCAGAACTTGATTTTTTATTTCACAACAATATATATATTTAAGTAATGACTAAAGGTCCTCTGAATTAGTTTTTAGAGTGTATTGTTTTATTTCATCATAGTCATGCCATCCCATCATCAGCCTTCCCAGCAGTTTTCATCATTCCTAAATTTCCCAGAGATGTTCAGACAAAGTTGGACCAAAAACCGCCATGCAAAATTGAGAGATCCAGTCACAACAAAATCATAAGAACATTGTATGAAACCATGGCCCTGATCAAAATGTAAGTTTTGCAACCCAACTGGGCATTTGAGTTATTAATACTATGTCTGATGTTACATTCCTCACCTTCTTTTGCATCGCTGTTACAGGTTTCCGACCAATGATGACTACGTGAAAGTGTGTAAGGCCCTGATTTTGAAATACCCTTTCTTAAAGGACAAAGAAGGCAATGGTTATGTGAGTTGACAGATTATTAATTGACAACCCTTATTTATTATACCTAGAGTACTAATCCAGTCAAGATATGTTCTCTGCATTTTGATGCACACATTGTTTTCCACCATGTATTTTCATGCTTGTGCTTTCAGTTTTCTGCAAGTGGTTTATATGCTTATTTAATTGTTCTATTTTATATTCTTTTAAATAGCATACCTGGCACATGTCTCTCAAACGTAAGTTCAAATATGAGCGGGTGCCACTGGTAGATGATGAAGAGGTGAGAAGAATGAAACAGAAATTTGGTCATCACAAAAAGCCTTTACAACAGGAAGAAAACACAAGCAAACGAGCCAAGGCATCAAAGGTCAGAGCATCTTCTTTGGTTTGCTGTATATCTATGTGTGCATGTTTTACACACAAGCAGTGTGGCCCAATGGTTAGCCCCTTAACACAGCATGGTAGAGAATAGTCCCCCCTGTAAAGTGCTTTAAGAGCTATGATAAAGCGCTATATAAAATGTAATAAATTATTATTAAGGGCTCATTTTTCATAAACATTAAAAAGGGGAAAAGCAACTGTCAAATGAGCAAATGTTTGTCATCCCTCTGTGTCGTAGGAGGTGGATATTATTGGGGAGGATGATACCTCAGTAGCGAGGCATGTGAAAGTCCTGCAGGACCAGTACCGGAAGACACAGCCAGATGCCCGAATGGTGGAGGAACGGATGATGAGGACATTTGCTTGGAGAAGGCGAGAGATTGCCAATGGGATGACTGTCGAAGAAGCCATTAACAAATATCCATTCCTTAAGAGTCCATGTGGGGTTTGTCTACATTTATTTCCTTACATTTGTGTTGGAGTTCATATTAAATTACTAAAGGCTCTCTTTGAAATTTAATTTTAAAATCCTATGATAATGTTGTGACATGTTTCCCGTTTGTTTGTGCTGTGTTGCAGCTATTTCAGGAAATGGGCCGGCTTCATGATGAAATGAATATCTGCCGAAGATTCGAAGATGGCTTTAAGGTCCTAGTACCCAAAGTGCTTAAATTGACTCAAAGGAAATCTCCCCTTGCAGATCTGGCTTTGGAGGAAAGAGAGGCTGCCCTCACCGAAGATGTCCCTGGTAAGTGACTCACTGATCAGCCATGGTCACCCCTAGTGTTGTGGAGCCATTTAAGCTTAATTTCTTTTCTATTTGTCTTCAGACAAGATAAGGTCTAACTAACCAAAATACACTGTACAATCACGTAATACACTTCCTTTTTTTTCTTCTTTTTTTTTAACTTAATTTTCAGGGATTGATTTCAGAGCTGCAATCCTGCTGTTGCCGATCCTGTTCAGGGAGAAAAATGACATTCTCGTCATACTTGGGGAGGTGTGTAATTTGCATATACTTATTTATTTTTGTTTACATTACTTACCACAGAGACTGGGATAATTATATGCATCCCTTGGATGTCTTATTTCATAATACAAAGTTTCTAGCTATCAATGCTGGGCCTTGGTGTGGACATGGGGGGGCCGCAAAGCTAAAAATGGCTAAAAATGCATGAAATCTTTTTTTATGTTTAGCTACTTTCTGTACGTTTATTTAAAATTACCAGCAAGACGACTAGAAGTGAATGTGCTTTCCATTAAATGAATCGCACACAGTAAACAAATCCTTAACAAAAAAAAAACCTTTGCAATGGACGTGCTCTGTTTTAAATAAATCCCACACAGTAAACAAAACCTTAACAAAAAAAACTTTGCAATGAACTGCAATTTAGACGCGCAAACTGGGTGCCGGTGCGGTGACGTACATGCTCGGGCAGATTCGGCTTTAAGTCGTTCATCCTCGTATGCGGCACCGCGCACGCTGTTACAAAAAAAGCCTTGCACACAGCCAAGCGAAATGAGGTCTTGCGCACCCAACGCGCCATTTTTGCCGCATGCACCTTCGCGCTCGTGCGGACCATAGACAGTAAAAGAAACTGTTTATGGTAGATTTCTGCATTTAAACTACTTTATGATCTCTTGCAGGATCAGCCACCATCGCCATATCCTACTGTACATCTAGACGCTGTCGCTGACTGGAGGAGTGTGCTGACTCAAAGGGTCCCTGCAGTGGTCAAACTGGATGGGCAGTCAGTCTGCAGGGCGCTTGGTTTGGAGGAAGGTGTTATTGCTGCTTTTTGTGCTTACTTCATCTACAACGTGGTATATCCATCTCGCCTGAAGAACACCCTAATTTTCATTCAGCGATATGTTCTAAAAATGTCTGAGGTTGGTGATAAGCCTCTACCTGTTAGTGTGACCAGGGTAATCAACATTTTAGCTTAATCAACAACCGCAACGCCTACACCATTCAGCTGTCCTAAATGCTCTCGAAGAGCCTTCACTTTGGTGAAGTTAATCCAGCACATCGGACTTGTTCATGCACATGAGCCACATTTTACCATAACGTGTGGCCTTAACAACTGTCAATCAACATTTTCTAAATATGAGTCCTTCCGACGACATATTTACAGGAAGCATAAAGACATTATAGCCAGACGAGCCACTGCTAATGATATACAGGAAACAGTAGTGGGCGAGGAGGAGCAGGGGCCCAGTGATGCTGTCAATCCTCCTGAACCTCCTGAGATGAATGAACTGTTAGTGCAGTTTAGAGAGAATCTTTTTGGCTTTATTCTGAAATCGAGGGAAAAAAACCACCTTCCTCAGACTGTTCAACAAGAAATACTGGATGACGTAAATTTTTTGTTTGACTTCTTTAAAGCAAACTATGATGCATTTCTAAAATAACATCTCGAAAAAAATGGCTTCAATGTGGAATCTTGTCCTGAACTTTATGAAGTTCTGCAGTGTTCTGACTTTTTTTCAGAGGCATCAAAACTTGTTAGGTCTCCACATATGTTGAAAAACTACTGCAAATCCAACCTTGAAATGACTGAACCTGTAGACTACGCACTGAGAGACCCAAGTGGTCGTAAAGTTGGAAGCTACTCATATGTACCCATTTGTGATGTACTTCAGAAATACTGCTCTCATGAAGATGTTTGGGATTCTATGCAGAGAGAGCGAAAATTTGAAAGAGATGAACATGTTCTAACTGATTATAGAGACAGATTTTATTTCAGGAACCACAAGGTATTTGCAGATAATCCAGATGCTCTAAGGTTACACCTATATGAGGATGAATTTGAGGTGTGTAATCCGCTGGGTTCTAAACGCAACAAGCACAAACTTTGTGCATTCTACTACACTGTTGGAAACGTAGGTTCAAAGTACTGCTCACAGTTAAAACATATCCATCTAGCTTTGCTTGTTCGTTACGTTCACGTAAAAAAGTTTGGTTTTGATGTAATTTTGAAGCCATTACTTGATGACCTTAAGAAACTGTCATCAGAGGGACTTAATATCATTGTTAATGGCATGGAGAAGCATGTTTTTGGAGCTGTAGCTGCAATATTGGGATACAATCTGTCATCTCACATGATAGGTGGATTTGCCTTGTCTTTTGGTGCTGGTCGAATCTGTAGATACTGCATGGCTACTCACTCTGAGATGAAAAAGAACTTCAGTGAATCTGATTTTGTTTTAAGAAATGTTGATGTACACAGATATCATTTAGAATGTGTAAAACAAAATCCAGAAAACAAAGGAATGTATGGAGTTCGTGGTGGATGTGTATTTGACCAGTTAGATTACTTTGACGTCACAACATCTCTTCCTCCAGATGTCATGCATGATTTCTTGGAGGGTGTAGCACCGTTGGTATTGAGGCTTGTTGTATGTAAAGCTCATCAAGAAAAACATATAACCATACAAGAACTAAATGATGAACTAAGAAAGATGACCATTGGACAAAATGATAAGACAAATAAGCCTGTGGCTTTCTCAGAAAATATTTTACATGGATCCAGTGTTGTTGGATCTGCTTCACAGAAGTGGTGTTTGTTCCGCCTACTTCCTTTCTTGATGGCACACAGGGTACCTGAAGGCTGCAGTTACTGGCGGATCTATTTATTGTGTCGTGAAATTGCCGACATTGTAATGGCACCGGTTGTAAAAAAAGAGTCCCTTCTTCTTCTTGACCAATTAGTTTCTGAGTTTTTGTGTGGCATGGAAAAAGAGTTTGGAAATGTGATAACTCCAAAATGTCATTACTTGATCCATTATTCTCGTCTAATGTTGTCCTACGGTCCTTTACGGTCTTTGTGGTGCATGAGATTTGAAGGGAAACATCAGTATTTCAAACGGGTAGCTAGTTCCTCAAGGAACTTTGTCAATGTTACATCAACTTTAAGCAGCCGCCATCAGTTTAGACAGTGTTGGGAATTTTCCTCAACTAATATGTTTGGGGAGTATGAGAGGGTTATGGGACGCAGTGTTAACACAATGTTACAGTCTCTTCCTTTAGCTCTTAGGCATTCCATAACTGTTAGTGAGCGGTACAAACATGTCAATTTTCAGGACATTACACTCAACCGAGTAACAGAGGTTGTGATTAACAGTGTTAAATACTGTGTGGGAGATGTCTTTGTTGTGGGTCATTTGCACTGTGAAAAAATACCTTTGTTTTTTCAGGTCAAATATAGTATAAACATACACACAGATTGGGCGTTATGTGGAAAACTATTAATTCCTCTTTCTTTCTGTCATCACTGTTACGCCTACTTTGTGAAATATGAACAGGACTGGACTGTCCTTGACCCTTTTGAGGTGATGGATTTTCATACTTTGGATGCATACTGTGTTGATGATAAACTGTTTGTTAGTATGCGGCATTTATGTTAAGCTCTGTTGGGAGGGTTGTAGAGTGTTGTGGATGAGCTCAAAGCTTGCGTTTTTTAATCCAGAACACATCAAGTGTCATGTAGTTTATCCGTTAAGTGACACTTTACTTTGGTAAGTAAAGTAACTTTGCTAAGTGTTTTGCTTGGTCTTTGATAATAAAGTTGTATTTTTCTGCACTATATTGCTGTTCTTATTAGTGATGTTCATGAAATTGAAAGAAGGAAAAGACAAATGGTTCTATTGTATTCATTCCCTGCCATGCATCTATTCTCTGATATCGCTGTTCATTTTGTTTTTGGCGTGGCAGTATGAAGTTGTCAGTTGGTCAATGAAATGCTTCTTAAAAAATGTATTTAATTTTTTTAATTGTTTTTTATATCAGACATGACATCCTAAACATTGTGGCATTTTATTTTGGGATGTTACATTGTATGTGTCACAATCACAAGCGGAAGCAATGATGCAAGTAATCTCTTTATTGAGAGGGTGAAAAGATCAATGTCCAAGCAACACGGGTGGGCTGGTGGCGCAGGGACTAGATGGTCAGCGTGCAGGTGAAGAGTGTTGGTCGTGAATCCAAGTGCAGGTGAATATCCAGACGAGACGAAACCGAGAAGACACTGAACAGGAACTCGAACCGGACCAGGACTGCAGACAAGACACGCGAGGAACAAACACTGTGAACACCAAACAACTATCTGACAAAGAGAGGAGAGTGTGATGAGTATAAATAGGAGAGATGATTTGCAGCAGCTGGTGCAGAGAATGAGATCAGCTGGTACGCTGATCAGCGGAACGAGCGGTAACGCCCACTCACACACGCTCACACACACATAACAACAATTACACGAGACATGAAGAAAACAGCGAATTTATGAACCGTGACAGTACCCCCCCTCCTAGGAACGCCTCCTGGCGTCCCCAGACTCCCTTACCTGTCGATTGTAATCATCAATAAGGGAGTGATCCAGGATGTCTCTAGCAGGCACCCAACTTCTCTCCTCCGGACCGTAACCTTCCCAGTCCACCAAGTACTGGATTCCGCGTCCCCTCCGCCTTGAGTCCAGAATACGATTAACCAAATATGTTGGTTCCCCTTCTACGAGTCGCGGCGGTGGGGGAACTGGAGCAGGCGGATTAATGCGAGAGTGAAAAACGGGTTTAATTTTGGATACATGAAAAACGGGATGAATTCTCCTGTACACTGGAGGAAGATTGAGGCGGACTGCCACCGGATTAATGATTTTGGTGACAGTGAACGGGCCAATGAATTTGGGAGCAAGCTTATTAGAAACGGAGCGGGGAGGAATGTTCTTGGTAGAAAGCCACACTTTGGAACCGACGACGTATACGGGAGGTCTAGACCGGTGGCGATCGGCCTTGGCCTTGGTGCGCGCTCCCACTTGGAGTAGAGTCTCACGGGCTCTAGTCCAAGTGCGATGACACCTCTGGACGAAAGCGTGAGCGGAGGGAACCGCGACTTCGGATTCCAGACTAGGAAAAATTGGTGGCTGGTAACCTAGACTACACTCAAACGGAGATAGGCCCGTAGATGACACTGGTAACGAATTGTGGGCGTACTCCACCATTGACAGTTGTTGGCTCCATGAGGAAGGATTCTTGGAGACCAGACATCGCAACGTTCTCTCCAAATCCTGGTTGGCTCTCTCAGTTTGGCCATTGCTCTGGGGATGAAACCCTGAGGACAGACTAACAGTCGCACCCAGTAATTTACAAAACTCTTGCCAAAATTTGGACACAAATTGGGGTCCTCTGTCCGAAACCACGTCCATCGGGAGGCCATGTAACCGAAAGACGTGGTTAACGACTGTTAACGCTGTCTCCTTGGCTGAGGGTAATTTGGGCAAGGGAATAAAGTGGGCCGCCTTCGAGAACCGGTCCACCACGGTCAAAACTACCGTGTTACCCTGAGAGGGTGGGAGGGCGGTGACAAAATCTAGAGCGATATGGGACCAGGGTCTCGAAGGAACCGGCAGCGGTTGAAGGAGCCCATCTGGGGGTCGATTGGAAGTCTTACCAGTGGCACAAACTGAGCAAGCCAAAACAAAACTGTGAACGTCGCGAGCCATACGTGGCCACCAGAATCGTTGCTTGACTAAAGATGTAGTGCGACTAACTCCTGGATGACAAGCCACGTTGGAACAATGCCCCCACTGAATGACCTCAGACCGTAATCCCTCTGGCACAAATAACCGGTTCGGTGGACAACCGACCGGAGGCGTTACCCCTTGTAAGGCCTTCTTGACCTTCGATTCGACCTCCCATGTGAGTGTAGAGATAATTAAGGTCTCTGGAAAAATGCACTCGGGAGTAGACGGGCGATCGGAATGGTCAAAAATGCGTGATAAAGAATCGGGTTTGATGTTTTTAGAACCCGGGCGGTACGAGAGAGTAAAGTCAAAACGTCCGAAAAAAAGTGCCCACCGAGCCTGCCTAGAGTTCAGTCTTTTAGCGGTTCTAATATATTCCAGATTCTTATGGTCGGTCCAGACGATAAAAGGTACCCCCGACCCTTCTAACCAGTGGCGCCATTCCTCCAACGCTAACTTGACTGCCAACAACTCTCTATTACCAATGTCATAATTACGTTCGGCAGGAGACAAACGGTGAGACAAAAACGCGCACGGATGCATTCTGTCATCTGTAGGGGAACGTTGGGACAACACTGCACCTACCCCCACCTCTGACGCATCAACCTCCACCACGAACTGACGTGATGGATCAGGGGTAACCAAGATTGGGGCTGAAACAAAGCGGCCTTTCAGTTTGGCAAACGCAGCCTCAGCTGCGTCTGACCACCTGAACGCAGTTCTGGGGGAGGTCAAGGCGGTCAGAGGCGAGGCTAGTTGGCTGAAATTGCGAATGAACCGCCGGTAAAAATTGGCGAACCCCAGAAACCGCTGTAGGGCCTTACGGGAATCTGGACTTGGCCAATCTACCACAGCCTTAACCTTTTCAGGATCCATACGCATACCCTCAGATGACACAATATATCCTAAGAAGGGAACAGACTGTGCATGAAAAGCGCATTTCTCCGCCTTGACAAAAAGCCCATTCTCTAGCAGCCTCTGAAGCACTCGTCGAACGTGCTGCACGTGTTCCTGGAGAGAAGAAGAAAAAATCAATATGTCATCCAGGTAGACATATACGAACTGATCGACCATATCTCGCAGCACGTCGTTGACGAGTGCCTGGAAGACTGCTGGGGAGTTGGACAGGCCGAAAGGCATGACCAAGTATTCAAAGTGCCCCCTGGGGGTATTAAAAGCAGTCATCCACTCATCCCCCCTCCTGATGCGAACCAAATGATAAGCATTACGTAAATCCAATTTCGTGAAGATCGACGCTCCCTGCAACCTCTCGAAGGCTGAAGACATCAGCGGCAAAGGATAAGTATTCTTTACCGTGATGCTGTTCAGCCCCCGGTAGTCAATACAAGGTCGCAGGGATCCGTCCTTCTTCCCCACAAAAAAGAACCCCGCCCCCGCTGGAGAAGAGGAGGGACGGATGAACTTACCTGCTAGAGAATCAGAAATGTATTTCTCCATGGCCTCTCTTTCTGGAACAGAAAGTGAATATAACTTGCCCTTAGGCGGAGACGTACCTGGCAGTAACTCTATAGCACAGTCATAGGGACGATGTGGAGGGAGAGAAGCAGCACGAGACTTACTGAACACCTCCTTCAGGTCTAGATACTCCGTGGGCACGTTTGATAAATCCACTGCTTCCTCCTGAAACGAAGAGACAGAAACAAACGGACAAGCAGACACAAGACAGGACTCATGACATTCACTGCTCCACTCAGATACTGATCTCTGCTGCCAGTCTATCTTGGGGTTGTGTTTGATGAGCCAGGGGTGTCCTAAAACAACGGGTGCAAGAGGGGAGTCCAGAATGTAAAAGGTGATGGTTTCAGTGTGATTGCCAGACACGCTGAGTGTGATGGGTTCAGTAGTGAATGAAATGGTGGGAAGCGCTTGACCGTTAAGAGCGTGAACTGCGATGGTACGGGTGAGAGGCAGAAGGGGGGCCTGAATCTTGAGTGCGAATGTGTAGTCCATGAAGTTACCTTCCGCCCCAGAGTCCAGTAGTGCTCGACAGTCGTGAGTGTGGGTTGACCATCCTAGTCTTACCGGGAGGAGCGTAGATGTTGATGAGGTCTTCTCAGCGGAGATCCCACCCGACAGTAGCCTCAAATTTACTGCCGGGCTTGCCCTTTTACCGGGCAGTTGAACGCGAAGTGTCCCGCTGTGCCACAGTAAAGGCAAAGGCCTTGGGACCTCCGCCTTTCCTTCTCCTCCCGGGAAAGCCGAGCTCGCCCGACCTGCATGGGCTCGTGATCGACGACGGGGCTGACCGCGTCTCCGCCGCTGGTACGCAGGGTCTCCACTGCTCCAGACATCCGAGCGGGTAACCTCCTACGTTCGACTCGAGAAAGTCGGGAATCCACACGAAGTGCCAATTCGATCAGTCCATTGAGAGTAGTTGGTAAGTCCAGGGCATAAATCTCTCTTTGGACGCGGTCAGCCAGCCCATGCAGGAACATGTCCCACTGCGCCTCCTCGTTCCATTGACACTCAGCCGCCAACGTCCGGAACTCGATGGAGTAATCAGATACAGATCTTTCGCCTTGCTTGAGGTCTGCGAGAATCCGAGCCGCTTCTCTTCCTGCGACCGCACGGTCAAAAACCTTCTTCATCTCGGCGGCGAGTGTCTGGAACGAGGCGCAGCACGGATCTTGGTTGTCCCACACCGCCGTCCCCCATAGAGCTGCCCTCCCAGTCAGTAGCGTGAGCACAAATGCGACCTTGCTTCGTTCATTAGCGAAGGTCCTGGGCTGTAGAGAAAAGTGCATCGAACAGCGTGTTAGAAATGCTCTGCAAAAATTCGGCTCACCGTTGTAAGGCTCAGGAACAGGTAGGCGGGGCTCTGACTGGGAGACGCTCTCTGGTGGTACGGGAGGAGCAGACGGTGTGGGTGGCGCAGTGGGAGCTCGCATAAGTTGGAATTGCTGGGTGAGTTTGGACACCTGCGCCACAAGAGCTTGAATAGCCCGACCCGACTCACTCATGTGCCTCTCCTGGGAATCCATCCGTGCAATGCTGGTCTTGACGAATTCCTCTAAGGAAGATGAGGCTTCACTTGCTGCTTCCATTCTTGGTCAGATCGTTCTGTCACAATCACAAGCGGAAGCAATGATGCAAGTAATCTCTTTATTGAGAGGGTGAAAAGATCAATGTCCAAGCAACACGGGTGGGCTGGTGGCGCAGGGACTAGATGGTCAGCGTGCAGGTGAAGAGTGCTGGTCGTGAATCCAAGTGCAGGTGAATATCCAGACGAGACGAAACCGAGAAGACACTGAACAGGAACTCGAACCGGACCAGGACTGCAGACAGGACACGCGAGGAACAAACACTGTGAACACCAAACAACGATCTGACAAAGAGAGGAGAGTGTGATGAGTATAAATAGGAGAGATGATTTGCAGCAGCTGGTGCAGAGAATGAGATCAGCTGGTACGCTGATCAGCGGAACGAGCGGTAACGCCCACTCACACACGCTCACACACACATAATAACAATTACACGAGACATGAAGAAAACAGCGAATTTATGAACCGTGACAGTATGGTTGTGAGATGAATTATTATTGAATCTGTGAATTAAACTGTTTTCCATTTAAGGACTAAAATAAATGTCTAAAATTCAGTTAGTTGTTGTTTGCCTTTATTTTCTTTCACTCCTTAAGGAATAAAAAGGAATACAACTTTTTTGCCACCTAAAGGTACAAAATGGCTTTGTCACTGGGGCGGTACCTTAATGGGACAAAATTGTACCTTTTTCCAGAGGTACTTTATTGTACCTTTGTCTAAGGTACATTATTGATCCTCAAAGGTACAGTATTGGCCCTTAGAAGGTACAAACAAGTAAGGTACAAATTTGCTCCTCTGACTTAAGGTACAATAATGTACCTTTGAGGGTACCACCCCAGTGACAAGCTTTTGTTCCTTAAAGGTACCGTTTTGTACTTCTTTTTCTTAGAGTGTACAAAAAACCTTCCAGTAGCTATGTAGCATGCAATGAACAGTTAAAACATATAATACCGGTAGATCATGCATTAAGTGTCTCTGCTGTCCTTTAGTGGGAAAAATGACATAAAATGGCATGTAATGGTTATTTCCGCTAGATGGCCTTAACGAGATATAGAGGACATTAACTGGAACACAGAAAAGTATTAAGGAAAGGCCGGGTGCTCTTAAATTCCCATCGAATGTGACATCAGCACGATAATGACACTGAGGAGAAGACTTGAGGCTTTAAATACAAGATTTAATGCATTAATACAAAATCGGTTGAGAAATGAAGAAGAAGACGACAACAATTTGTCAACACAACACAACACAATTGACAGGTTGGTTTTCTACACCTTTCATGTAATGTAATTCAAAATTCGCGCCAAAATCTAAATAAGCTAAATAGGTAAACTATTTTAAGTTAATTTGTATTTTTATTTGTATTTCGATCCCTATCAACTTTAAAAGCAAATCCTTGGATTTCACATACAAATAATTTATTAACATGGTACCAAGTATATAGTAAGAATGGATTTACTTCATAACTTATGAAGTAAACTTACTTCAGAGCATTTCATCAGAAAATTAGGGAAGCTTTTCCAATAATAGGAAAGGGTGGAATTGAAATCTGCAGAGTTGACAGGAGGAGAAGGGTAATACCTGTTGAGTTGAGCTCAGTTTGCCCTGCACTTATAAAAGCATGCCCACAGTTTGGCAGATCAGCGGTGTATGTGAGGCTTAAGGTAAGAAAGAACAACAAATTATTCTACCAAATATATATCCCAAACGAATTATTATGGTATAAAACAAACATGTTTTTTTTAATTAATTTTTTTTATCCTGCATTGCTTTTACTGGGATGCCGTTACTATTGTTATATTAACATTCAATTAAAAAGAAAAGTTGTTTGAAAGACTATGCTGCCTTTTTTCTTGACAGAACACATCCAGTTTGGCTGGCACACAACATGACAGCAGTAACGAGAGGAACTGTCAAAGCAGTACTGTAAGTTTTTCTCACTTTATGATTCTTCAGATGATAAGTTTATTTATTACAATATATCCAATATGAAATGCTTAAGACAAACCACCTCTTTTCAAACTGTGACTGTTTTATAAAATGTTCATTCTAAAGTGTAAAATATTTATTATTTTTCAGACCTTTTTGTCAGTCAGCAAGAACAACAAAATTAACATGATATTTGACCCTGTAAAATTCTGTATTCTGATTTAGTGTAATTTTTTTGATAGGATCCAATCTATGGAACCGTAGAAATTTTAGGTAATCCGGGAAGAAGCAGGGTAAGTAACCAGCATTCTCATCTATCAGGTGAAAACTGTACATTTACATTTGCTGTAATGTTTAATTAAAGCATATTATGTTCTCAAAATAAGATTGTGTTGTGAACTTTGTGATTAACTTTGAATAATGTTATAAACTTAATAAATGTAATGAGTTTATTTATCTGTTCATTATGTTAAAAGGATCATCAGCGGCGCCAGTTTGAATCCAACAAAGGCGATGACAGGTTTTTTTCTATTAATTTTTTCCATTTTAATCATGTTTTCCTATATATGATATAATGTGTGTGAATGTATATAAATATACGTGTGTGTGTGTGTGTGTGTGACATTTATACATCTTTTCGAAGAAAATTGCTGAAAGGAGGACACATGTATGTGTTGAGCCAGAGCAAGGCATTGCAATACAGTTTCAGTACCCTGATGGCACCAGGAAAACAAGGAAATTTGTTGAGTCTCAACCAATTCAGGTATTTTGTGCTGGCTAATTTGTAAGTTCTTTCTGCACATTCAGTATATTCATGATATAGCTCTTATTTGTAATTGTATATTTGCTCATGTGTTGTAAAGGATCTGTTTGCCTTTGCTGGTTCAGACGACATGGCCAGTGAAGTATTCCGTGTACAGCTGTCCTGGTCACCCAACACTATACTTAGCACTGTTGATGGTAGCCTCTCAGATCATGAAATTATTAGGCCCTCAACCTTGTATGTGCTTTGGATGTCAGGTGTTCAAATAGAGGTCAGTTTAACTTTAAAACATCAAAGTTTTTTTCTAAAAGGGAAAAAACAACAACTTATGTCAATATTATTATAATGCATGTTAGGGACTAATTACATCCAGTATTGAATCTTCAACTGACCAACCGGCTGCTACTCAGGACTTAGGAAGCATCCCGAGTCCCATCCATTCCAGTGATCCGAATGTGGGGTACTCCAACACAGTTGCAGGAAGCATTCCGAGTCCCATCCATTCCAGTGATCCGGATGTGGGGTACTCCAACACAGTTGCAGGAAGCATCCCGAGTCCCATCCATTCCAGTGATCCGGATGTGGGGTACTCCAACACAGTTGCAGGAAGCATTCCGAGTCCCATCCATTCCAGTGATCCAGATGTGGGGTACTCCAACACAGTTGCAGGAAGCATTCCGAGTCCCATCCATTCCAGTGATCCGGATGTGGGGTACTTCAACACACTTGCAGGAAGCATCCCGAGTCCCATCCATTCCAGTGATCCGGATGTGGGGTACTCCAACACAGTTGCAGGAAGCATCCCGAGTCCCATCCATTCCAGTGATCCGGATGTTGGGTACTTCAACACAGTTGCAGGAAGCATCCCGAGTCCCATCCATTCCAGTGATCCGGATGTGGGGTACTCCAACACAGTTGCAGGAAGCATCCCGAGTCCCATCCATTCCAGTGATCCGGATGTGGGGTACTCCAACACAGTTGCAGGAAGCATTCCGAGTCCCATCCATTCCAGTGATCCGGATGTTGGGTACTTCAACACAGTTGCAGGAAGCATCCCGAGTCCCATCCATTCCAGTGATCCGGATGTTGGGTAATCCCCCCCTGCCCTGTTCCAGCTTTTTCACTGCCAATTGACAATTCTTCTCCCTTTATGCAACTGCATACTGGTTCTTCACTCTCAACACCACAATGGTCTTTGATTTCTTTTTTCCCTTTAATATTGCCACACCTCCTAGCCCAGTGGTCTTCAAACCTGGTCCTGGGAACCTGCCGCTCTGTACATTTTATCTGTCTTTTTTATTTTACACATGTGTAAAGCTCCATTAACTGAACCAACTGTGTCAGATAAGAGAGAAATACAAAATTTGTAGAGCTGTGGGATTGAAAACAGTTGTTCTTGTTTTTAAACTTAGGACAGATTTACTAACATCTTGCTCCAGCGCAAACCCTCTTTTGACGTTTAAAAACTAGTCTGGAATTACCAAAGACACGCATAGAAAATTCAGCGCTGAAAAGGTGTGGACAGGGTTATTTTTGCGGTTGACATTATTCCATATGCATTTGTAAGAGTTTCCCTTTCAGTCGCAAAATTTATGGGAGGAGAATAATTAAAGCAATCATGGAAGGTGATTTCCTAAGGTTTGCATTTTGCACTATCAATTTACTGGTATTTGCACCATTATTTACAAATCAAAAAATCATGACTCAACTCATTTTGCACCTGTTTTGTCACAAGCACATGATTATCAGCGGCTTTGCTTGTTTGTGACCCTAAGCTAATTTCTGTTCTTGGTAGATTGTGTTGGTCATTATGTAAATGATCAGCATCTACATCTGTGTTCTCTGATTTGCGTATTGTCAGTAGATCACTCGCAGAATTTTTTCCTCCCATCGCCACTTTTATGTATTTGTGCTCTCACACTAATTTACCCTGTTTAGTAAATCTGGCCCTAAGTTGAATACAGTTTGTTGTGTGGATTTGTGTCTAGACTAAGTTATGCAATTTAAAAAATACCTCCATTTGTGTACTTTACAGTGAAGTTTATGCATTAGATTCTGAAGATGAGGGGGATGTGGTCATGTTGACCTCACCTGTTTATTCTAACAATGAAATTGATGTAAGTATGCAACCATACTTTTAAAAAGCCATAATAATTTTTGTTATTAAGTTTGTTTTTTGTTATTGCAATGACTTAGGATGGCGTTACTGCTGCTGACATCATCAGAACATTACAGAGGGAAAATCTTAATTTGGAAGAAAGGGTGATTGTAGTGGCCAGAAGAAGGAAAATTCTGCATAGTGCATGTACTGCACTGAAAACTAGCTACTTCGCATGGCACAAATCCCCACAAATCGAATTTGTAGGTGAAAGTGCTGATGACTATGGGGGACCTAGCAGAGAATTTTTCAGGTTGGTCTTATTTATCATATTTAATAATATGTTTATCAAATACTATGTGATGTCTTTTTTATTATAGCAAATATACAAAACAAATTTGTTTGTGCTATTGCAGTCAGATGTTATATAATATTTACCGTTGTTTATGGCAATGCTAACCACTCATCGGGTAACTGAAATGGCACTTCATTTATGTGCCTTGTATCACACCATAGTATAGAAACTGGTGCCATCCTGTGTCTCAATTATCAATTGAATATGGTTTTAAATATGACCTCAGAGTACAATATCAATATTACAGTAATATTCTGGCAGTGTTCCTCTTGTTGCTTGGCCAACTGTTTTTTACCTTGTAATGGACTATTTTATTTTTCTTAGCTTAAGGTTTGAGATAATAAACAGGTAATAATATATATATTATATCTATTAAATCAGTACTTCATGACCACATTTATTTGGTGTAGCTATATGTATTAAATTGGAAAATGTATAGTTAGCTGGCTACTGTGGTCCAAATAAAACCTGACAGAGTGATACAAGATTATATTGTTTATTTTGCTATGATGACTGCATTATGACTTCATTATTAGTATTATTATTAATAAGCACAAATTGTAGGCTTTCATTTCAATATCAAATCACTTATTTAATTGTATTTGGGCTCTTTATTTCTCTAGGCTTTTGATGCAGGATGTGCAGTCATCATTTGGAGTTTTTGAGGGGAAAACAGGCGAGATGTTTTTCACCTATGACCAAGTAGCTGTGGAAATGAAGCGGTATTACACAGCGGGAAAGCTAATTTCTTGGTCTCTCATGCATGGTGGACCAGGTTTCCAAGCACTAGATAGCACATTATTTAAACTAATGTGTGGCCAACCAGATTCTGCAGAAGAATTTGACTGGCATAACCTGCCAGATGGCGAAATTCAAGAGAAAGTGCGACAGGTATGCATCTTCACACCATTCAAACAGATCATCATTTTTGATTTGTGAAGGTAATGGAGTTTCTTTCATTTAAGGTATTTTTTTGTCAGACCCAAGAAGACATAGATGGAATTGTGTCAAGCCTTGGAGACTGGATTGCTGACTGTGGTGTCCCTGGAATTTACAGTGCAGCACCTAAGAATATGAGACGGATCTATGGTCAGGTGATCAAACACTACATTTACTTCAGGTATAAAACTCAAAATAATTTACATTTTAATCAGTCTACAGTTTTAATCATGTTTACTTTAAGTGCCCTCCACTAATATTAGCACCCTTGGCAAATATGAGTAAAATCTCTGGATCCAGATATTTCAGATCCCCGCTTGTGTAACTTTTTGTGTAACAAAGGTTTTGGAATGAAAGACTAAAAGGATAAAATGCTAAGACAATTTGACATGCTCATATTTACATAGGGAGATAATTATTGTGGAGGACACTGAATTGTGAGTATAATTTTATTTTATTTTTAAATAATACATATGGTATTTTCTTGGAACATATTTATTTTATAACAGCAGACATGATTGCTCAATTTAAGGATGGCATGAACTCCTGTGGCAACTTGTTGAAATCTTCCTTCCCTTGATCACGAATGAGCAGAAAGAACTAAACAGAGATGAATTTAGAGCCCTCTTCACAATTTGCTGGAGTGAGGAGGGAGGAGGGAAGCAACCTCAGAGAAATGGAGGAAGACACCATCTTTTGCTGGGAGCTCCTGCTGAATTCAGTTCAGGGTAATCAGACTGGGATAATTTTGACTAATATTGTCATATTTTATGATTATGCTTTTCTTCAATATCACTCTGTCTTCAACAGTATTTGCATGGTTTTAACAGGCACAGCTGTTCTTATATTCAGAACAACAGCACCGTTGTGTGATATTGCCTTTATACAGCTGATCAATTAACTATAATATGCTATCAATAAAATATAATATTGAATTTTCTTGATTTTACAGAAAAACAATCAACAATCACCTTTCAGGAGATGCTGGTAATTATTACTGGTGCAGACAGCATTCCCCCATTGGGCTTCCCCGGAGAACCAAGAATTGAGTTTTACACACAAGAAAATCGCCGGCTTCCATTTGCGTCAACTTGTGGCATGGTGCTCTTTTTGCCTCGAGGTATCCAAGAAGAGGAGGAGTTTACTGACCTGCTTAACACGGCACTTAAAGGGTACCTTGGATTTGGAAAAATCTAATTTAGGAAATTTAGTCATTTGTTAATTCAAGGGATAGTTGACCCTAAAACGAAATTTCTGTCATTAATTACTCACCCTCGTGTCGTTCCAAACGCGTAAAATTTTTGTTCATCATCGGAACACAAATGAAGATCTTTTTAATGAAATCTGAGAGCTTTCAGTCCCTTCATTGACATCTATGCAACTATCACTTTGACGCATCAAAAAGTTCATAAATAGATTGTAAAAGTAATCCATATGAACAGAGCAGTTTAGTCTAAATTTTCTGAAGAGACTCGATCGCTTTACATGATGAACAGATTGAATTTAGGCTTTTATTCACATATAAACATTCAACGCACACATCAGTTGTGTTAAACAGAAGCTCAAGCATGTTCGCTTGTCGTGCGAGAACCAATGAGGTTCATTCACTCAAACATGCTTGAGCTTATGTTTATCATAAATTATGTGTGTTGATGAAAGTTTTTTTGTGAATACAAGCCTAGATTTAATCTGTTCATTATGTAAAGCAATCGTGTCTCTTCAGAATATTTTGGAATAAAATGGTTAATTCATATAGATTAGTTTTACGATCTTTTTATGAATGTCAAAGTGGTATTTGCCTAGCTGTCAATGGAGGGACAGAAAGATCTCAGATTTCATCAAAAAGATCTTCATTTGTGTTCTGAAGATGAACGAAAGGCTAACGGGTTTGAAACGACATGAGGGTGAGTGATTAATGACAGAAATTTCATTTTTGGGTGAACTATCTCATTAAGTTCAGTGAGATTTTTTTGCAAAAACTTTATTTTCTCTAACAACATTATGTTCTTGAATGTTAAACAGTAAAACAGTTTAGAAATAAGAAATTAAAAGAGAACACTTCCAATGTTAAAAGTGGATTTGGTAGTTTCAACAGTTGGTGCATAATTCATTTAAGACTACAATGTTTGTCTTTTCTCTGAAAATAAAAATTCCAAAATTAAGAGGAAATATTGCATCTTCTGTTTTATTGTATTACACTATTGCAGATTCCAAATAAGAAATGTTATTTTCAGTCCTTGGTCATGTATTTCTAGACAAATATATAGACTGTAGTTTCTGTAGTAAATTCTGCATAGTGCATGTACTGCACTGAAAACTAGCTACTTCGCATGGCACAAATCCCCACAAATCGAATTTGTAGGTGAAAGTGCTGATGACTATGGGGGACCTAGCAGAGAATTTTTCAGGTTGGTCTTATTTATCATATTTAATAATATGTTTATCAAATACTATGTGATGTCTTTTTTATTATAGCAAATATACAAAACAAATTTGTTTGCGCTATTGCAGTCAGATGTTATATAATATTTACCGTTGTTTATGGCAATGCTAACCACTCATCGGGTAACTGAAATGGCACTTCATTTATGTGCCTTGTATCACACCATAGTATAGAAACTGGTGCCATCCTGTGTCTCAATTATCAATTGAATATGGTTTTAAATATGACCTCAGAGTACAATATCAATATTACAGTAATATTCTGGCAGTGTTCCTCTTGTTGCTTGGCCAACTGTTTTTTACCTTGTAATGGACTATTTTATTTTTCTTAGCTTAAGGTTTGAGATAATAAACAGGTAATAATATATATATTATATCTATTAAATCAGTACTTCATGACCACATTTATTTGGTGTAGCTATATGTATTAAATTGGAAAATGTATAGTTAGCTGGCTACTGTGGTCCAAATAAAACCTGACAGAGTGATACAAGATTATATTGTTTATTTTGCTATGATGACTGCATTATGACTTCATTATTAGTATTATTATTAATAAGCACAAATTGTAGGCTTTCATTTCAATATCAAATCACTTATTTAATTGTATTTGGGCTCTTTATTTTTCTAGGCTTTTGATGCAGGATGTGCAGTCATCATTTGGAGTTTTTGAGGGGAAAACAGGCGAGATGTTTTTCACCTATGACCAAGTAGCTGTGGAAATGAAGCGGTATTACACAGCGGGAAAGCTAATTTCTTGGTCTCTCATGCATGGTGGACCAGGTTTCTAAGCACTAGATAGAACATTATTTAAACTAATGTGTGGCCAACCAGATTCTGCAGAAGAATTTGACTGGCATAACCTGCCAGATGGCGAAATTCAAGAGAAAGTGCGACAGGTATGCATCTTCACACCATTCAAACAGATCATCATTTTTGATTTGTGAAGGTAATGGAGTTTCTTTCATTTAAGGTATTTTTTTGTCAGACCCAAGAAGACAGATGGAATTGTGTCAAGCCTTGGAGACTGGATTGCTGACTGTGGTGTCCCTGGAATTTACAGTGCAGCACCTAAGGATATGAGACGGATCTATGGTCAGGTGATCAAACACTACATTTACTTCAGGTATAAAACTCAAAATAATTTACATTTTAATCAGTCTACAGTTTTAATCATGTTTACTTTAAGTGCCCTCCACTAATATTAGCACCCTTGGCAAATATGAGTAAAATCTCTGGATCCAGATATTTCAGATCCCCGCTTGTGTAACTTTTTGTGTAACAAAGGTTTTGGAATGAAAGACTAAAAGGATAAAATGCTAAGACAATTTGACATGCTCATATTTACATAGGGAGAGAATTATTGTGGAGGACACTGAATTGTGAGTATATTTTTATTTTATTTTTAAATAATACATATGGAAATTTCTTGGAACATATTTATTTTAGAACAGCAGACATGATTGCTCAATTTAAGGATGGCATGAACTCCTGTGGCAACTTGTGGCAGATTGTTGAAAAAAACTGGAAGGTCTTCCTTCCCTTGTTCAGGAATGAGCAGAAAGAACCAACCAGAGATGAATTTAGAGCCCTCTTCACAATTTGCTGGAGTGAGGAGGGAAGCAACCTCAGAGAAATGGAGGAAGACACCATCTTTTGCTGGGAGCTCCTGCTGAATTCAGTTCAGGGTAATCAGACTGGGATAATTTTGACTAATATTGTCATATTTTATGATTATGCTTTTCTTCAATATCACTCTGTCTTCAACAGTATTTGCATAGTTTTAACAGGCACAGCTGTTCTTATATTCAGAACAACAGCACCGTTGTGTGATATTGCCTTTATACAGCTGATCAATTAACTATAATATGCTATCAATAAAATATAATATTGAATTTTCTTGATTTTACAGAAAAACAATCAACAATCACCTTTCAGGAGATGCTGATAATTATTACTGGTGCAGACAGCATTCCCCCATTGGGCTTCCCCGGAGAACCAAGAATTGAGTTTTACACACAAGAAAATCGCCGGCTTCCATTTGCGTCAACTTGTGGCATGGTGCTCTTTTTGCCTCGAGGTATCCAAGAAGAGGAGGAGTTTACTGACCTGCTTAACACGGCACTTAAAGGGTACCTTGGATTTGGAAAAATCTAATTTAGGAAATTTAGTCATTTGTTAATTCAAGGGATAGTTGACCCTAAAACGAAATTTCTGTCATTAATTACTCACCCTCATGTCGTTCCAAACGCGTAAAATTTTTGTTCATCATCGGAACACAAATGAAGATCTTTTTCTGAGAGCTTTCAGTCACTTCATTGACATCTATGCAACTATCACTTTGCATCAAAAAGTTCATAAATAGATTGTAAAAGTAATCCATATGAACAGAGCAGTTTAGTCTAAATTTTCTGAAGAGACTCGATCGCTTTACATGATGAACAGATTGAATTTAGGCTTTTATTCCGATATAAACATTCAACGCACACATCAGTTGTGTTAAACAGAAGCTCAAGCATGTTCGCTTGTCGTGCGAGAACCAATGAGGTTCATTCACTCAAACATGCTTGAGCTTATGTTTATCATAAATTATGTGTGTTGATGAAAGTTTTTTTGTGAATACAAGCCTAGATTTAATCTGTTCATTATGTAAAGCAATCGTGTCTCTTCAGAATATTTTGGAATAAAATGGTTAATTCATATAGATTAGTTTTACGATCTTTTTATGAATGTCAAAGTGGTATTTGCCTAGCTGTCAATGGAGGGACAGAAAGATCTCAGATTTCATCAAAAAGATCTTCATTTGTGTTCTGAAGATGAACGAAAGGCTAACGGGTTTGGAACGACATGAGGGTGAGTGATTAATGACGGAAATTTCATTTTTGGGTGAACTATCTCATTAAGTTCAGTGAGATTTTTTTGCAAAAACTTTATTTTCTCTAACAACATTATGTTCTTGAATGTTAAACAGTAAAACAGTTTAGAAATAAGAAATTAAAAGAGAACACTTCCAATGTTAAAAGTGGATTTGGTAGTTTCAACAGGTGGTGCATAATTCATTTAAGACTACAATGTTTGTCTTTTCTCTGAAAATAAAAATTCCAAAATTAAGAGGAAATATTGCATCTTCTGTTTTATTGTATTACACTATTGCAGATTCCAAATAAGAAATGTTATTTTCAGTCCTTGGTCATGTATTTCTAGACAAATATATAGACTGTAGTTCAGTTATGTTTATAAATGAGTACAGCGTTGTTTCTCAAAATCATTGTGAAATGCAAAGATCTAAATATAATGCTGTAAATACAAACAATTTACTTCAGCAATCTAGGTTTATGTGAGTAGAGCACTCAAAATGAATACTTGGTCAATACTTGCTCAATCTTAAAAAGAGTGAGTGGTATAGGAAGAACTTATATGACCTGCATTGGTGACCAAAAGTTTAAAATGTTTAAGATGTTTTTAAATAGGTCTCTAATGCTCACAAAAGGCTGCATTTATTTAATAAATATTAATAATAATCAGCAAGAACAGTGATATTGTGAAATATTGCAATGTAAAATAGCTGTTCCCTTTCGTAGTCACTCCGAGTTACGTCGGATGACGACGAATGAGGGTTTCGCTTAGAACACCTATCGACTTCGAGTATTACAAAACGAGCCAATGGCGATGAAATGCCATGGGTCTGCGGAATTTGCATAGCGTATCTCCGCCCCACCGCGTGGGTATAAAGGAGGACGCCGGCAACATGCAGGTATGTTTTTGCTTCGGAGCCAAGAATATTTCTTCACTCCACAATCATCTCTGACTGCGCTCTATGAGACGAGCTTCTCTCTCCGGTGTTGGTGTGACGGCGATCTGCAGCGAGCTCACAGTGCCTGCTGATCTGTGCAGTGATCTGCCAGTGTGTGTGTGTCTCCCTGTGCGCTTCAACATCGCGGAGTTATTTTCTCCTCTCATAAAAGAGCTCGCACGCGGCACGTCTTTTTAAAGACGGCTCGCCCGTGCATTTCTGGTTGCAGCGGACTGGTATCGGACTCTGATGGGCACGAGCGCTGTCTAGTGTGTTTGGGCTTTGATCATGCTTGAACAGCGCTCGTGGATGACTCATGTTCTCTCTGGGAACGTGATCATCGCGTCATATATAGGTCGAGACTCGGTGAACTCGCAAGAGTGAGAGTCCCCTCATCCACTACCCGATCTTCGGCTGGTGGACAGGGTGACCTGAGGGTGTTGGTCTGGAACAAGGCGTCGACTCTGTGTCCACGCCCCAGCCCCCCCTCTTTAATGACGGTGCCCGCTAGCGAACTGATGATTCCACGAGTCTACCCTCGGGTGGCCCGTGTGTTTTCATTTGAAGCTACAGAGGATGATGCTGTGTCTGTAGCAGCATCACTAGGTGGGCTTGATTCTTCTGGAAATGACGACTCTTCACAGCTGCCACCCTTTGGTGTGCATACGGCTGTGCCTGAGTCTGATCCGGAGATGATGGCCATGCTTTCCCGGGACGATTGGTTTTTGGGTGAGGCCGCCAACGCGTCCACGGCAAACCCCAATATCTTTCCTCCCGGACGTGCATGATGAGTTCACGGGTCCTCTCGTTGGTCTCATCCGCCTTTCATCCCCTGAGGGGCCGCTGCCCATGGGTACATTGGGGTTCCCCCGGTTGAACGCTCTGTTGCCATGCTACTGTGTCCTCAGAGTGCTTCCCGGCGCAATCCTAAGCACCCGTCCAAGCCTGTAGTTCTTTTCGTCACAGTAATCTGTGGCGAAATCCTATAGTGCCACAGGACAGGCAGCTGCCTCACTGCATCCCATGACCGTTCTGCTGGTCTACCTGACCCAGACGCTCATGGACATGCAGGAGGGCGGGACTGACCCGAGGCTCTTCAGTGAGCTGCGCGCCGCCACTGACCTTGCTCTCCGAGCGACGAAAGTGGCCGTACGCTCTCGGAGTCAGGTGATGTTCACCAGTTTGGGGCTGACCGGTCTGATGTGCAAGATGTCGGGCGGACCCGTCTGCTCGACACCCCCATCTCCCAGGTCGGCCTCTTCGGCGGTGCGGTTGAGTGCTTCTGCCCAACAGTTCTCAACCGCCCGTGAGCAGATTGAGGTTATTCTGCCCGACGGCCCCGCCGTCCGCTCAGATCCCTCAGTCTGCCCACCGCCGAAGGCTCCCTCCCACGGTTCCAACCCCGCCCGTTCACCCGGGCCTGGCTCTGGAAGACCGTAGGGGGATGCCACAGCCCTCTCCAGCCCCGCACCCCGCTAAACGCCGGGTTAAGCGGCACTTTTGAGATGGGCTGCTCAGAGATGAGACTCAGTTCTTTCCAGGAGTTGGTAGCAGGGCCACTCCTTTCCCCGGTGGAGGGCTGGGGAAGAATCCTTATTCAGGAAGAACTGACTCTCTCCTCTCTGAGCATACAGAGTTCTCGGAAGACACAGAGCGCCGCCCACAAGCCGTGCTCTCCTCTTCCCCCTCTGCCCCAGAGGTGGTTGACAAGGCGTGCCGTCCACGGACCGTTTCGCCCCTGTCCCCCTCTGTCGCCAGACCCCTGACAGAGCAGGCCCCCGTGGAACGCTGGTCCTTCCCTGGCCTCCTCTGTCAGGGTGCGGTTATGACCTTGCCCCCACACCGGGCCGCTATGCCGCCCTCGTCTGGGCTGGTCATTTCCGCTTCGCTGCACCACCGGGGGGACGTCTGTGGTTCTTCACTCCGCTGGCACAGTTGGGAGCCTGCACTAGAGCTCCCTATCTGTTCCGCTGGGTCGTGCGAACCATCGGCTCGGCTATGCGATTCAGTTCGCACGGTCTCCTCCCGGCTTCACGGGAGTCCGCTCCACTTTGGCCGGTGGCTATGCCCCTATCATGAGAGCGGAGGTTGCTCCCTACTGGCGAAGGGTGCGATTGAGACTGTCCCTCCAGCCGAGATGAGGTCCGGGTTAACAGTCCCTACCTCATTGTCCCGAAGAAGTCTGGTGGGTTACGGCCAATCCTGGACCTATGCATCTGAACCGCTCCCTTCTCAGGCTGCCGTTCAAAATGCTCCTGGCCAAACGCATTTCTGGATGTGTGCGGCCACAGGATTGGTTTGCAGCGATCGACCTGAAGGACGCCTACTCTTATGTCTCCGTTCTCCTTCGACTCAGACCGTACCTACGTTCTGCTGTCAGGGCGCGCGCATGTCAGTACGCTGTTCTCCCATTCGGGCTAGCCCTGTCTCCTCGGGCCTTCACAAGGTTGTTGAGGCAGCCCTTGTTCCTCCATGGGAACACGGGGTTCGCATCCTGAACTATCTCGGTGACTGGCTGTCTTAAGCTCACTCCTGAGACCAGATTTGTGAATACAGGGACCCAGTGCTCCGGCACCTAGCTCGTCTGGGCCTTCGGGTCAACTGGGAAAGGAGTAAACTTTGCCCCGTGCAGGGGAGCTCTTTTCTCGGCATGGACTTGGTCGCCTTCTCCACTCAGCCATTAAACAAGAGTGCGGTCCCACTGAAATTGTTTCAGAGGCTCCTGGGGCATATGGCATCTGCAGCTGCGGCAACGCCGCTCGGATTGCTTCATATGAGACCGCTTCAGCTGTGGCTTCGCGATCGAGTCCCGAGGTGGGCATGGCATCATGGCACGCTCCGAGTTACAGTAACTCCGACCTGTCGTCAGACCTTCACCCCGTGGTGGAACCTCAGTTTCTACGGGCCGGTGTTCCCCTAGAACGAGTTTCCAGGCATGTTGTTGTCTCCACAGATGCCTCTTCCACGGGCTGAGGCGCCATGTGCAACGGACATGCTGCCGCGGGCTCCTGGACAGGACCCCAGCGCCTTCTGCTTGTCAATTGCCTCGAGTTGCTGGCAGTACGCCTTGCCCTGCACCGTTTCCTCACGTTGCTCAGGGGTCAACACGTACTAGTCCGTTCAGACAATACCGCGACTGTAGCGTACATCAACCGTCAGGGTGCTCTACGCTCCCGCCGTATGTCGCAACGCGCACGCCACCTCCTCTTATGGAGTCAGAAGCACCTGAGGTCCCTTCGTGCTATCTACATTCCGGGAGATCGGAACTTTGCAGCCGACGAGCTGTCACGGTTTCGGCCCATCTCCGGCGAATGGAGACTCCATCCCCAGTCGGTTCAGCTGATTTGGGACCAGTTCGGGGACGCACAGATAGATCTGTTTGCCTCTCACGACTCGACCCATTGCGCCCTGTTCTATTCCCTGACCGAGGGCTCTCTCGGCACGGATGCACTGGCGCACAGCTGGCCGCGGGGCCTACGCAAATATGCGTTTCCCCCAGTGAGCCTTCTCGCACAGACCTTGTGCAAGATCAAGGAGGACGAGGAGCAGCTCATTCTGGTTGCGCCGTATTGGCCCACCCGGACCTGGTTCTCCGAACTGGTACTCCTCGCGACAGCACCTCCTTGGCCAATTCCTCTGAGGAAGGATCTCCTTTCTCAGAGACGGGGCACCCTTTGGCACCCTCGACCCGATCTCTGGAGGCTCCACGTGTGGCTCCTGGACGGGACGAGGCAGGTTTGAGTACCCTGCCACCAGCGGTGGCGGCTACCATCACTTCCGCTAGAGCATCGTCCACGAGACATGTCTATGCGTTGAAGTGGAACCTCTTCGTCAACTGGTGCTCTTCTCGTCGAGAAGACCCCAGGAGATGCTCGATCTCTGTCGTGCTTTCCTTCCTGCAAGATGGGTTGGAGCGAAGGCTGTCTCCCTCCACCCTGAAGGTGTATGTGGCCGCTATCGCCGCATATCACGAAGCAGTTCAAGGTAAGTCTCTGGGGAAGCACGACCTGATCGTCAGGTTCCTGAGAGGAGCGAGGAGACTGAATCCTCCTCGCCCTCCTCTCGTTCCCTCTTGGGACCTCTCAGTGGTCTTAAATGCCCTGCAGAGGGCTCCCTTTGAGCCTCTGCAACCAGTTGAGCTTAAGTTCCTGTCTATGAAGACAGCGCTCCTGGTTGCATTGGCCTCCATCAAGAGGGTAGGGGACCTGCACGCATTCTCCGTTGACGAAGCGTGCCTGGAATTCGGGCCCGGTCACTCTCACGTGATCCTGAGACCCCGGCCTGGATATGTGCCCAAGGTTCCCACCACTCCCTTCCGGGACCAGGTGGTGGACCTGCAAGCGCTGCCCCGGGAGGAGGCAGACCCAGCCTTGGCACTGCTCTGTCCAGTACGCGCTCTCCGCGCTTACGTAGACAGAACGCAGTGTTTCAGGACCTCAGACCAGCTCTTTGTCTGTTATGGTGGGAGACTGAAGGGAAAGGCTCTCTCAAAGCAGAGGTTGTCTCACTGGATAGTGGATGCCAATGCTTTGGCTTACCAACAGCAAGGCCGACCGTGCCCCCTTGGTGTGACAGCCCACTCCACCCGGAGTGTGGCTTCCTCTTGGGCTCTAGCACATGGCGCCTCGCTGGCAGACATTTGTAGAGCTGCAGGCTGGGCGACACCCAACACATTCGCCAGATTCTATAATCTCCGAGTGGAGCCTGTGTCCTCTCGTGTACTCGCTTCAGTTAGCTAGTACTGGACCCGCTCAGGTGTCTTCGCTTGCTCGCCATTCCACTCCACGGACTGGATACGTGCGATTATTCCTCAGGTGAGCCTTCCTCTTTGAAGCCCTGAGTTCCTCCAGCACTGTTGACGCTGGCGCCAGTGTCTATTGCCTGGGCGTCGGCTAGGTGCCTCCGTGTGCATGGTTCCTCCCTGAGTAACCCCCACATGTGTATTTCCACTGTAAGCCTCCTTGAGCAGGTGTCTTTCCCTTGGCAAGCCATCTTGCCCTCCTGGAGTTGAAAGTTGCCACCCCTCGGGCTGGTCACTCCAGTGTTCCTCCATATGTAGCCCTCCGGCCATATGTGTATCTTAAGTCCTCCCTACGGGTAGGCATGCTGCGGCATATCTCCTCTGAGATATGCTTCCCAGTGTACCTTGGTATTCCTGTGTTAAGTAGGACTCCTTCGTCTGTGCCAGTATCACGACAGGGGGATCAGACTTTCGCAGGGCACTGGAAGACAGCTGTGAAGGTGGCGTGATTTCACAGGGACCCCCATTCGTCGTCATCCGACGTAACTCGGAGTGACTACGAAAGGGAACGTCTCGGTTACGTATGTAACCCTCGTTCCCTGAGTAGGGAACGGAGACGTTACGTCTCCCTGCCACTTCCGCTGTACCGCTGGGCAGACGCCTGAGTTCAGTCTCGGCTCCTCAGCGAAGACATACCTGCATGTTGCCGGCGTCCTCCTTTATACCCACGCGGTGGGGCGGAGATACGCTATGCAAATTCCGCAGACCCATGGCATTTCATCGCCATTGGCTCGTTTTGTAATACTCGAAGTCGATAGGTGTTCTAAGCGAAACCCCCATTCGTCGTCATCCGACGTAATGTCTCCGTTCCCTACTCAGGGAACGAGGGTTACATACGTAACCGAGACGTTTTCTATGTAAATATATTGTCAAATGTAATTTGTTCCTGTGCATATACTCAAAGCTGAATTTTCAGCATTACTCCAGTCTTGTCACATAATCCTTCAGAAATCATTCTCATATGCGGATTTGATGCTCAGAAACATTTATGATTTTTATCACGTGGACAACTGTTGTTCTGCTTAATATTTTTGTGATTCGTCATAAGTTTGTGATAACTAAACCATGATACTTTTTCAGGATTTAGTTTAAAAAATGAAAAGTTAAAAAAATCTTTTGTAACATTATAAAATGATTTACTGTCACTTTTGATCAATTTAATACATTCTTACTGCATTCAAATAGCATTGTTAATGTTAAATATTAATGTCCAGTAGTGTACACAAAAATATTAAACAGTTTTCAACATTGTTAATAATATTGAATGTTTCCTGTAAGGGCAATGAAATAAATTACATTCTAAACTATATTTAAATAGAAAACAGTTATTTTAAATTGTAATTTAATTTATATTATTTCACAGTATTCCTGTTTTAACATATTGTTTATCAAATAAATTCAGCTTAAGTGACTATAACATTAAAAAAACATTAAAAATCTTAAATATTCCAAACATTTGTTCCAGTGTATGTGTGATATATATGGGTTGAGGAATATTTCCAAGGAAATTAATAACTTGCTCCAAAAGATCAGTTCCTAAATCATCATGTCTTCCACCAAGAGGGTTGACCTGCTGCACAAGTTGTTCCATGACTCCTCCTTGAATGTTGAAGTGGTTGGCAGGAATCTCAACAGATTCTGGCCAGTTGAAAATTGTTTGAAAATCTTGGCGGGTAACTTCTTCTGAAGCTGGAGGAATGTTAACATCTGCAACTGGCTCTGCAACTGGCTCTTCGTCTGCTCCAAGGATTCCACGTATCCCTGTCTGGTTTCGAGTTAGCTGTGAGAGACATCCTCGAATGAAGAGCTGATGGGGAGACATGTACCGTTCAGTTCTCAGCTTGTGGTGGTTCCATTGATGAATGAACAGTTGGAGATCCCTGTTGATTCGAGGTATATACACAATGTAATGCCCACAGGTGCATTTCATTGGTACTGTCAATTTTACCCTCACTTTCCAAAAGCATGAATAATGCATAGTAAGTATTGGAGATGCCCTGCCAAACGTCCCGCCACAATCTCTCGATCCTTTGGTTGTGTGTGCTCCTTCCTCTCAGAGCACTTCCCCTGGTGAATCCCCGGAAGACATTCATAAATAGGCAGACTGCATTATTCTCCCCTCCATTATCACAGCGGACTCTTGAAGGTAAACCATATTGGCCAATGGCTTCTACAAAACTATGGAAAACTGTGTCACTGCGATTGTTGGAAGAAGCCTTTAAGAATACAACAAGCCTGCTGTACCCGTCAATCCCATCATGTATGACAATCCTCCACCTAACAAAAAAAAAAAAAGGGTATGTGAGGTAAACTGAAAACTGATCAAATTATGTAACATTTATTCTGGTAGTCATCTCAAAAGATCTAAAGCCAAGTATGCAGAAGGTGATGGAAATGAATACTACTGGATTTATTTGTATTTGGCAGATAACATCTTGAGTGCCATCAATAATATTGTGCATGTTACATTTCAATGAAACCCGAGTAAAAGAATGCTAATTAAAAAAAATTATCCATTTGTTTGTTTTAGCAGTATGCCACAGTCTACACATGGTCTTTTTACATAAAAGAAAAATAATAGAAGGACCATATACCTGATTAACTTATGATTACCATCCAAATGCCATAATGAATTTGGCCCGGCAACCTTATAGACTCTTCTGTGCAGTCTACGTGTAGTGACTCTCTGGGCTGCTCCCACTGGATTAGTCCTAATTAAACTTTGTCGGACTCTGTGCCGCTGCACCACAATACCCTGACCAGCCAGACGTGCACAGACTGACTCTGCTCCAAGTTCATCATTTCCTCCAACTACTTCTCTGACTCTGTTATCAAGGTCAGAGTCGGACAGATCAGTGTATCTGTCTCTAAGTGAAATACGGAATTCCCTGTTGATAGAAGAGAGCAAATGTGAGACTCATGGATTCAAACCCAATATAACTTTGTTGCCCTTTACTCAAATTCTCCTCTATATGTATATTAAGTTAATATTGTTTAAAATCAGTCAATCAATCAGTTAATTAATTATCCTTAGGGTTTATACCTATCACTATATATAGTTTATATAATATTTGCTGCTCAATACTGAACACTGTTGATGTTTAAAAAATTTTCAAACTATTTGTTGAAATAGGGGTTGTGTGGGTTTGACAATTTTAGATGAAACAATGAGGCATATGACTGTGAGAATAACGTTTTTGAGTAGTTCAGAGTCAGACTTATTTATCCGTATGCTTTAGTTTGGGTCATGGGAATCTATCTCAGCATCTCAGGCCATAGGCGGGGGAAACACCCTGTACATGAAGACGCATCTTTTTCGGCAGCACTTGATCCAGTAATAATAACACTTTCTCTTCTGTTCTATTTATGAAAAAATAAAAAAGAACAAGTACTGTGTTAGATTAAACTGAGAAGGGTCATAGCATTTGCATATTGTCGTCCTACTGTTAGTGTAACTGCTTTTATTGTTCTCATTTGTAAGTCGCTTTGGATAAAAGCGTCTGCTAAATAAATAAATGTAATGTAAAATGTAAATGTAGGGGAGATGCAGAGAGCCAGGACCTTATTGCTGTGAGGTGACAGCGCTACCCACTGAGACATCATGCCACCACTTGCAATGGACTTATGTGCAACTTAAATACCACGTACATACAGATCTAGATTTTTAGGTGATATTGTACATAAAATTAACCCTGAATATTGCATTAAAATTTAAGATGCATTACTTATCTGTACAATTTAAATGCATAAAAAGACTGCATGAACAACTAAGACAAATAACCTCACCTTAAACGACGTTTCACAGTTCGCCTGGACACACACAAGATTTCTGCCATTTGTTTTGTAGAAAAATTATATTCTAGCAGAAAACGCAACTGTTCTTCGGTTATGGAGAGAGTTGTGTGTGGCCAGATGAGCCCCTTACTAAGGGAGCACTGTAACCCTGGGGAACTAAGGATAACAGAAAAAAAATCACTCAATAAAGAACAATTCACAATTAGTATTCAAAATGGTTATGCAAACAAAGCATATCAAACACATTAATATGATACATATTAATATTAACACATTTTGGAACATACCGTGCTGCTGAGTCGATGTTTCCAAATGATCCAGAAACTCAGATACCTGGTCCAGCATGTCATTTGCCGTTTCAGGATCCAGCAATCTCCCTCGTGACCATACCACACTTCTGGCCATTGTCTGCATTCTGTAAAAGGGAAAATATATAATATAATATAATATAATATAATATAATATAATATAATTTAAAAAAAGTCTAGGTTCTTCTACTTCAGTGGTGGCTGACTAACACTGTCATTAACATTAACTGCAAAGCCTAGATCTTACAATTAATTCAAAATAAATGCAAAGAAACAGATTGCCATATTAAATTTGTATTCATAGGAGAAAAAAAATACTGTCAGAACAGATCATAAAACAAAGTGCTTAGGAAAAGTGCAAAGTGCTTAGGACTATATTGTATAATGTAACCTAAAGTTACATATAATTTAATTCATAAATAATTACATACGTTTTATTAGGTACCCATTAAACATCCACAGGTATTGTAAGAGAGAACAATTCTCCATACCATGTAATGATTTCAAGTTGCATTAAGTCAGCTATCTTTTTTATAAATGTAGGCCTAATGCCTTTTGGACATACCGTAATATTACGAGATTCAAATCTTCATTAGTATGGTTATTAGAAGAAGCCAGCTCCACGCAGTCTGAAAAAGTTATTTGGCAGTTTGCTAAAAAATTTCTAAGAGCCATGGTTATGGTTTCAGCTGCTTATACTTTGGTACCTGATCGCGTTTCATACCGAGAAAGAACATAGGACAACTTAAAAGGGCATGACAAATCATGACATAAGCCCAGGTAGCAAAAAATGTGCGGGCCGAAAGCGGCCTGATTAAGGCTAAAACACTCGGCCGATCCTCGGCATGAATCTAGGTCCGATTGCTCTGCGAGTGCTCGGTTTTAACGCGGCCCGATTGCGGAACCCCGAGTGAGAGGACGTAAAGCCCCCCACCTATCCAGTTCCTTGTTTGGGCTTATTTAAACAATTGATTTCCATTCGTGTCAGGTTATTATTAAAATTGCTAAGCAGCCGTTCTTTATGCAAAATAAACAGCACAAGACAGTTTTCATGTTTAATGCATTTTTTTATTGGACCACACTTCACTCTCCCCCTCCCCCTCCCCTCTGGTAATTTAACTAGTGTCCTTTCATTTATCAAACACGGCTCGACAGGGCTCGTGATTCAGACAAAAAAAAAAAAACGAAAAAAAAAAAAACCTTCACAGACACACAGACACACACACACACAGACACTTTTAATAACAGATATTGAAATATCACAGCATTAATGTAAATCAAAAAGGAGTTCAAATACTATTTTACAATATCAATGTTTTTAACTTTGAAACATTTCATTCTGGTCCACTGTGTTTCTGAGTTTTGTCTATGTTGTCTGCCTGTTCGCCCTCTGGCTTCGGCCACCATCCCTATCAGAGGCTAGTTGCAGCCACCTGGTGATGAGGAGCTCTATTTCCTTTTCAGTTGAATCTTTGGTCAGGGCATTCCGGTGGACTGCATCTGAGAAAAACAGAAAGAAGAGAAGAAGAAAGAAGAGGGCAGCATGACCATGTGATGTTACTTAGCAACCACCAAAACTTATTTTGGATGTCACCATATTGCAGTTATTCAGCACTGACACTCACCCAGAACCACACTTTTCAAAATGAGCCCTTTGAATGCAGGCTTTCGGTTGGCCCCACTCCAATTGATGAGTCTAGCCAGCGAGGTGTTCATTGCTCTTTTCAGGACCCGCCCCACGGTGTCTTTAAGAGTCATTCCTCCGACCATTCCAAGGAGAACAGTCTGAAACAAAAGACATGTACCTCATTAGTTATTTAAGGAATATAGCATGAGTGAGAGTGGGGACTGACTTTTTGCTCTGGCCAGCATAGCGCAAATCGCTTTGTATTATATCTGAAGGGCTACATTTTATTTCTCCATTTAATAAACAAACTATTCAGTCAGATAGGTATTTGTTGTGAGAACAGTTACAATTTCAAGCATTTTATCCAAAATTTAAGCACTTTTCAAACCTTGAAAACACAACATCAAAATGTAAGCATTTTCAAGGATTTCAAGCACCCGTACGAACCCTGTACTTAAGACTGGTTTTGTGATCCAGGGTCACATATATAACACTGGCCTAGTGATTTTTGGATATTTTACTGCAAAACCCTTACATAGTGCACCTTTAATGCATAATTTAACTCACCAAATTCTTCTTCTCCTCTAGATTATTTAATGTCTCCTCCAAGCGTTGTAGCTCCTCAATAGTTGAAAGTGGGAGCCCAAAATGTGTTGGGTCTGGCATGATGTCTGGAACTGCTTGACCGCTGGAGATTTTTTGGAGCTGCACCAAGATGAGCAACTGCTGCTCTCTGATAGAATCAAGTTGGATGAGGATCTCCTTGGCAATTGCTGTAAGACAAGAAAAAGCAGGCATAGCAGATTAGTAGCAAAACATTGTACGTAGATAAAACCTAGAGAGATCACTTTGTAGAATTCCTACCTGTAGGCACAGCCTCCCGAGAAGACCTGTTTTGTGTGTCATGTACTTGTGGGATGTTCTAAAAGAAAAGAAAAAGATGTTTAATCTCATCACACATATACCAAAAGTGAATTCTTGTTTCCATGAGCTATAGCAGTGTTTCCCAACCTTTTTTCAACCACGGCACCCTTTGAGATTTTTCAAAAATTTGTGGCACCCTACACTAGTGTTGTCAATACCACCACAGGTAAGAACATCCTACTGTCAAATAGATATTTTTAATATTATCACATTTTTTTGTCCATCCATTCAAAGTCTAGAAATCAGTAATTTCTTTTGAAGAGATCACTTTATATGACGACATTTAATTAAGGCTTTAATTCATATATAAATATTGCTCATTTACCACTACAAATCTCACCTAAATGTGTGTATTTGTGTTTTTATATTGGGATAATTGTGTTGTAATTGCACAAGATAGCTTGTTTTTAATATATTTTATAATGTAATAATTTCAGTTAATCTCCAAATAAAAGTATATTTAAATAATCGTTTAATGGCATCTTTTTATGAATGAAGGCCGGTTTCACTGATACCAAATGTCTTCAATTATTTATTTATTTTCTATTTTAACCGTTTTAAAATGTATCGCCATTCAACATTACAGTATAATTGAAAGCTATCAATTTTAACATTTATTAGGCTCCAAAAAAATAACTTAATTTAAATGAACTTAAAACAATCTTCACATAAGCCCATAATAAATGTTATATTTAGCTGTGCCCTTTTTCTCACAACTCTTTAGATTAATTTAAGACTTTAAATTTAAGACTGCTTTTATAAGGAAACTATCCTAAAGTAGCAGTTCTAAAGTCTAATGGCTGAAATCTTCAAGCAATTGGTTCAAGCACGAAAGAGAAATCTATTCTGGCACACGTCGTTCTGTGCGTTGTGTGCCAGCTTGACATTTCACAGACAGCTCGTTCAATGCCAAAAACTTACGATTTGCATTTTTATTATAAATTTGTTTTATTTGTTGTTATTAGAGACATCCGAGGTACATCATTTATTATTTTTTTTACATTTTAGCAATTTTAAGTTTTTACACGACACCCCTGCACTCGCCAGACGGCACCCCGGTTGGCAAACGCTGAGCTATAGCTTTCTTGCCCTTCTTACTTGATATCCAGTCTGGCCTGATGACTGACTTCTGCCAGCTGCTGCATGGTTTGGGGTGTCAGTAAGAGGTGTAGCCCATTGACTGTGACCAGCTATGTTGGTAGTGGAGACTGGAGACCACGGTGGGGGACTAGCCGCTATGATGTTCGCTGAAGGGGGAGGAGACCACGGAGCTGCTGCTGAGCTGTTTGCATCAGAAGGGGGGCCAACTGTGGTCTCTGAAATATGGCCTGGGGACCAAAAACCTTGACCAGCTAGCTGACTCCCTTCACCTACAGCTGTCAAAAAAGGTGCAATTGGCCATTATGTTAGTTTCACCCAGATGCTCAATAAAAGATTAATGGAAACCACTGTAACAGGCCTACCACCAAGAGATGGGATGTAGGGGGCTGGTGCAAGTGGAATGTAAGATTTCTTTTTGGTTGGGGCACGAGGTGCAGTAGTCCTCCCCTGCTCCTCTTCCTCCTCCCCCTCCTCTTAACTGCTGCTTACTATTCTTCTACAGCCTCTAACATTGATTACATTAGGATGTCAGTTTGTCATTGCAGTGAATAATAAATTATATTTAATAATTTTTTTTTTTAAAGTTGGTTTTGTTAGGAGGTTGGGGGGTGCACTGTAGAGCCCACTAGCTTGCGGCCTAATTGTTTGCTCAGGTGTATAAACTTTATGCGGCCATTCAAATGCTTTGAAGGAAATTATGGGCCACTCCTACCTATTCTTTCTCTTCATGTACTCTGGCCTGTTGTCCTCATCTTCAGTATTTAGATCAGAGGTAATTGTAGCATCTAGCAGCTTTGCACAGGCAATCTAATACACGTCTGTCAACACAAATGCAGATTAGGTCTAAATGGAAGGGCTTCTTATTATGTTACTTGTGCAGTAAGGTTTCAATTCAATAATTGTGGCATTGTGTAATTTGAGAATGAAGCATTACCATACCATGTGAATACATCACACGGAAGTCTGAATCGAGTCCAGTCAGCACCTGGCATCACCCCATCTTTAGTTGCCCTACGTAGCTTTGCAAGAGATACAAAAGGGGGCCAGAAACTTTGGCCTCCTTTCAGCCAATTAGAGTGGACAACTTCAACCTCCTTTGAATTGACAAACTCCACGACATGATACATTCTATAAAGAAGAAGAAATGTAGGTCGCCAGCTATAGAACAAAAACATATTAAAGGGATAGTTCACCCAAAAATGAAAATTCTGTCAGTATTTACTCACCCTCATGTTGTTCCAACCCCGTAAGATCTTCGTTCATCTTCGGAACACAAATTAAGATATTTTTGATAAAATCTGAGAGCTGGATCACTCCATAGGCTTCTAAGCGATTGACACTTGTCCCCCGAAAAGTTATTAAAGACATCATTAAAATAGTCCAAGTGACTACAGTGGCTCAATCTTAAGTTTATCAAGCGACGAGAATACTTTTTGTGCGTAAAAACAAACAAAAATAACGACTTTATTTCAACTATACATTTCCTTCTCTGTGGGCCTCAAGTCAGTTAGCGTAGTGTAATAGCGTAGAGCTACGTCACACGTAGGCTCACTATTGGCCGACGCTGGTCATGTGTGATGCGTGTGACGTACAACACAGAAGCGCTGCGCTGTTACACTAGTGAACTCACTCGAGGCCCACAGAGAAGGAAATGAATAGCTGAAATAAAGTCGTTATTTTAGTTTTTTTTTTGTGCACAAAAAGTATTCTCGTCGTTTGATAAACTTAAGATTGAGCCACTGTAGTCACTTGGACTATTTTAACAATGTCTTTAATAACTTTTCGGGGAACAAGTGTCAATCCCTGAAGAAGCCTATGGAGGAGTGATCCAGCTCTCAGATTTCATCAAAAATATCTTAATTCGTGTTCCGAAGATGAACAAAGGTCTTACAGTGTTGGAACAACATGAGGGAGAGTAAATACTGACAGAAAATTCATTTTTGGGTGAACTAACCCTTTAACATACAACAACATTTTAAAACAAAACATTAAATGGGGCACCAATTATGATCAGCAATGAATCACATAGGCTAACACAAAACACAAAGTCACAAATCAGGTGAAAAACCTTCCTAACTAAGTGGTAATCAGTGGCATAAGTAACGAGCCAGAACAATATACTATATATATACACACTTAATCTATCTCAACGCAACAATTAGGCCTAATGTAAATGCAACAAAGGCATTCCCACATGTTTGTCTTTGAAGGGGAGGAGGACATATTTACGAAGGCCATCATCAACTTTAACGCACTTCAAACTGTCTGACAACTGTGAGAGAAGAAACACGCCCAGGCTAGATGAACTGAGGGGATATGTGTAGAATGGCTCAACAGCATGGAACTGATAGTACACCAAGTGCATATTACCTTCAAGCAAAATGATATTCTGAAGCAAGCCAATGTCATTACCTATTTTAATACAGTTATCCCCCTCTGTAATTTTAACACAAAATTGATCTGTGTGCAACTCTTTAAACTCCTGTATTCCTCCTCTAACACCCTGTGGTAAGGGGCCACCAACATGCCCTTTCCTTAATACAGTTCCAGCTTTCACCTGGCCATCATGGACCCTTCTGTTATTGGTGCGCTCAGACAAGCGACGGACAATCTGGGCAACTGGGAAATTTGGCCCCCTCACCATGCGCTTTACCTCACCAAGAAAATTCTCAAAAGGGAACCCAGATATCACATCAATACATCCATGTCTCTTAACATCATCGCTCAAATGAACAAGGCCATGCAAATTGTACACCAGGAAGCCCTCACCATAAAGTCTGCCAAAATGTTCAACAAATGACACAAGTAGTGTCTTTGCACAGTCACATATCCCTACATCCACCTCAGGATTAGCCAGCATAAAAATTGCAACCGACAGCAGCATAAAGTTGTGGTAGACTGGAGCAGCCAGAACATCTACGAGAACGACAGGGCCTGTATACAACAAGAACTGTCGTAGCTCTGTAGCCTTCCATCTCCCTCTTTCCTCAAAAGCTCTAGGCTTTCTAGCAAACTCGCAAGGAATGTTATTCTTCAGTTCCTGTAGGTTCTGAGATAGTGCTTTAACCAGCTGACCAGACAAGCGAGTTGGCAAAGGCCCACTACACCATAGGTCAAACAACCGACGTACAACCCCAAGACACACCAAATGCATGTAATCGTGAGGAAAATCAAGTACCATGTCGATACCAAGTCCAGTCAGAGGAGACTGTGCTACATGATGATCTTCATCCAGCATTTGCCTGAAACTAGCATCCGTTCTTAAGTCGGAGTCAGTCTGTGGAAAAGTCATGCGATTTCTTATATATACACCCGTCTGTACACATTTATCACAAGCTGAATAGCCTGAATGACTCTTTATGCTTTTAATAAAAGCCCGGGCTGGAGCGTCACACACAACAGAACAGACTCGCAGAAAAAACAGCTTTCCTTTGAACCAAAACCCAGACTGAAGACTACTCAACTCACTTACCAGGTCCCTCAAGTACTCCGTGAGTGATTTGGGTTTGCATCCCCTCCAAAAATGCCAATCATGAAGGGACATTTACCTACTTCCTTCAATAAACCTAGAATGGGCCACAGCTGCTGGTTATTACTCTTAAACAATGGGAGCCCGTCAAAGTTTAACTGTAACTGCAGGCAATGCTTGCTGGGGAGTTTCATCCACACATTTTCAAGAAGGCCTGTTATAGCATTCAATACACCAAAGTAAAAGAAGGCACCGCCTGCAACAGGTAGGATTTTGTAATCGGTGACTGTTTTGAGGAGAGTCCTCCCATCTCTTGGCAAATTGGGGTGGTGAAAATGTAAGATAGACAACAAGGCAGTAAGTGCAACCATGGTGATATTAAACTCCAAAGCCCAATTGACTAAATCATCAGCAAGGTCAGGTCTATGCTCAGAAGGGCCCTCTCTATCATCACAGTCACTGTCAAAGTTCCAGTCATGAATCAAGTCATCACTGTCGTCACAGTTTACAACAACGTCTAAGTCGTGTACAGTGTGGTCATCGGTCAGATCATAGTCAACAAGTTTTCTGTTGTTCTCAATACCTTGCAGCAAATTAGACACTGATTTAACTGCCTTGCGTCTCAGATTAGATTTGAAAGAATGTATTTGATCAGCCATTCTTACCTTAGAGCAGTGTTAAATAGAACAGCAAAAGCAAGAATACCTAAGAAAAAAGAAAAAAAAAGATGAGCATGGTACAAAATTATCCTAATGTCTTCGTATACTAAAGCATTAGGATTTCCCTTTTTTAGTCCAAGCCCAACCCAAGAATCATTATGACATTACCCCACTACCAGCATTACTGTACAAAGTGCATAAAGTAGGGTCCATCAAGACGCGTGTAAGTTACTTTGATAAGAAAGCATTTCACCAGTTCACAAGGTTCTCAACATTATCTAACACACAAATCTATAATTGTGACCTCCCATATACACACAAACACCTGTGTATGGAAATAGAAATAAATAGAATATGGCACTGGGACTCAGGAATAGACTTTTGTCCACTGTAGTGGACATTACATTTTAGTGAATTTCTCTGACACCATACATGATGATGTCACATGTCACACCTGGGTGTCCTGTAAAGAGCACATGCAGGGCTTTTCAGAGATACCAACTGTTTGGAGGTTTCACCATGAAAACAACTTATCCTTTGTCTTTTAAAATGTCTGACATTAATTTAGTGATCAAATGTAGCACTCTTATGGAAATATAATAATATATTGTAATTATTATTTAAATCAGACTACTTTTCAAATTTTATTTCATGAAGCAACATCTCAGGAAAACGTTGTGGGGTTTCAAATTAAAAAAATGACTTTGTTACAGAACAAGACATTGATTTCATACATGTCCACTGTAGCGGACATCAGGACTTAAATCATGTGTATCAGGCGTTTTGGGAGACAACAAGTGAATATGGAAATAAATTATACATTAATATTCCTATGAAATATTAGATATTATTATTAAAATGTTGCTAATTATAACTCCAATTATTAACTTCTTTTTTCATTAAATGTTACTCAAAGAACACATTAATGTGCACATTAGATACAGTGCAGATACATTGCATTTATGGCAATTTCATCCACATATTGCATACAGTAAAATGGTGTATCAATTAATTTCGTTATATCTTTCATAACGTAGTTGAGAATCATCTTTATACAAATTTTGCTTAAAAAAAATCCTGAACTCAATTTTTTGGTGATTGAAAGAAATCCCATTGTTTTTGCCTATACATATAATTTCATGTCAATTTATTTTTTAAACAACTGAGTCCGGGTGTCCACTACAGAGTATATAGCATAACACAGTGGTTCTCAACTCCAGTCCTCGGGACCCACTGCTCTGCATATTGTGTATGTCTACCTTATTTAACACACCTGATTCAGATAATCAGCTCGTTAGGATAGACTCCATGAACTGAACTGAGTCTGTCAGATAAGAGAGACATACAAAATGTGCAGAGCAGTGGGTCCCGATGACTGGAGTTGAGAACCACTGGCATAACATGAATAATTTTTACCATTTTTTCGAATGCTCTAAACCAGGGGTAGGCAAGTTCGGTCCTAGAGAGCCGCTGTCCTGCAGAATTTAGTGGAGAGGATTAACACTAACTTCACTCTTAAGGTCAGTTTTACTCAGTATAGGCCTACTTCTTGTTTTTAGCCAAAAGGTAACGTTAATGTTACAGGGTTTTTCCTGCATTTTTTATTTTTTTTTTGGCGGCCGCCAATCCTTATTTGATCGGTCAGTGATGTGCTATGCTTGTGACAGGGCGCATGCTACTGATCGAGCGGAGAGAGAGAGCTTGGCTCGGCCGCGCGCGCGCACTCACACCGTCTCTTTTTAATATTGATATGATTATATACCAAAATAATTATCAGGTCTAGCAAAGAAGGATTAAAAAAATCTATCTAGAAATATATCTATATATCTATAAATCAAGTGGTACAAATCTCAGCTTTTTTTTTTTTTTTTAAATAGAGGGCAAGAAAGAATGACTGTCTGTCGGCCACGGCCACCACCTAAAACCAATTTTGACCCAGGAAAAACCCTGTTAGTAGATAGATATAGTGCTACAACAGTTTGCACCATAAAAGTACAACTAATTAAGCCAGCTAACATTTTGTTCCACTTTATTTTCTTCCACAGACAAAGACTGTGCTCGTAAATAATATTCACGTAAATTGCATTCAATAAAAATCATGTCTAGCTTACATAGCAGTCACCATGTAGGTTTATGCGCATTTTTATTGAATGCAATTTAATAAAATATTTACGTAAATTGCATAAAAAATGCGTCTAGCCTACATAGTGACTAATTATTTGCCAAGCTGCAACGAAAACCATGAGCTAACAGCCCAGCTAGTCAATGTTAGCTATACCTTGACCTAGTGTTAATGTTGGTTAGCTTCGTTCGCGCCATAAAAGTCGGAGCCACTTTCATACCCCCAACTTGCACTAACTTACAGGACATGATAAATAATTTCTGTTGTTGTCCTAATTAATAATGCTTAATTTAATTCGAGTTCTGAATTCTTTCTTTTCGTTTCATCTGGAGGGAAGCACATGTCGAAGGAACTAACTTACACGAACAAAGTTTAAACGGACCGATAATAATCAACATAATTCAGCAACAGTTCTAAGTAGAGTTAGGATGTTACGGGAACTCGATTGAAACTATGCTTGGCGTGAAATGTTGATGCTTTTTAAGGAAATGGAACACAAGACTTACCTCAAGTTCACCGCAATTGCGCAGGATCGAAAAGGGATGATTCTAAATCAGGCGTTGAGTTTCATCTCACCCAAAGTTGTGCACACGTCACTCCAGTGACGAACTGAGCATGCGTGCTTGGCGCTTGCTGCAGTAACCGTTGAAATCGGCTTCATACTGGTAAAAAGGGTCTGAGCCGAGCGCCCAGAGTTAAACATTAAAAATCACCGGTGAAAGCTGGTAAAACATTTTTTTTTGAATTTGTCAGTAAACTTAATTGCAGACTTAGTATGTTGCTAGCAAGACGTTGTACATGTAGGATACCATCCAATCCCATGTAAACACAGGATTGTCTTTAAAAAAAAACATCTTAAAAATTATGTTGGCCGGTAGAAAAATATCTCGGCCAGCATTTTGTTACTCTTTGGTAGACGAGCCAAACGTTAACAAAGTTGTATGTGTGGTAGCTGCTGCAGGTGTCAAAATGACTTGGCCTAATTGCGGTTGCCACGACTCAGCCGATGCCGCCACTCAGCCGTCTGCGCCGCAGGTTTTACGGAAGTGGCCCGCTCCTGATTGCTAGCTGGGAGGCTGACATCACACACTACGTACCAATGCATTATCCCTCATGAACAATTATAACGTCTGATGTTTGCATACGTGTATCTTTACGACATCCTTCATTACTAAACATGACTTCTGATGTTTGTATACGTATATATCAATCGGAGACATACGTACCATCTCGTCACATATGCAAATATAGTCTCAAATACAGCAATTTCATTGGCTACTGTGCTTTTTGACGCGTTAACGCGAACAAACAGCGCGTGTTGACGCGGTCAAATTTCACGTCTTTGCACTGACTTTGTATGTAATCTACTCGCGCAAATAATTAAAGTTGCGTTCGGTGTGTGAACCCCTTCACTTACACACACACACACAGACAAACACACGCATACACACACACACACACATGCACCCTCGTCTCTCTCACGCGCCAGTCAGATCAATTGCGGCAATGCATCACATATGCTTAAACTGTCATGTAGCCACTCAACAATAATTTCAGCATGCATTCACTGTATACACCGCGACGTGATGGAGGAACAAATATTGTATCGCAGTCTTTGCGAGACCTTGTTTGTATGTCACGTTTTCCAAATAGTTACAGACAACAACAAAAAATGAAATTCCCCAGCCTGCTTCTCCAAATCCACTCGTACTTTTGGGGAAGACATTTTAATTGGCTACCAAAGTAATTGAGCATAGAACATTGTTGACACTTATACTAAATAGGTAAAAATTGCAATAAATAGGCCTAGTTTTGGAGCCAAATGTTGGAGTTGGAATAAGTTTTTTTTGTTTGTTTTTGAGAAATAAAAGCCAAATGCTTGATCATTTTACAGCCACATCATTTTCGTTAAGCATCATTTGTTTTAGTTGTTTAAAAACACACAAAAAATTATCCGATTACTCGATTAATCGACCGATTAAGTGCTAGATTAATCGATTACAAAAAGAATCGATAGCTGCACCCCTAGTTTCATCATCAGACTCACGCTCGCATTAATATGGTCGAATCGACGTCATTGTTCGTTTGAGAATCATTGAAAATGTGATGATGTGCAAATGTATATTATGAGGAAATTAAACAGGTTTTTTTTTACCTTTGATGCACGTAAACATGTTGTAGGAGACTCCACAACAACATTAGGAAACTTTAAAGGGTTAGTTCGAGACATGAAGTTGTATGCAATCCTTACCAGCACTATAGTGCATACACACTGACCCACTCTGTAGTCACCTCCCTGGTCAGAGTTCTGGCCGCTGGAAGTTTTTCAATAAAGTACTCCCGGTTATTTTCCGGGGCCACAAAACTGTGTGTTTTTACGTGAAAAAATGATTTGTGTTTCAAAGCTTGATTAATTTACCACACAAAAAACACGCCGGTCAAAATTCATACCTCAGTTTTAATCGGCACTATTTTCTATCCATTTCTATCAATCCGCGCTGCTGTCAACGTCAACAGTGCGCACGTTCCGATCAGCTGTTCCATAGTGTTTACATAATCGATTGAAAACGACATAAAAAGTATTAAATTAACATTGGTGCGAACTTGTAAATTACCAGGCTGTGACCACAAGGATGTGCCGGGATCAAAGTTCAGATTCCATCGTTTTCCTGTTTCGAATATAACTATGAGACAGCTTTGGCTGGTTGCCATCGGCTACTCTGCGGGAGCTAAAATATCCAGAATAAAGGATTTTCGTGTGTGTAGTGCTAGCTTCAGCGAAGATGATTACATCCCCAACCAAGGAGGAAAAGGAAAATTAAAGAGTTTTGCTGTACCAGTACCACGGGTAAGCTCTATTTACTAACTTTATGATCCCATTTTTAAACTGTACGGTAAACAAGCTGATGTTTAGATTCCATTGGATTTGATCTTGTATACTCCGGTTCATAAAGGTATCCCTTTGTCGTTGTGCTAAAATTACTTTCATCGTCTGATCCGTCTGACATTGTGCTAATCTGACCAGGGAGGTGACAACAGAGTGGGTCAGTGTGTATGCACTATAGTGCTGGTAAGGATTGCATACAACTTCATGTCTTAAATGGGCGAACTAACCCTTTAAAATAGCATAATAGGGTCCCTTTAAAGGCTGCAGGGAAGGTCATCCCATGCAGTATGACCACATTGAGCTCACATTGGAAGGCCAGTTAATCACAGCGGAGAGCGAGAACATCTCAATGGCACTGGGTCTCCTCCTGTGTGTATATTTTGTTTTTGGAATCCAGTATCCTAAGGGAGTGTATTGTTTTGAAATTGAAGGATGCGGTTGGACTTCCTGTCACTGTAAAAAAGGGTGTACAACTTAATCTGTGAGAAGACTTTAGGAGTTAATATTCTCTTTCTGGGCCTCTTCCAGTTGTAGTTCTTTTCTATTATTTTTGAAAATTGTTAGTGTGCTATTGACAGAGAAAGATACTGCAGGACTTCAGAGTATACAACTCAGTTTGCAAGTGGCGTGTATTAGCAATTTTCAGTAATTTCACTCACTCACTAATCTAATGTTAAAAAGACTATAGATTTTCCAAATGAAGTAAAGAACCTGATGTAGGCCTAAGCCCGTAAGCCAAAAAGAGACCTGATTACAGGGCTACAGTAAATGTAAACTAGAATTCGGTCTTCTTCAAAAATGTACATATTTCAAGCTGCTTGTGTATAAAAGTGGAGTATATTGTTATATTGTATATGTATATTCCCTGACTTGTCAGCACTGACTTTTATTAGCTGCTGAAAGAAAGAAATTAAAAGGTTTTGAAAGTATAATGTATTTTGTTTCTCAGTAATCATTTAGTACAGGATTATGAATCTTGAATCTTTAAAGCCACTATTTGGAAAGAAATTATTAATTATCATTCATCTTTTAAGTAAAAGTGTAATTTAGAAGTATATTTCATTTCATTTATTCTCTTTTCATGGTAATGCAACATGAAATGCCAGAACAGCAATTTATCAAATCCAACAAACACAAAAGTACATTCCATGACAAGAAGAACAGGAGTAAGATTAAGAATAGGTGTCATAAAGTACCAAAAGTATCAATCCTTTTTTTACCTCAGAAATATAGCATGTTTACGTCCTATGTTTTCCTTCTCAGTTGCTGAGAGGTTGATAAACTCTTTAGTCTTTTCACGTGTTGACTACTGTAATGGTCTTTTAGCTAGTTATTAAATCACTAGTGGTGCCAGGAATTTGATTGTAGGTGGGCCTCCATAAAATTGGATGGGCCAGTTAAAATAAGCAAAAAAAAAAAAAAAACGGGTTCCCCGTTTCAACGCTTTTCTGCGGCACTGAGGACAGCGACTCAGTAGCCAACCTGTGTGGCTCTTGTGTCGCTGTCCTCAGCTCAGTGCAGTAATGTTAGCCTAAAAGCCCCGTTCACACTACACGCGACTTTGTCGCTGCAAGTCGCCAGTCGCTGGCGATGAGGTCGCCAGTGGGCGTTCCCACTACTGGTTGACTAGTATGACATCCAAAAGACAGCGAATCAGCTTTCTTGCCGCTAAAAAACACAATTTCTGGAGGGAAAACACTAAATATAAATATACTCTGTACATAAAAACGTCTGTAGTGAAGCATGAAGATGAACGAGACACAGAAGTCGATTTTTCTCGTTGCGGCCGTTTATCTACGGCATAAGCGCAAACGCCGGTCTATCTGGGTTCACGAGACCATTCGGGCTCGGAGACAGCACGGCGAGTACCACCTGCTAGTGCAGGAACTGCGGCTGGATGAAGTCCGATTCCAGCAGTACTTCAGGCTGGATAGGACCCAGTTTGATGTGGTGCTGCGGAGGGTGGGTCCCCTTATTTGCAAGGACAATACACGGTTCCGCCGAGCCATTTCCCCCGGTGAACGGCTGGCAATTTGTTTACGGTAAGTAAGCCTATTTAAATGCGTACCGAACCAGGTTGATTAAAATATTTAATCGATTTAGATGCTTTTATATAAACTAAGACTATCACGTTTAATTTAATCAGTAAATAAATACACACATATGTTTCAATATTTAATCAATGACACCTTGCTATCTCTGATAGGCCTAGAGGATATATTTATATATATATATATAGGATATATATATTGTATATATATATATATATATATATATATAGGATATATATCATGTGTATATATATATATATATATATATGCCTGTGTGTGTGTGTGTGTTTATATTTATACTTGTTTATACTTATAAAGTGTGTGTATATATTATAGCTTTGTGTGTATCAAAGAAAAATCATATATAACATGTTGTGACATATATTACATGTTGAATCTTATTTAATGTGTCGGTTAAATTATTATAAAAATAAATATATAATGTATTTATTTAAGTGCAATATTGTAGAATAATATAGTTAATTGTACAGACTATTCAATCATTTAAACCTACTTGGAATCCCCACAATCGACGAAACTCCTTTCCACGCATCATTTTTATTTATGTCCCTGTACGTGGGCAGAGACATATCAAATAAAACTGGAAAATTACTAACCGCAAGGATCAATTTTTCATCCATCACTGCAGGCCCAGGGGCTGAGGAGAAGGATCACGTGCGCTCCACTCCTATTGGTTGTCACTCGCGAAAATCGGTCTTCATTTACATAAAGTTAAAAATTTCTCAACTTTGTCGCGTCGCCAGACACGTCCAATCTAGTCCCCAACGGTCGCTGTCGCGTGTGTCACCGGAAGACGCCCGTTCACCATTGAAATGAATGGTATCACAACGCTTGGTCGCGTGTAGTGTGAACGGGGCTTAACTGGGGGGGTCGCACACTGGACAAGAAGCGCTGTGCTGCGTCGCGTCTAGCACAACTCGAGGTATCGCACACTGGACGCGCACTTTCTCAGTTTATGGCCAGCAATTTACTGTTATGTTTAAGGACATTATGGAATTAAGATAATGTCTGTTCTATGTTATGATTGTACTGTACAATTAAATACAATTGTTGCTGACTTTGCAGTCTGAACACTTTACCTCAGAGCGTCCGTTAACTGAATGAATTGAGAATATCAGCTGAAAATCCGATAACGTCAGCAATTTTCATTCAATCAGCTGATTTCTATAAATGAATATAAAAAGCTGTGTGTCGGTGTGTGTGTTAGTCTTCTTGGTTACAGGTTAAGGAACCACTGGCATTATTGGAGATTGACTGAGTTGTTGTTCTGGACATGCTGGCGCCCAGCAACCCAAATCTGCGACCTGGAAGGTCATGATGTGCCTAACTTCAGCTGCATAATCGATGGAGATATGCTTCAGTCTATCTGTATATGTGTGGAAAATTACTGTGTTTATCTATTTCATAGCCAATGAGAATCATTCATCCTGTAAGCAATGACGTAGCTTAGACCTTGGAAATCGTATAACTGCTGTGATCTTTGTAACTGTAAGCGGGGCGGCCTACGAACTCCTGTGCGAGTATTGAAGCTGACTTCTGCTGATGAAACTGCAAACTATCTTCAGTAAATATTTTCTTTATTTTTTTATAATTCTGACTCTGAGTCTTCATTCTTCATATCTGGTTCTGGGTCTTTAACTGTATACCCCTTACAATGCAACCACTGAGAGACTCTCCATCTTATTGGGAGAAAACTTTGAGATCTACAGGCTATAAGACAGTTAGGAACCCCTTCGTTTTTTTGCACATTCAGCGAAGCCGAAATGAGATGGCCTGAGAAAATAACAGCAATCAAGGCCCAGCAAGGTGAACACATCGACTTTTCCAAGCTTGAGCACAGTGAACATATTTTCAAGTTCAAGAAACCAGTTTGAAATTATTTGAGCTTTGGAACATGATGTGTTATCCTGCTGCAAGTAGCCATCAGAAGATGGGTACATTATGGTCATAAAGGGATCCACACGGTCAGCAACAATACTCAGATAGGCTGTGGCGATTAAAATATGCTTTATTAGTACTAAGGTGCCCAAAGTATGCCAAGAAAATATCCCCTATACCATTACCAACACCCTGAACCATTGATACAAAATGTGTTGTTGAATGCCCAATTCTGACCCCATCATCTGAATGTCACACTAGAAATGAGACTCGTTAGACCAGAAAACATTTTTCCAATCTTCTATTGTCCAATTTTGGTGAGTCCATTTGTAGCCCAAGATTGTTGTTCTTAGTTGATAGGAGAGGCACTCTGTGTGATCTTTTGCTGCCGTTTCCCATCTGTTTCAAGGTACTTAGAAGTGTTGTGTGTTCAGAGCTTCTGCAGACCTTGGTTGAAATGAGTGGTTAGAGTTACAGTTGCCTTTCTATCAGCTCCAACCAGTCTTACCATTCTCCTGACATCAACTAGACATTTTAGCCCACAGATCTGCCGCTAACTAGACAGTTTCTCTTTTTCTGAGCACTCTCTGTAAATCCTAGAGATAGTTGCACATGAAAATCCCAGTAGACCAGCGGTTTATTAAATACTCATACCAGCTAGTCTTGGCCAACAACCATACCATGTTCAAAGTCACTAAAAATCAGCTTTCTTCCTCATTCTGATGCTCAGTTTGAACTTCATCTTGACAATGCATTTAGTCATCTATACATAGAGTTGCTGCCATGAGATTGTTTAAATTGTGTTCACAAATAGTAACAGGTGAACCTAATAAAGTGGCCAGTGAGTGTATACAGGTCATGTACACAGTCTCATGACAAATAAACATTAAGAAAATTTGATTTGGCCCACATTCATCTACGGCTTGAACGTAGCCTCAATTTCACACAGATACGAATTTTCTGGTGCCATTTTAAATTGCTAAACCATTTGAAACTCTTTCCACACAAAGAACACAAATACGGTCTCAAATTTGTGTGACTTTTCAGGTGTATCTGTAAGTGTAATGGCAAAATAAATTTTTTATTACACTGATCACAATCCAATTTCTTTCCTCTAGAGGGAATTTGCAAATGACTTTTCATGTCTCTTTGATTAATGAAACTTTTCCCACGCTGAAGACATGTGAAAGGCCTCTTTCCATTGTGAAGTCTCATGTGAGTTTTAAGCCTTTCTTTATTTTTAAAACTCTTTCCACAGTGATTGCACATGAAAGGCTTTTCTCCAGAGTGAGTTATTACATGATTCTTAAGGCGATTCATGTCTCCGAAACTACTTCCGCACTGATGACATTTAAAATAGTTCTCTCTTGAGTGAATCCTCATGTGCTTATTAAGGTTTTGCCTTCCTACGAAACTTTTCCCACACTGAACACATGTGAACGGCTTCTCTCCAGTGTGACTTCTCATGTGGTCCTCAAGGGTCTCTTTACGTGTGAAACTCTTTCCACACCTACAACATTTGAACGGCTTTTCTCCAGTGTGAATTTGCATGTGATACCTAAGGCCTACTTCCTGGATGAAGCTCTTCCCACAGAGTCTGCAGGTATAAGGCGTTTCTCCGGTGTGAATTCTCATGTGCTTCTTAAGGTTTCCTTTTTGAGTGAAACTCCTTCCACACTGTTGGCAAGTGAATGAGATATCTTTAGTGTGAATCCTCATGTGAACTTTAAGGTTTCCCTTTTCACAGAACCTCTTTCCACACTGTTGGCAGTTGAAAAGGTTCTCTCCAGTGTGAATTCTCATGTGGTTTGTAAAGTTTCCTTTTTGAGCAAAACTCTTTCCACATTGTTGACAGGTGAAAGGTTTCTCTCCGGTGTGAATTCTCATGTGCCTGGCAAGGGCTCCTTTTTGAGCAAAACTCTTTCCACATTGTTTGCAGGTGAAAGGTTTCTCTCCAGTGTGAGTTCTTATGTGGACTCTAAGGGTTCCACATTGATCAAAACTCTTTCCACACTGTTGGCAGGCGTGTTTTTTAGCTTTTTTTCGTGAGGTCTTTTCAATTTGTGTAGATTTTCTTCCAGTTATGAAATCATGATCTTTCTCTTCCATTTCCTTAAAACTCTCCTCTTTCAGCGCCATCAGGTCTAAGATAAAAAAAAAAGTAAAAAATACAAGTTGACACCAGTTTAATGGCGCAAAGCAAAAGACATCAAAATATTTAACAAAAACATTTTAAGCATCAAAACCAACAACATTTAGACTATATACCCCATCTTAGCCAGGGTTTTTCGTTGGTCAAAATTGTCATTGGTGGTGAAAGACAAACACAGTCATCACACACAGTACAACGTACCTTACCCAAGTGCAACTGCAAGCCTAGTACTGACAATAAATCCAAAATAAATGCATAGTAACAGTTTGTAATATAATTTTTTTTACAACAGTTTGTAATACAAAAAATAAATCTGTTAAATCTGATTCTGCTGCATAAAACCGAATAAAGAATAATACATTAATATATCCTATTGATGATATTATATTGATATTTTAATATAGCCCTATTTTCTGTCCAATTTTTGTGTTACCTGAAATAAAAGTGTGGTTATTTTATTGTATGGGCTTGATTTTTTTTATATACAGATTAATTAAATGATTGAGTTTAATTACAAAGTTTAATAAGAATACATTCACACACACAAAAAAATTTTTAAATAAGAAATGAATTTAAAAAAAAATGTAAACGTCATTCTTGTTTCGGTTTTCGGCCAAGTACATCCAGAATTTTCGGTTTCAGCCCAGAATTTTCATTTCGGTGCATCCCTACCCCAACGCACATAAGTGGTTTTTTACGCATTAATTAGAGGTTGAATTCAAATCAAATACTGCCAAACTGCCCATACTACTTCTGAATCGGATGTCTACTTCATAAATTGTATGAAAATTATGGAAATATATGGCTCAGATTACTCAAACCATACATGGAAATTGAGGCACCCTTATATGGTCAGCAATGCGGCTTGGGTGTCATCTAGTGAAAAAAGTTTGCTACTGTGCCCAAACAAAATCTTACTGAAAGCTCATTTTTGAGATATCAACCAAACATTTGGAACACAACTTTTTTTCTGTTTCAATTTACCTTAACCCTCACTTCTACTGTAATCTGCCAAATGTCTTTAAAACAAGACCAACCATAGGTCTATATTCCAAAGCATTCCTGAATTATAACCATTTAAGTTTGGATAGTGATTTTCGTGTCTTATGCGGGGGAAAAAGTGAGGTGACAGTTAAGAGGTTACCCCTTTATGTTCAAAGATCTCCAACGGCCCCAGGTTATTGTTGTTCAACATTTATTGCACTTATCAACATCACACTCTTTCTTGTTCGTATCATGAGAAAGATTAAAGACTCCAGCTTCGATAGTTGACCACTGTATATGATAAAACTGGGTTGCAGTGACATTCATTTTAAGGCATGACATTTTAAGAAATTAATATCTCTAAACTTTTAAAGGAAAAAACATTTAAATATGTAATTTTGATGATCAAAAAGGATTTTAAAGGTGCTCTAAGCGATGTTGGGTGACGTCACTTCTTGTTGTTCGAAGTATTGTCAAACAAAACGGAGGCTACCTAGACCCTCCGTCCTCCTCATCCGCGCATTAGCCCCCCAAACCCTACTTGTCTGTTATTGGCTTGAACAGTTTATGTTTCGTGGTGTGGGTAAGCCCAGTTTGTTTTTGTTGCCGTTTGTGGAGCCTGGGGTGTCTGCAGGGACCGCGTTTTTTTTACAGTGTGTTCAGGGGACAGGCAGCTAGCGGATAGTCAGGAGATATTTGCTGTATGTGACTAAATGTTTTGGCCTAAATAACGCATGGCATCGCTTAGAGCACCTTTGAAGGATAAAGATGACTACAGGGGAAGTTTAAGATGCGTTATGGTCGATCGGATCACAAGTAGTAAACGAGGAAGACACATACTTGTTTACACCTGTTCATCTCTTCACCGCTTCTGTCGGGATTTCTTCTAGGGGAGGGTCTATCTATGGGTTTTTTCAGGTCTTTCGATCTAATGGACAAAATAATCTTGCGCAATTTTCATATAAACGTGCCAAGAGACAAAGGAAAAACATACAGAGAGCATCAGCTTTCGATTCTGCTCTGATAGCCACAAGGCCACGCCAAACGCTGTGAGTGCGTGTTAGAAATCAGGAATGGTACAAGAACATTGTGCTTGGTTTGTTTGTTGGGTCCTCAGACGTCAAAGTTTAAATCTCGTCTTGTTAGCCTGTTTCCCAAAATTTTTACGCATGAGGTCAAGTAGGCGGAGAGGTGGTGTTCTTTTGTGGCTGTTTGTACGCTTATGATATCAGCTTTACACAATGAAACCAATCCAATATAATTTGTTTTCAACTACATCTGGAAGTGGTCAAAAGTGGACCACTGCAAAACATTTTAGACCCCGTTTGTCTACTTGGTATTAAGTTTCATTTTGGTCGGTCAGATCACATGTGGAAACAGAGCCTTACAACCCTCTATAAACACATATAGGCTATATATATACACACACACACACACACACACACACACACACACACACACACACACACACACACACACACACACACACACAGGTGCTGGTCATATAATTCGAATATCATCAAAAAGTTGATTTCAGTAATTCCATTCAAAAAGTGAAACTTTGATATTATAGTCATTCATTACACACAGACTGATATATTTCAAATGTTTATTTTATTTAATTGTGATTAAAACTGACAACTAATGAAAATCTCACATTCCGCATCTCCGAAAATTAGAATATTACTTAAGCCCAATACAAAAAAAGGATTTTAAGAAATTTTGGCCAACTGAAAAGTATGAACATGAAAAGTATGAACATGTACAGCGCTCAATACTTAGTTGGGGCTCCTTTTGCCTGAATTACTGCAACAATGTGGCGTGGCATGGAGTCGATCAGTATGTGGCACTGCTCAGGTGTTATGAGAGCCCAGGTTGCTCTGATAGTGGCCTTCAGCTCTTCTGCATTGTTGGGTCTGGTGTATCGCATCTTCCTCTTCACAATACCCCATAGATTTTCTATAGGGTTAAGGTCAGGCGAGTTTGCTGGCCAATGAAGAACAGGGATACCATGTTCCCATGTTCCCACATGTTCCTGTGTGCAGGTGCCAAGTAGTGCTGCCGCGATTAGTCGACGTAATCGACCATCCAACTTAGTTGACGGCAATTTTTTTAGTCGATGTGTCGTTTTACTATTGACCGCCTATTTATTTTTGGTCTCCCGTCTCAAAAGGCTCACTGTAATTCACCTCCACACACCAGTCTGTGCACCGTGCACACCCTGCTGGTTAATCTGCTATCCTCTTCCTTCACGCTCCCGCCCCGCCCCGCCTTCACTGCTTTGATATGAAAAATTGCGGGGGCAGGTGACGGTGCTCTCACAGTGGGCTCGTTTGCCGCGGTTCGAGCCCGAGCGCGATTGTTCCCGGCGCCCTGACCGCTGCTATCCGTTCAAAACAGTCAGACTTGCCAGCAATGTTGCGGAGTCAGAAGCTGGCAAAAAGTTGCCCTCGTGTATCATCAGCTTTAAAGAGTGCTGCTCTAGCTCTGTAGCCTAACCTTAAAGTTATTTGATTATTTTTAATGAATAAGAGACAGCAGTAAAGGTTGTCGCCTGTTTAAGACCTGGTGGCTAGGGCTGGGCGATATGGACCAAAAGTCATATCCCGATATATTTTGGCTGAATATTGATATACGATATATATCCCGATATTTTTTCCGCAAATGTTCAGTCAAAGTCAAAGCCAAATATAGTCTTCACTATATAAATTATAGTTAACTATATAATTATAGTATATTATGTTTTGGCCCTTCAGTTGAGTTCAAAATAAGATGGACAACAAAATAACACCTGATTTTTTTTTTAAATTAGTCGTTTAGATTAGTCGACTAATCGAAAAATTAGTCGTTAGAAAATTAGTCGTTAGTGGCAGCACTAGTGCCAAGTCCTGTTGGAAAATGAAATCTGCATCTCCATAAAGTTGGTCAGCAGCAGGAAGCATGAAGTGCTCTAAAACTTCCTGGTAGACGGCTGCGTTGACCTTGGACCTCAGAAAACACAGTGGACCAACACCAGCAGATGACATGGCACCCCAAACCATCACTGACTGTGGAAACTTTACACTGGACTTCAAGCAACGTGGATTCTGTGCATAAATTTGGACCACTCAGCAGCAGTCCAGTCCTTTTTGTCTTTAGCCCAGGTGAGACGCTTCTGACGCTGTGTCTTGTTTAAGAGTGGCTTGACACAAGAAATGCGACAGCTGAAACCCATGTCTTGCATACGTCTGTGCGTGGTGGTTCTTGAAGCACTGACTCCAGCTGCAGTCCAGCTGTGAATCACCCCCACGTTTTTGAATGGGTTTTGTTTCACAATCCTCTCCAGGGTGCGGTTATCCCTTTTGCTTGTACACTTTTTCTACCACATCTTTTCTTTTCCTTCACCTCTCAATTAATGTGCTTGGACACAAAGCTCTGTGAACAGCCAGCCTCTTTAGCAATGACCTTTTGTGTCTTGCCCTCCTTGTGCAAAATGTCAATGGTCATCTTTTGGACAGCTGTCAAGTAGGGGTGGCACGGTTCACAAAACCCACGGTTCGGTTCATATCACGGTTTTAGGGTCATGGTTTTCGGTTCTGTACGGTTCTTGTTGTTATTTTTTCTTTTAATCTTTAACACTCCAGAAATGTACTTCACCCTAGGCTATAGCTTAATTATCCACAATTCAGGATACAGTATTAAAAAAAAATTATATCATGTAATCATGCACAAACTTGACTTGAATTTGACTTGACTTTAAGCACATTATTGAGACCATCTCTGAGGAAAGCTACGTGACATTTTGATACAGCAAGAGAGAAGACATTGATGAAATGCTTTTGTTTATTTGGCAAAAAAGGAGAATGTGTATTGCTATCTCTACAGGGACTTATGTGCATTTTTAGCACACAAAGATTAAAATTAACTTCCATTTATCAAACTGTCAACTTCAGTGTAGCTCTTACAAAATGTTTATCTTTTAAAAGAAAAAGAAAAGAACTCTTAAAGCACTATCTTTTAAATAAGTCAAAATATGTCACACATAATTGCCAATAATGAGGCTATAACAATAGCAAAGGCCATAACCATAAAGTGAAACATAAGTTCAACCTCAACACAAAAACAGTATCAACAATGCTTGTATTCCCTGAGAGAGAGGATATTTTTTTTCACTTGAAATTAAAGTGCAGTATTTGGAAACATATGACTGGAGTTCGTATCTAAACTTAGTGTCACTGTATATATTTAAATATCATAGGTAACATGAAATCCAAAATGTTCCTACACACCGGACTTAGCTATACGACGCTGGCGCATCCTCCAACTCCGGTTAGCCTTCCTTATCTCTCCCACTTGCCATTTCTACTCGTGACGAGACCTGCAGCACTCCATACTCCACTTTTACTGTCCGACTTGAACCGGCGCTGCACAGACCGATCGGTTTATGACATCAAAGTACCGCAGAGTGATTGAAAAGCATACGGAGCCGTTGCTCTCGCGGTACATTGATGTTATTCATCGATCGGTCTGTGCAGCGCCGGTTCAAGTCAAACAAGCCTCATATGCATGTCCATTGTCCACTCATCTCTTGTTTCGTGCAAAAAGTAAACGCACTGTCTGAGGTCACAGGCACGAGGTTACATTGCGCATGCGTCGAACCGTGCGACGCACACACGCACCGAACCGAGACAAGCGAACCGAACGGTTCGGATGTTATTTCATGTACCATGCCACCCCTACTGTCAAGTCCGCAGTCTTCCCCATGATTGTGTAGCCTACAGAACTAGACTGAGAGACCATTGAAAGGCCTTTGCAGGTGTTTTGAGTTAATTAGCTGATTAAAGTGTGGCACTAGGTGTCTTCAATATTCAACCTTTTCACAATATTTAATTTTCTGAGATACTGATTTTGGGGTTTTCATTAGTTGTCAGTTATAATCATCAAAATTAAAAGGAATGAACACTTGAAATATATCAGTCTGTGTGTAATGAATGAATATAATATCCAAATTTTACTTTTTTAATGGAATTACTGAAATAAATCAACTTTTTGATGATATTCTAATTATGTGACCAGCACGTGTGTGTGTGTGTGTGTGTGTATATGTTCTGTCAATTGATTAAAAAAATTAAAAACACTTAGCTACATTTTTATAGGTTTTAATTAAGTTTATATATTTTATAATGCAATAATTTCACATTAAATTTCCAAATTAATGTAGGGACAACATAAAAAGATGCCATTAAACAAGTATTTAAAATATGCTGTCTTTATGTTTAATTTATGGGTGGGACATGTCCGCACCACTTTTTCTCATTGTTGATATTGTCCCCCACCAATGTGTGAAACATTGAGGCACGGTTGTACCTAATACAAATAAATAAAACATCTCCAGTTAACTAGCAGAGCATTCGTTTAATTTTTTAATAAATAAGAGACAATCCAGCGCTAAAATGTGTTTTCTAAATCAAGCTGAGTGCTCGTTGCCGCGGCTAGTTGCATGGATACAGAGTTCTGCCGTGCAAAGGCAAAAGACCGTCACTTCGTTTTTGTTATTGTTATTGATATTTTTGGCACATTCAAGACCTCCTTTATCATGTGGATAAGTATCTTGAGTCAAATTTGTTGTTTTTTCAAATAAATAATGGGTTGTCTTAACCGTAACTTCCAAAAGCCCATCAGAAACCAAGGCAGAACACCGTAACACCAGTTACGGCTCTTTGGCTTTGTTTTGGAACGCTCACGCTGGAGTTACGGCACTCTGCCTGTGTTTAGCCGCGCGTCAATATAAAGTTACTGTGCCGGCATTCTGTCAAATAATGCTACCCATCAGATTATACGGTGTTCTGCCTTTGTTTTACTCTCCATTAAAATTCAAATTACGATGTAACCTGTGTAGCTACTTTGTACAGCTGGCATCAGTCCCTGTAACTTCTGATGTCCTCAGAGCTTTGTCCTGCACTAATGCGGTCAGAACATTTAGTATGCTCTGAACCCGCTCCATCGACAAACGAGCGATATCGATCACGAAGGATACAGAGATGACAGAAAAATTTTACATATGCCGTAGCAGGTGAATACAACAAAGAACGTCCTGGTTGCGTATGCAACCCACCGTTCCCTGAAGGAGGGAACGGAGGACGAAGTCGACGGTCGACTGAATGGGGATCTCGCTAGAGAGCCTATCCTCTTCGAGTACTATTGAACGAGCCAATGTAATTGGCGTGCGTGATTCACATCACCCCGCGGCGCGGGTATAAATACGGAAGTGGATGCACGCACTAGTTGCTTTTCGCTGAGGAGCCGAGAGTAACCCGGGGTCAGCGGTGGTCCAGCGGTAGTGGCAAGGGGACTACGTCCTCCGTTCCCTCCTTCAGGGAACGGTGGGTTGCATACGCAACCAGGACGTTCCCTTTCAGTCGATAACGTCAGACGTAGTCGACGGTCGACTGAATGAGGATAACCTTTGAAAACGCCACTAATGCTGCCACCTTCCAGTGCCTAAACCAAAGCCTCCTGATGACTCCGCCTTAGGCCAGGGAAGTCACTGCTGTTCCTACAGGACCACTGGGAAAGCGTTCCCAGTACATTGGAAGGAAGGGACGCTGCGGAAGCCATATCCAACCCAGAGGGAGGTAATGTGGAAAATACACATATGAACTGGGCGGAAACCGGGCAGTCTAAAATATGGAATGTCACTGGGGTGGCTCCAGCCTAAGACGGGGGGAGACACACCGGACAGTGACGGCTGAGAGACTCTGCCGAGGGAAGACACGGGCTCACCGCAGGGAGCCGTATCGTGGGAGAATAACCATATGGGGTCGCCGTAGGGACCGCAACATATGGATCCAGCCTAACACAGGCTCCACACTGCTTACGAGTGGAGGCCTAACACCAGACGTTCCGCAGGTCCGATGTCGGAGGGTGGTGGAGGAACTCAACAGGGTTCAATTTTAAGGGAACTCAACTAGAGTAGAAAGGCGCACGTATCCAGTCCATAGGAGGGGAATGGCGCAGCAAGCCGACACTTGAACCGGGCTCACGGTGAAACTGGCTTCATGAGAAGGGAGCCCACGGGGAAGCAGCGGTTCAACTAGGTGTCGTCCAGCCCCCAACTCTAGAATCTGTTTTAGCAAAGCATATCGTCAACTACCAGGCGGAGCACTTTACACTCATCATAGAGGAGCTCAACACCTAAGTGGACATGTTGCATCTCGGATTTTTACCGAAATGAAGGCAAGCACTAGTGCGACTTTGCATGGAAACAGCCTTCCCTCTCTGCTGAATTCCAACAGATATTTGTAGAGCTGGTCTGAGGTCTATGGCTTGCGTTCTGTACACGTCCAAGCGAATGGACAGAGAAGCCAGGGCTGGATCTCCCTCCTCCAGGGCAGCGCTTGCAGGCTCACCACCTGCTCCTATTACGGGAGAGGTAGGAACCTTGGGCACAATCCGAGCCGGGGTCTCAGCTTGTGAGAGTTAGCCGGCCCAGACTCCAGGCACAATACGTTGACCGAAAGCGAGCAAGTCCCTACCCTCTAGTAGAGACCATGCGAGCAGGAGAACTGATATAACAGAATTTTTAACTCACTGCCTGCAGTGGCTCAGGGGCGGTCTCTGCAGTGCATCGCACCAGGGACAAGGCCCAAGAGGATAAAGAGGGACGCAAGGATTTACAAGACCTTGCTCCTCAGGAACCTGACGATCAGAACGTGCTTCTGCACACTTCTGCAACATGATGAGCGTCGTTTAAACACCGAGGCAACATAATTTTGAGGGTGAAGGAAAACAGCCTACTCCAACCCATTTTGCAGGAAAGAGAGCACTGAAGTGATCGAAAAGCTTTCAGGATCTCCTCTGGAGAGAAGACGCACTCAACGACTAGGTTCCACTTCTAAAGGCGTAAGCACGCTACCCATTTCTAGGGGGTGCTCGCAGAAGTGATGGTAACTATCACATGCCTGTGATAGCCACCTGAACCTCCACGTTCAGATGTAAGACTGCCCGGAATCTCCAGGGGAAGAACGCATGTGCCATCGTGCCCTGTCCCTGAAAGAGTTTTCAGGGGAAGTCAGGAGGCTGTCGATGGGAACCAGGTCTAGTTGGGCCAATAAGGGGCAACTATGAAGACCTGTTCCTCTCCTGACGTAGGTGCAAGCGACGGGCGCAAAAAGACAGGAACATTGCTCAAAACAACATGTAAAGATCACTGGGCTTCAGGAGCATTTTCTGCTCAGCACTTGAGTGTGATAAGTTCACTGAGCTTCAGGAGCATTCCTGCTCAACACCTCAGTGTGATGAACTCACTGAGCTTCAGGAGCATTTCTGCTCAACACTTGAGTGCGAAGAACTTCACAGAGCAACAGGAGCATTTCTGCTCAGCACTTGCGTGATGAATTCACTGAGCTACAGGAGCATTTCTGCTCAACACCTGAGTGTGATGAACTCACTGAGCTACAGGAGCATTGCTGCTCAACACCTGAGTGCGATGAACTTCACTGAGTTTCAGGAGCATTTCTGCTCAACATGAAGTGTGATGAATTCACTGACTTGAGCAGGCGCAAGGCGACCATGAGTCGCAGTCGGTTTTAGAAGGCTCACTGGAGTTAAACGCATTTCTGCGGGCCCCTGGGGCAGCTGAGAGCCAGTGTTTGTCCAAGGGTAGTCCGCTCGGTTCATACAAACACTGGCAGGAAGACGAAACCGGAGGGGCAACTGAGCGGCCCCGGAATGGTCATGACCCAGCTGGACCCAGGGGATGGAGTCTCCACTTGCCCTGGCTATAACTGTCTTGAGGCTCGATGGCGGCACGATTGAGTAGAGCGGGAAGAGTGGAACAAAGCGTCCTCAGAAGCTTCTGACTCCAAGGAGGAGGTGACGGGTGAGTTGTGACATGCAAGGGAAGCTTGCGCAACGGTCGCAATGTCTAACAACTCGAGGCACAAATGCCCGTGTAGTCGAGGGTCGCCCCGGCCCCCGTTAAAACACGCCCTTTGTACATGGCCCCTCTGTTGAAGAGGGTTTGGCAGCAGACCGGGATGAACTATAGTCACACAGGGTGAGCTGCTCTGCCACGATCACCTCGGGACTCGATCATGAAGCTAGCGTTGAAGCGGTCACATATGGAGGAAGCCAAAGGCTGCAACTACCATATACCCCAGGAGCCTCTGAAAGTTCTTTCAGTGGGACCCTTTCTCACTTCAAACACCAGCTGAACACACTCTCATTGGAGAGACGTGTTAGACCGAGTCCATCTCCAAAACTGAAAAAGAGATACTCAGCCCGTTGGCGAGATTACTCTCTTCCAGTTGACCTGAAGACCCACGGGGCTCTGGAGCACTCTAGGGGAAGGACACTGTACTGATACTCCACCCTTACACGCAACACACAGGATGGCCTGCGGTGCGGAAGGTAGAGATCTGAAGCACATGTCTTTCAGGTCGGAGCTGCAGACCGATCTTGGGCCAAGATGGTCACGACCCACCATCTAGTAGCACGAAGAACGAGTTTACAAAGGCCTTCGTACCGACTGGAGGAGCGGCTATATCAAATCCTTCGCCAACAGGATAAGATAAGCACGCACAAGTCAGGAGCACTGCTCAACACTCGGTGTGATGAATATCACTGAATTTTCAGGAGCACGTCTGCTCAACACCTAATGTGATGATTATCACTGACTTGAGCGGGGTAGCCGAGCCTGAGGTGGGGCAGCAAAGTAGAGAGAGTGGTGTTAGTGTGCTGCGCAACACTTACCTGTCTCCACTAGCGGCAGGGGGCGCGTGAGAAGGCGGATGAACGGGTTCTCGAACGCACCAAGCTACCTGTTGGCGACCAAGGGGGAGCTGAGGGGTGTAAGGCTATACAGGGTCACACCCGCCAGACTGGCCCTCTTGGGACCCAGGAACAGATGAAATTGCTCTCTCTTTGAAGTGTGGGTACCGCTTGCTCCACTTTTCTTTTATTTTTTTTTAGGGAGCCAGCTGCTGAACAGACACACACACAAACAAAAAGGCTCCACCTTTTTGGAGGGAGTGATCGTGCCACTCCAAGAGCATCTCATCCATTCCTGGGCGGCCCGCTCCGGAATGCTTTCGCTGTCGCTTGCCACCTGGCTTGGCAGCGCCTGGAGCGGGCTGGGCGTCTCTACTGCGGCCGGCTCCATGCTGAGGCCTGGGTGGAGGCTGCTGCGGAGGCCCAGCAGGAGCGGCGGCCGGGGAACGCCCACGGCGACGAGCAGGCGGAGGAGCTGCCACCGGCGGCGGGTTGAGGCAGCAGCTGGCCACCGGGGCAGGATGTGCCGGATGACCTCCGTCTGCGCTTGAGCGGCAGAGAACTGTTGGATGCAGATCTCCACTGCGTCGCCGACCAGCCCAACCTGGGAAATTGGGGAGACCAGGAACCGAACCTTGTCCGCATCCGCCATAGCAACCAGGCTGAGCCAACGAAGGCGCTACTGGACCACCACGTTGGACATCGCCAGACCGATCACGCACGCTACGACACTCGTGCCCCAGGGGGTGAGGTCGGATGCAGTGCGGTGCTCACCTATGAGCGCACGGTCTGGATTACCCTCGTGCATGCCATGGGTGCCCTAGCCTGCAGCAACGCCATGGCATGCAAGAGGATGCGGCTTGCCCACAGGCTTTGTAAGCTCTGCCCGTTGGAACGGACGAAACTCACAGGCCTTAGGGGGGAGACGAGGATCCCCCCAAAAGGCAGCGGCCGCCGGACACAGGTGCACCTGTGTCGACAGACCGCTCCAATGGATGGACCCTTCGCAACCCTTCACCGTTGCTGATGCTGTTCACCACCTGATAAGCTCTCCATGCATTTCGGGAAAGAAAGGCACTGGGGCGGCGAGCTGAGAACCAGCGCGGCCCGCCCCAAGACACCAAACTCCAGATTCCAACCGAGACTGAACGGGACACGGTAGAGGTTCCACTCGAGCCCGGCAGCCTCGGCGGCCCGTTTCAGCATAGCTGATAATTCTGGATCTGGCTCGGGCAACATTGAACTCCCGGAGGGAGTCATCATCTCTAGAAGTCAGCTCACCCTCCGATGCTGCAATCGACGTCCTGTCCTCCAAGGGAGCCCCGAGTGAAACCGCTGGCCCAGGCCCACCCATTACAGATGGACCAGCAGACAACACAGGAGGCTCCAGTGGTTGCAGTGAAAGGGAGGAGTGAGGAGCCCACAGGGAATGGTTACCGGGCGGGATATCCCACACTATCCTCCGGTCACCGATCCCACACAGCACCCGTGCAGGGTGGGGGATGGTAATGGGGACTCGCTCTCCGCGTTTAATGAAGGCGAGTCTCGCCCTCAACACTGCGACAGTCATGTTCCCACAGTGAAAACATGAGCTGTCCACAAAAGCTGTCTCAGCGTGCTGTAAGCCCAAACACGTGACACAACAGTTGTGACATCAGAGAGAGACAGGGAACGACCGCACCCAGAAACGCACGGGCAGAATGACATCTTGAAAAAGACGCAAACGCACCCGTGTTGCTCTTTCAGAAAATAGGACCGTCACCAGTGCCGGAGCACACAGGGGAATGACCGCGGCAACACTGAACAGAGAACTGAAACAGTGAAGCACTCACTTTTCCGCCCTTCCAACCAGCCATCAACACATACAAACATTTGGAAATTTGTTGCTGTTAAAACAGCAGTTGAGAGCTCAAAGCTCGCGATCACCGCTACACTCGCGCTGTAGAACACCAGCACTGGGAGAGTCTTCCTGAAGAACACCGACACACTCGCTCGTTGTAGACAACAGCACTCTCAGAGACATCAAACGATCGGCTCCGAAGCGAAAGGCAACTAGTGCGTGCATCCACTTCCGTATTTATACCCCGCGCCGCGGGGGCGGAGTGTGTGATGCGAATCACGCACGCCAATTACATTGGCTCGTTAAATAATACTCGAAGAGGATAGGCTCTCTAGCGAGATCCCCATTCAGTCGACCGTCGACTACGTCTGATAATGACATCAGTGATAATGATGGTGCAACAGCGGCTCGCTGCTTTCGTCAAGTGTATGATGCCAGGTGGAATGAGCTTATATCAGCCAAAGCCTTACAGGGGCTCACAGAGTCCAAGTGGAATTTCCCACAGCTGTTACCTTTTACAGAAGATGTAAAAACCCTGCATTGCTACCTGGATGACAAGCAGCGCCAGTTCTACAGTGACTTGACTGCAGAGTGCTCATCTTGCAACTGGGCTAACTTGACAAAAGTGACTCTGGCACAAATTATTTTATTCAACAGGCCTAGAAAAGGGGAAGTCTCCAAAATGTGTGTTTCAACATTCATCCTAAGAGACAAATCAGATCCTCATGAAGATGTCAATGTAGCTCTCTCTGAGCTAGAGAAAAGTCTCTGCAAGCATTTTGTGAGACTTGAAATAAGAGGTAAGAGAGGGCGGAAGGTGCCTGTGCTCTTAACCCCTGCGATGGTGGATTCCCTTAATTTGCTTGTGGAGAAGAGAGAAGAATGTGGAGTGGCTGATAACAACTCATACATGTTTGCACGCCCATGTGCAGTGTCCCACTACAGAGGGTCAGATTGCATTCGTTACTTTGTGAAAGCTTGTGGAGCCAAGAACCCTCTCTCACTCACCTCTACAAAGCTCAGGAAGCATGTTGCTACACTTTCAAAAGTACTCAATCTCAATGACACAGAACTTGATCAACTGCCAGATTTCCTTGGCCATGACATCAGGGTCCATCGCCAGTTCTATCGCTTACCTGAGGGAACTCTCCAGCTTACGAAGATCAGCAAGATTCTCATGGCCCTTGAGCAGGGGCGTTTATCAGAGTTTAAAGGAAAGACCCTAGATGATATCAACATCGCCCCAAATGGTACCAATGCCTTTTTATTAGAAAAATATAAGAAAATGCAGATATTGTTTTTCCAGTACACTCCGAACAGCGTTGTGATGGTTTTGTTACCTGCCTTCTTTTTATTTTAGAGACAGTCCTGTGTGACAAAGAAATCCAAGAGGCCAGGCTGGAGGAGAACATGCCAGGTATCTATTTCAATACTTGCTGTACTTGAAGATGAATGTCTGCATCCGTTTTTTCTTTATGAGATATTTGCTTCCAGAAAGATATTATTTAAGTTTGAGTATGATTTTAACAGCTCTTTTAACAGAATTTGGGTTATCAAAAAGGAATGTTCTCTTTCTTTACTAAGCCAAATCCTAATTCCTTCATGCTTCCACCTAGAATGGGTGGGAAACTAGGGCTGGGTAAAAAATATAGATTTCTCGATATTAATCGATTGTCATTTTTACGAACCGATATCAATTCTTAAATCCCAAGAATCGATTAGTCATCCTGTTTTCATTTGATGAATGAATGGAACATTGTAGCGCGCATCCCATCCAATAAATCGTAATAATATTTGTGCTTTGTTACTATTGATGTGAAATAGTGCCAGATTCCAAATTACGTCCATTTTCTTACAAAATTCAAAAACATAAATACGGTTTTGGCGCTGTGGCGTGAGATCGCTCTGGCGCCGCTCAAGAGGAGCAGCAGCGCGGAGCGCACATGATCTTCTCTTTCGCCTTAAAGGGGAAATGAAACGTCCAAGTTTTGGCACTGGTAGTAGCTTCATATATTAGAAAAATCACATTGCCTAAGATTTTATTTTAAAAAGTTGTTAAAACCACAGATATGACAATTATTTTCGTAATTTCTAGCTAGCTATCCATCTAGCGATTCGCCATTTTGGAGTGATGTCACAGCCTACGTAACGGGGTTGGTTGGTTCTGTTGGTGAGTGAAGAGAGTGAAGCGTTCCTGGACCGGACTGAATACGCATTTGATTTGAAATGGAGGAAGACGAACTTGAAAGACCTGTTGAGCCCGTGTGTCCCATTGCTTATGCATTTGAGCCGATACGGCGTGGGAACCTAGCTAGGATGACCACCTGGCTATTGCTCTGTTGCAGGTCAGCACACCTGATTTTGCGGGACACGAGGGAAAGAACTTACAATTATTATACAAGGTGAATAAATATTGATTTTATATTAGCTTTCTTTTTGCAGTGATGTTAAAGGGTAAGTTTGGCGTTTTACAAGTAAAGCCCTGTTTTAAGATCGGTTAAAGGGCACCTATTATGGCATTTAAAATAGGATTTGCTCACTGACTCCCAAATGATTCGTTCAACGACTCATTTTTCCAAACCCCTCCTTTGCGTGACGCTAATCTGCGGTGATTGGTCAGATGACCCAGTCAGTTATTGTTTGCGTTAGCTCAACGCATAAACATATTGATAAAGCACTGCTGTACTACAAGGTATTGCTCTATTCTTTATGACAACTCCAATAACAACGACAAACATTTCACATATTTAAAAAAAAAATTGACAATTGGATACCTAGAAGCTGTGCCGAGCGTAACTTACACAACACACACAAATACTTATTGAGCATGCTACAAAACACATAAAAGCAACAATTATTAATAATACTTACAGGTTGTGATTCGGAGGAGGAAGCTGATCCAAATAAACTTGGTACTGAACCTTCCTTCAGTATCAACCGAAAGCATTTATGTTGGTAAAGCAATCGTCATTAAAATAACGCGAATAGCACAAGGTTCGCTCTATACTTGTGTGGTATAGTTGTATATATGAACTGTAGACACTTAGTCTTCACACTTAGTCTTCAAATGCTCCTCCCTGGGCAGTGAAAAAGGGTCGCTTTTGATTCGCACTTCAGAACACAGCGTCTTGTTGTCGACATGATGTTTTCAAGTTTTCCCTGGTATCTGCGTGCGCAATGAGGGGGCGTTTCTTATTCAAATAACTTGTCAAGTTGATGTCATCTAGATAGATAAAAAGCATTGTTCGTATATCGATTCATATCAGCGACTCAGATTCGACTCTTACTTTTGAGAGACAATAAATTTGTATACGGTGAACTTTCATATTTAAAACTTTGCAGGATGTTTTCGTTCACTTAGATCTATGTTACACACTACATGAAAGGTAATTTTCAAAATTCCATAATAGGTGCCCCTTTAAGATTAAACCTATACAATGGTTTCATAGGGGCACTGGAACAATCATTCATATAAACGCATTAAACTTTAGTTTACAAAGACGTGATGCTTTCCAATAGGTGTTTTACCATTCGTTCTAAAACTGTGGACCTATTTTTCCAAATGCCTCACCATCGGACATTCTTCCAAAAACTACGATAAAACCTGTTGGAAAGCATCTTTTGCAGCGATTTTTGCGTGATCAGTGAACACCCCAGACCACTTGGTATTTCAGACACTTTAAGTTTTAGCAACGAGCACTTTGATCCAAAACAACACATTTCAGCACTAGATTGCCAACGAACTAAATGAATATTCTGCTAGTTAACTGGAGATGTTTTATTTATTTGTATTGGTACATTCGTGCTAAACAGTGTACCTTTCCCTACATCTGTCTCACCATCATTACTATGTAATGCATACCATGTTTCATATCCCAACACGTTTCATTGCCACACATCTAGCAATTACGAGAGGGATTTAGTTGATAGATGCGAGTGTAACAACTGAGGATGTCGGTGGAAATGAGCTTGCTACGACCCCGGGCCTGCGATATGAAACACAAAAAGAAAGTTGAGGAAAAGAAACGTCAATCCAATACCACAACTGCACCACTTGCAGCGACCATTACATATGCCGGATAGATCAGGACATGAGATGACCAGGGTCCGAAATTAACACCCGCCAAAAGCCAAATGCGGGTAGATTTTCCGTTTGGCGAGTAAATCTCAAAAGGCTATCCGCCACACTGGCGGGTGAATGTTCCAGACATCCCAAGTCTCCCGGAAGTTCCGGGAGTCTCCCGCATATTAATAGTGCCTCTCTGATGCCCCCAAATTAATTCAAATCACCGGGAATCTAGAGCGAGCGAGAAAGAGCGCGCACATACTGTGCTTCAAACCGTGTAGCTGTAGCGCGCGCACTGCAGAGAGGGAGAGAGCAAGAGACCTTGCTTGCGTGTGTGCGTTCCTTCACACCTAAAATAGACCTTTACTAAATATATTTTTTTAACTTAATTAACAAATTAAGATGACAAAAAGAAAACACTGAATCATTTTGAAGAAGCTTTGAAAAAACGTGTTTTTTTTTCAACAGACTACGTTTTTTTCCGTCTAATAAAAATAGCAGGCCTACCTCAGTCCACAGCTTGTCTAGTTTTTACTTTAAAAAAAATAACATCTACATGATGTGGGGTTAGTCTGGGTCATGGCACAGATGTCCCGGGAATACAGAGATAACGTCTCGCTAGAGTGGCCAACTTCGGAAAGCGCCTTTCATTTGCTTGTGGATGTTTGCTTCGCAAGTGATATTGCATTGTAGCCTACTTGCACTAGGCCTACTGCTGTATTTTAATACCGCGTAGCATATTTTGCAAGTAACTTCGTCGCCCTTTCTGTCGAAATGGCCCCACACAGTAGCTACTGTGCTACTTCTTTTCGCTTGCTTAATTTTGCTTGCTCAGTGAAATATGTCTTTAGGCGCGTGTGGTTGCGCGTCGACGCACCCCATGATTTAACAAATATAGGCTATATACTGTTTTTTTTTAAACCATGCAGTAAACAAACATTTACATTTTACATTTACTCATTTAGCTGACGCTTTTATCCAAAGCGACTTACAATTGCTATATATGTCAGAGGTCGCAAGCCTCTGGAGCAACTAGGGGTTAAGTGTCTTGCTCAGGGACACATTGGTGCAGTGGATTCGAACCCGGGTCTCTCACACCAAAGGCATGTGTCTTATCCACTGCACCATCACCACCCAGTATTAATCGGTAATTTTTTTACTTTCGGTAAGGTATGTGATAGTTTTACAAAACCTTCAAATGTACTGTTATGAGCACTAGTTCCATGCTCACATCTTCCATGTCTTACTATTTGTTGCTCTATTTTGACTTCTATGTACTCTTATTCATTCAACATAATACCTTATCTCAATTAAATGTACTGAAATGAATGTATATGTGACACAAAAAGGCTATTTATTATTTTGGCCGGTAAAAAATATGCTTGGCTGGTGGATTTTTTCATCTACCAGTCCCCGTGGCAGATGAGCCTAAAAGTAAAATTTCGGACCCTGGAGATGACCATTAGGTGGGGATGATAAAGCACATCAACAAGAGCACCCAGGTGAATGTGCACAAGATGCGCATGAGGCTCACAGAAGACTAAGTTTGCCTGCATCCGTTTTCGGTTTACAGACCTCTAACAGAACATTTTTATATGGCGGCAAGTCAATGTCAATAAGAACCAAGCTGATGCTGGCGCGCGCGGTAAATTAATTTCGTGAGAGGATAACAGATCTACACGCGAGGAAACCGCTCATTCATACCCTGCGCGCGCTCATGACATCTCTGCGCGCAACACAAGCCCTCCCGCATGATCATTCCACACGCTCTCGCGCTTGATCTGCTCTCACCGGCTGCTTCTGCTCGCTCGAACAATTTTATTTTTGACAGTCGAGGGGTAGAATTACTCTTTTAATAACCTCAAATGTCTTTGGTTGCTTCCCCTTTTCCGGAAGTCAGTTGTGATTGGACGCCTGTCCAATGACTCGCAATTCACTTGACTTGAGACATCACTTAATTTGTTTTATTTATTGTGGATTATTAATGTGTAATGTGATTTAATGCATTGTTAATGTATAATATATTCTTACCAGATACTTTATTAACAAAGTCTTACTAGTGATTGTATTGTGTTGTTAAGAGATATTTACAGACTGTAATGACGCATTTCTATGGTTATTAGCATTGTAAATCTACCAAAATTCTTATGAATTTTTACGTAATATAAATGGTTCATTATATTTTCTATTAAATGTAAAAGGGGTTCTGGCTTCTCAAGTTAAGATACACTACACAGCATTAATTATAGCTTACAAATACCTTTTCAGAATTTGCTACCGAATACAGAGGAACAATATTAAACCCAGCAAATTATTAAACCCAAACAAAGTAGCTATTACAACATTATATAGTGAACTAAAGTTCCCGTTTCCTCGCGTGGAGATCTGTTATCCTCTCGCGAAAGTCATTTACCGCGTGCGCCAGCATCAGTTGTGTGCTCGGATCTTATTGACATTGATTTTTCGCCATATTTATAACTTGTCAACTAGCCGAGAATTCATTTTTGTGCATGCAGAATTGTTTCGGCAGCAGATTACAGTTTACGTTCAATAATTACAGCCCTCATCCCATTTCGATATGTCTCTAACTTTGTACACCTAGATTGGGCAAATATTCCCCTTTCTTCATTGCAGAATTGTTCGAGTTCAGTCAAATTTCATGGTGAGCGGGAATTCACTGCAGTTTTCAAGTCCATTGTGGCGGCAGTGGCTCAGTGGTTCATGTAGGTTGTCTACAAACCGAAAGGTTGGTGGTTCCATCCCTGGTTCCACCTGACCAAGTGTCGAGGTGTCCATGAGCAAGACACCTAACCCCAGCTGCTCCCGATGAGCTGGATGGCGGCTTCCACGGCGGACACTGCCGTCGGTAAATGAATGAGTGAATGAATGGGTGAATGTGAGGCAATATGTAAAGTGCGTTGGTGGCCATGGGTCTGTTGAAAGCGCTATATAAATGCAGTCCATTTACCATTTACCATTCACAGATCTTCAATTGAATTTTGGTTAGGGCTCTGACTTGGCCAAGGACATTCACCTTCCTATCCTTAACCTTCTGGTTTTCCTAAAGAATTTGGGTGTACTTTGCATCCATATTCCTTTCAATCCTGACCAATTGCCCAGTCCCCGCTTGAAGAGCAACGCTTACAAAATAATGTTGCCACCACCATGCTTTACAGTAGGTATGGTGTGTTTTGGGTGGTGTGATGTGTTTGGATTCTGTCAAACATAATGCTTAAAGGAGAACTCCATCCGAACAACGACAAGAATCGGTGTTGCCTACACAGTGTTATCATCTTTTTAAAATTTGCACCCTGTTGACTTAAATGGGGCAAGTTTTAAACCTGCTTTTAGCCTCTTAACATCCTTGATGTGTCATTACAAGTGCACATCCATGTGAGTGATTTTATTCAGAGTGAATACGGTGAATCTGACTGCAGTAGATGTGAAAGATATGAATAAAAGTGATGTTAATTCAGTCCACAGTAGTCGATTGTCGAGTGCGCGCGTGTGTTCAACATCTGATTCGGATGAACCATCCATTTGAGCTGATATTCACAGTAGAGGATGACACGGGAGTGGATTTTCACTCCTGTCCCGTCCCACTCCCATAGAAAGAAATCTTGTCCCGTCCCACTCCCAGACCAAAGTTTAAAAAATAATCCCATCCCATCCCGCTCCTGGTAAATTGACTCCCAATCCCATCCCGCTCCTGTTTAAACTGACTCCCGCTCCTGTACCGCTCCCATATACGGCAATTTTCGCTTGATGAACGAAGCGATGCTTGCCTGATTCTTTCCCGAATTTGCCTTGCAAGTGTGCTTCTTCAGACCGCTCGTCTGAATCACTTGCGTACTTGACTAAGACTAAGCATGTCTTACAAGCAGCGTACATTGTGCTATCACCGTCACATTCTACTCTCATAAACTTAATTAATATTTCAGACTTTCCGACCAGTTCTGTGAACTTAATAGACATTTCATTACTTCTGACTTTGCGCTGTAAATCATTTTTTGCCACATCGACTTCTCCGCGGCTGTTAGCTCCCTCCATCACTGCTCTTTGAATTTCGGCGGTAAGCCGTGACAAAAAGCACTGATGCCTTCTGGGACGGCTGGGTCGTGTAGTTATTTTTTAATTGCGTTACATTGTAGGCGTATTAAAAGGAAACTACAAAATGATGCATTTACTTTTTTCTTTTTTTGTCGTCTTTGCTTTTGGTTGATTCCCGCTCCCGTCTGCTCCCGTTAACCATTTATCCTGTACCGTCCAAATCCCGTGATTGATAGCAAAGATGACTCCCATCCTGCAGGAATCCCACGGGAATCCCGTGACCCGTGGGATTCCCGAAAAAATGTCAGCCTCTAATTCACAGAACACCACACTGCACCGTCATCGGCTGACAGCTGACAGTCTGAGTCTCCACTGTTGCTTAGTTACCGATGATCGCACACGCACTCGACAATCGACTACTGTGGACTTCGACTACAATTCAATATGTATATCCCACATTTCATGGTGCAGTTAATATTATTAGGCTAACGTTAAAGTAAATCTATGGTAAATGATGGGAATTTGTAGACGGAAAAGCCTTCTGACTGTATCGTTGCGCACAGTGTTTCTCCTGTTCCATCTGCCTTTAAACTGGTTTAAATCAATGAGACATTTGTGTTCTTCGCTGAACTCAAGCGCTTCTCACTGGATCTCGTGAGAGAGACGATCAGAGTAAACGCGTCTGCTCTAGTGAGGTCGCGCTGCGCTGCCGTTTGGACTTTGAGCCGAGCGGATAAATGGTTCGTGTGGGGCACGGTTCAAATGAGTTTCGTTCCGCTTAAAAATTATATCGCGATAATTATCAAATAAACATTTTTATTATGAACTAAATGTTTTAATTGCTTGTTTTATAACTCACTCTAACCAGTATCTTTACCCACCTTGTTCCTTTCTTTTCACATGTGCATGCAGGACACTATCATGCTTGCCAGATATGCATTTTTACATTCCTCAAAGACTCTTTAGTCATGGCCCACTACATCACCGCACTCACTTTCATGCACTTGGTCCCTTTCATTTCTGTAAGTAATCTTGATTTTTGCACCTGTATGTTAGTCTTTTGATTAGAGTAGTTTATCGAACTCCAAGATGAGAGATTAACAACGCACTAGCCTAGCAAATACCCGACACACATATAGGTTAATAGGCTGGGCATGTTTTGACCACGTGAAGTGAGTGCTTCTGGAGTGGTACTAGAGCGATATTGATCAACAGTGTTTTTTTTTTTTTTTTGCTTTTATGTCAAGGATTATTATATGTACATATACATGGCAATTTATATGAGATAAGGATTTCAACAGAGTATTATGATTTTCTATAGGCACTGTATAGTTATTAGAGCCCGACCGATATGGATTTTTGGGGGCCGATACCGATAAAAAAAAAAGCCTGATACCGATATATCGGCCAATATTATTTGTGTACAGTAGCAATATTATTTATGTGTATTATAGTTCAGTACCAGTCAAAAGTTTGGACACACTTTCTTATTGGTGTGTACAAACTTTTGATGGGTACTGTATATAGAATACACAGTATTTAAACAGAATAAATATATAAATATTTATATAATATATTCGCAATGATCACTCAAATGTGGTGATCAAACACTTGTGTGACATATGTAATGGAGGCAGGGGGAATGATAGAATGAGAATGATACATTTGAGCTGTAACCAAACTAGTTTGCATTGCATGTTATATTAAATTATATTCTAAATACTGTTGCATAATCTTCACTAGGTACTGAACCGGCCATCTGCTTGTTGTTACAGTACTTTTATACTATTTTAAATACTTAAGCAAAATGTACCGTGAAACTATACTCTTAATGCAAAATGGCCCTATATAAAGTGTTATAATTATATAAATGATTGGAATATTGCTTGATGTTGTAGCGTAGCGTTATAGGCAGAATGAGCTTTAACACTGTCTACACCGGACGCGGCTGTTATTGCTGACGTCGCAACAGCTTTTTACCATTGCAACTCGTCTCATAAATAAACCGAAACAAAGCGTATAGACCTGAGAAATATCTATATTGAAATGTCTACTTTTAAATAGAACAATTCAAAACGACAGACTGCTCTCTGCTTATATAATCCGTATGAAATGTGCATTTCTCTCTGGCCCGTTCAAAGATCGCTAGTCTGCATCGTCAACTTCATCTTTGCAGCCCACAATGACTGAAAACTCTTCTTATTAATAAACAATTAAAATGTCTCCTTGCTATATTTGATGTATTCATATAATTGCTTTTGCCAGTTCTTTGTGACAGCTTTTAGGTGCTTTATTGGCAGCGCCACCCTTACATGAATCACCGCACGCCGCATTTTTTAAAATATTAATTTATCGGCCATTTTAAATGCCGATACTGATAGTTATGAAAATGCCTAATATCGGCTCGCCGATATATCGGTCGGGCTCTAATACTTATGAAGACTATACTAATCACAATAGGCTCACGTGCAATATTGTTCTTTTTTAATTAAACAGATTGTGTGGTGAGGCCACCCTTGTGCAATGTGACATCTCAAAATGAAAGTCAGGATCCAAGGAACAAGGACTGTGTTGAGGACACAGCCGAGTCACCATGTGCTTCAGGCAGTCAGATGCGAAATGACACAAAGAAAAACTCTCAAGCTATCCAATTATCATCTCCAAAAAATGGTGAGTAACTTTTGTGAATGATCTGTACTCTGTTCTACTGTTCTCTAACAGTATTTGTAGTAAAGAACTCAGTTTAATTTAAAGTTCCACTCCGATCATATTTTAAGCTATTTTTAAACATTCCCAGTGGTCTTTAAATTATAATTATGCCATTTTTAGCCAAAATCACAAAACCTGTGCCGTTTTCTGGGACTTTGCTTCAGCAGAGTGGCAGTAGGTCATTAGCAATTCGCCTCTGCGTTCTGGGCGGAGCCGTTGGCACGGAGACGACCCTCCCCCTCCCCGTTGCTGAGAGCTCTGTCTCTCCCGCTAGCTTACACCCCCAACCTGATCGTTGAACTAGCTCCCGACTAGGCATGTGCCGGTATCAAATTTTCATGCTGCGATTAATTGATTGAGCTTTTATCACGGTATACGGTATTATCACGATATTTTAATTGCACACGAGAAACAGACGGATTGGGGGTATCTAAAAAAAAACTTGCATCACAATGTGTAATTGTGATTGTCAAAACATTAATTTTATTTTTTAGTGACAACATGTTATAGTGTTTACATGGTTACTGAGGCTACTGTTTGTATTATTGCTTAACACAATTTTCATGATTTCAATTAAATTCTTGGATTTAATTTCAATCTTGATTCAATATTGACTCATTTGGATAAATATTAGGTAGGCTAGAGTAGATAGCCTGCATTTAAATGTTTCTCAAGAAAAAATATATCTCACATAATGCTGTAAACATACAGAGAGAAATTAAATATAATGCATACAATATAAATATAATAATAATATAAATATAAAAATGTAATATGCCGTAATTTCCATTATAATAACAATTATATAATGACAAGTAAACATATATTAAAATAATATAGTGCACATATTTAGCAAAATACTCCTCTCTATAGCTATTTTCTTATAGTCAACTAACATTAAATGGCTTTCCTGAGGTAAATGTAACGTTCTGTGACATAATTGTTCTCCTGCAGAGTTATTGACCTCTTTCCGTGGTTGAAAAACACTGATTGATCGAAAGTACGTACCTTTCGGTGGGTTGTACTGTATCTTTTATAAAAGTAACAGATGATCGGTTTACTTGATCTGAGGCGCGCGATCTGTCACGTCACATTTACAAGCACCAAAACAGTATTTATTGTCTGAATTTCGTTATAAAACCTGAGAGCTGATATTTTTTTCATATCAAAAGTAACCTGCTCTGTCTAGTCTGTCGGTGTCAGTGTCCTCTTTGCTCCGCGATTTTTCTCTGGGTGAGAAAATGGATGTGTGGCGCGAGACCGTGTGAAAGTGTCAATTGCGTGAGTCTCAAGCTGAATGCGTGAGAGTTGGCAGCCATGCGGGGGATAAATAGTCGGCAGCGTTCCTCCTTCCGCCGTGCTTCTTCTCCATGTGAGGATTGTTTACATTAGACTAGAGTGCGCACTGCATGCACACAGTGCTTATACATGTGATGTGGGGATTGTTTACATCAAAGTGCACATGTGTTTTGCGCAGCATATACGCATTGTTTTTTAAGCGGTTGATGGAAAATAAGCTGATGCGCGTTCTAAAAATCTAAATTCGGATCTATTATTTTTCACGGTATTTCGAAGTCCCCGCGATAACAATATCGTGCATATTCATTACCGCGATTTATCGCATTACCGAATACCGGCACATGTCTACTCCCGACAGAAAAAAAAAACTTTTCGGTAAAGACACAGGCTGTCCAGTTGATGGTGTCTTGATGGAAGGCACTGCATCCGGCTTCAAAAACAATTTACTCCTCTACTTCTCTACTCCTCAGAACCTGAGTGGGGCGGAGGAGAGTATGAGCTTGTGTCCCCGCCCAGTGGAGTTACTACGTCACAACTCCAGTCTATTTTAGCCGGCATTTTAGCGTCTGCTACTGATTCACAGCCATTTGAATGTAGAAATACTCAGAAATACAACTTTGAGCTTATTTGTCTCAAGATATGTCCTCTAACATCAGAAAATGCCACAAGAACATGTTAACACCTAGAAAAAAATTATTTTCATCGGAGTGGGTCTTTAAAGGAACTGTTTTGGCAGGTGATTTATTTATGGGTTTGGTTAATGGGTTGTGAGAATGCTAGCAAAACTTTATACATTTGTCCTGCTTTCAAGTAATTTCATTCTCATTTAGGTCGCAAACCAGTCAAGAAAAATAATTGTCAGAAGGTGGAGGTTGATGCAGTTGAAAAACACATGATGCACTTCATTGAATCCTGTCGAGTTCCAGGAAAGGCTGCTTGCGATTTGTGCCTCAAATCTGAGCCGGAAGCCCTAAAACGGAGGGACTGGCTGGCTATTAAATTTTACATCAAAAACCGGATATCTGCTCTGCAAAGAAAAGTTATTTGAGTTACGTTCCTGAGCTGCAAGTGTAAAGTACATTCAAAGTATAAAGTTGTAAATGGCTAAATGTAAAATGGTCAGATATTAGGTAATTTTAAATGTTTTCCCATAGTGAATGCTTTCAACATCTGGGCAAAATGTTGGTTTTGAAATCAGCCTTTTTAGTTCTAAAGGTAAAGGATTCAGAGAGACGGGGTCAGTTTTATAGTAGGAGAGGGAGTGAGATTGAACATTAGCAGCTACAGTATCTTGGACACAAGGGATACACAGAACGAGAGACTAGTGACACCGAGAAAAGAAAGACAAACATTTTTATGAAGTTTTTTGCATTTTACCAAATATATTATCTTATGAAACACTTTTGCTCTTATTAAATTTTATGAGATGATAAAGTTTGATGTAGTTCCAAAATGCATGATGCACTCAATTTATTCCAGTTTTGTATGATCAAAGGCAATATCAGTTCACCGAGTCGTGATTTAGGATATCAGGTCATTGATTCTTGTTTTAGGATATCAGGCCATTGAGTCATAGTTTAGGATTTCAGGTCATTCAGTTGTGGATTATTTTTCATGTCAATTGGTCGTGATTTAGGATATCAGGTCATTGAGTATAGAAATCTAGTAGTTGTTGATTCTTCAGTCAACTAATTCTTCAGATTCCAGCTTGTTTTTTTACCGTCTACAGTTATAGACGAGTGTTTTCCTGTCAATTTAGGTCGTCATCGGCTTATGAGCGACAGTGTTACATTGTAATGAGTTACTGATTGGTTGTTTAGTCTGTGAGAGGTCAGTGAGCACTTGGGAGTAAGAAGGTGTCACATTGAAATCCCAATGCAGATACAATTTTATACGATGCCCCTGAGCTGCAGGTATAATTCACAGGAAGCACAGTGTTGAAAATAACTACACTGAACAAAAATATAAACGTAAAACTTTTGTTTTTACCCCCATTTATCATGAGCTGAACTTAAAGATCTACAACTTTTTCAATGTACACAAAAGGCCTATTTCTCTCAAATATTGTTCACAAATCTGTCTTTGTGAGCACTTCTCCTTTACCGAGACAATCCATCCACCTCACAGGTGTGGCGTATCAAGATGCTGATTAGAATGCATGATTATTGCACAGGTGTGCCTTAGGCTGGCCACAATAAAAGGCCACTCTAAAAATGTGCAGTTTAATCACACAATGCCACAGATGTCGCAAGTTTACAGGGCGCGGAACTTTGAAACAGCTTCACAGCCTACTGAATTGTTTGTGATTCCTAAGGCTGCGAAGCTGGCCATAGTACTGAATTCACCTGTTGTGGCTTTAAATCACTGCATGGGAGTTGTCCCAGTATTCTACTGATTATTCCATCGATTAATCGGATAAAAAATTGTGGTAATAAAAATAGATCCAAGTGAACAACAGCCTTTAAATTGACTTAAAAATACAAATAGGTAACGCTTTACAATATGGTTAATTAGTTAACATTAGTGAACTACCTTAGTTAGTATACTAAGAATGACCAATACTTCTACAGCATTTATAAATCATAGTTAATATTAATTTCAACATTTACTAATGTATTATTAAAATCAAATGTTGTATTTGTTAACATTAATGTACTGTGAACTAACATGATTTCAAAAAATGAAGCTAACATTAACAAAGATTAATAAATAGTTACAAATGTATTGTTCATTGTTAGTTCATGTTGGTTAATACATGAACTAATGTTAACTAATGAACCTTATTGTAAAGTGATACATAAACGTATAATAACAAGCAATAATTAATTGTCCAAATAAAGTATCAAAGTAATAATATGGGTTTTATTGAACGACGCTGTTAAATACACCATGTACAATAAATGATATAAACTAATATAAACATAACTTATGTACATTACATAAAAACATTGAATTCAGATGTCAACTTAATCTTTAATATTTGGTTTCTTCTGTACGATAGAAATGCTACAGCCACTGTAATTTCTTGAACACGAATTAAGATATTTTTTATTAAATCTGAGAGCTGGATCACTCCTCCATATGCTTCTTAAGGGATTGAATCTTGCTGGCCTCAAAGTTATTAAAGACATCGTTAAAATAGTCCAAGTGACTACAGTGGCTCAATCTTAAGTTTATCAAGCGACGAGAATACTTTTTGTGCGCAAAAACAAACAAAAATAGCGACTTTATTTCTTTATTTTATTTGTTGGTCTCTAGTCAGTTAGCGTAGTGTGATTGCGTAGTGCTACGTCACACGTAGGCTCACTATTGGCCGACGCTGGTCATGTGTGTGATGCGTGTGACGTACAACAACAGAAGCGCTGCGCTGTTACACTAGTGAACTCACTCGAGGCCCACTGAGAAGGAAATTAATAGTTGAAATAAAGTCGTTATTTGAGTTTGTTTTTGCGAACAAAAAGTATTCACGTCGCTTAATAAACTTAAGATTGAGCCACTGTTATTAAGCCACACTAAATAAAACCATACCAATTTGAGCCCGAATCGGACCCAGAGAATGCTAGTGAAGATGATCGAGCAGAACCTGTTCAAGAACGGCTGTTAAACGACGTTTCAGAAAGGTTTGTTTTTTGTTGTTGTCTCATTACTTTTTAGATACGCTGTTATTTAATTGTACTAATTATTATAGTATTACGAAAAATAAGCTTCATAAACAAGAATTTCATATAATCGGTCTAACAAATTATACTACAGTCCTCAAAGGGATTTTTTTGAGTAAAGACTGCGGATCTATAGTGATCGTTACTGACTTTACGCCACCGTTACTTTTGTATTTTTAGAACGATTGTAGCCAAATATCTGTCGACAGAACTATTAACCCAAAACGAACACTAAACATCGGCTGCCAAATCAAACACAGAACCATGTTTAGCATGCCTGTAGATAAACAAGCCTGTAGATAAACATAAAAGCTCTAATCAAAGAATAATTTACACTAATTCCAAGTTCGCTGTTGAGATTAAAAAAAAGTTTGTAACGTTAGGTGTTTGTCAGATAACGTTAAGTATGAATGAGCATTTAACAAACCAGCAGAGCCAAACAGTATTGTCATTTGTTTACTTTCTTGCTACAACGTACAATTAACAATACGAACTATTGCAGGAAAACACATCGACGAAAAATAAATCATACTTACAGGTTGTGGCCCGTAAACAACAGGTTCTGTTCTTAAAGTTGGAACTGCTCCATCTTTCAGGACAAGCCGGTGTGCGAATCCTGCATTGAGCTCGCGAAGATTGAAAGCTTTCCTCCGTAAAATTTGCAGCACAGAGAGCGAGATTTGGGTAATAATTATGAGGGACTGAGTTACAAATAAATTAACCATTGATCCCTAACTCCCTCGTCCCTAGGAAGGCTGAACAAATTGAACCTGCAATCCGGAATAAAATAACAGCGTTTCGACGGCATTGCGGAAATAACACTTCAGCCTACTACAACAACTCTTCTCCAAAGCAATATAAAATGGCCTTGACCCCTTATTTAGTATTCTCGGAGGAGGGGTTTAGTGGGGTTACTGACGTCAGCAACCCTGGAGGAATGTCCTGTAGTCCCTACCGGCCGTTTACTGTAGTCCTTAGATACTGATTTCTTTAAAAGCAAATATCTCCCTTTGCTTTGAACTTTGAGGGCTGTAACTTTGCAGATGTTGTTTATGCTGAAACAGCAACATTTCACACTAGCTAAAGTTAGAAAAGTGAAATCGTGTTTTACCACCCCTTTAATATTTCACAGGGCAAAGTTAGTATGTAACTGAGACAACTATGGTTCATTGGTGTTGGTTGGTAAAAGACACCAATTATGTCTGAGACCAATGTTCCATCAGAACTTGTATCTTTGCACATAATCAAACCGGTAGAGCAAGAATATTACATTAGTGTCTGTGTGTACAACAGTGGTTCTCAACCTTCTCCTGCAGGGAGCCCCAACAGGAATTAGTCAATTAAGCAATTAGTCAACTACTCATTAAGCCTTTAATTAATTGAATCTGGTGTGCCATTTCTGGGTTAAAACAGAAACATGGCCTATCAAGGGGTCCCAGCTGGAGAGGTTGAGAACCACTGTTGTACAGTACAAGATTATTTAGGCACACTAAAATCCTCTCTAATTCTAGCCCTGTGTATTCTCAATAAATAAGTTTGTTTTACTGATCTTGCCTAATTTTAACATCTAGAGAGAAATGTCCCACAAAATAGCGTGTATAAACCTGTAGATATACATTAATATGTATGTGTGTGAGGAGTGATACTGTGAAGTAAAGGATATAGATTTTTATTCAACTGAAAGACAATGTGCAAAGGGCCCCACAACTACTGATTAGTAAAGGCATGGCCTCATGAAGTAGGTAAAACTTGAAGTGTGTGTTGGGGGACCCACAAGGAAGGTAAACCAGTTTGGGACCCCACATGTGACAGCCCAGTCAGGTCTTGTGCAAAAGTTATTAAATTTGAGAATATCAAATTAGATATGTATTTATGAATGTGTTGTGATCTTGCCTGATTTTTTTAAGAGGCGTACCTCTTCTAGAAAGGGTGGACCCCACAAGTGATGTCCCAGTCATGGGGCCTCACAAAGTAACAAAAACAAGGATGTGTGTGTGTGTGTGTTATATCACTAGGGCAGTGTCCGTTCTCGGAGCATATAAGCCCTGCATGCGTGAGGCGCGCCACTTCTTTATTTAAATCTACCCTACTTTGTCAGTAATTTGTTAGTGAGAAAATATTAGAGTACCTTATTAAAAATATTGCTTAAGTTAACAGACCTGTGTGTGTTTTATATCACTAGTGCAGTGTCCATTCTCGGAGCATATAAGCTCTGCTCGCGTGAGGTGCGCGCGCATTCGGCTCGCGCTGTTCTGTAGTTTATAAATTCTGAACGTGTCGCGTCTCGCCTGTCTATCTATATTGCACCAAATACGACACTGCACTCCCTTGTGAAGTCGTTTGGATGAACGGTTCTCGAAATAATCAAAATGCAACGGACAGACAGACATAGGCTATAGAGATTCCGAAGCTTCGAATATTTGATGTTCATTACTACCGAAGCTTCAAAGCTCAAAAAATGGTATTCGGACCAGCCCTACCTGTAAAGGTAATGGGCGTTAAGTTTCCGCCACGCAGTTTAGCCAATTGCAACACAGGGGCCCAACTAACCAATCTCAGCCCATTGCCTGTTTCTGAGGGAGTGGTTTCATAGAATCAGGAAGTCAACCGGTCGTTCAAATGACAGAGGAGAAAGCGGCTTACAACAAAGGTGAAATTTATGAAAAATAAGGCTTAAAAAAACAACAACAAAAACACGAAGACATGTTATATTGCACCCCATAAACACAGTCATGTAAAGAAAAAAAGCAGTAAACCACCCCTTTAATCGAAATAATTTTGTTGATTAGCCTTACGGTTCAAAGTTATTTGCATAATAAAAGTGAAATTTTAGACAGGTGGTGGCGCTAGAGGCAATGAGTTAGAGACACCAAAATTGGTGTATTTAATGTTGGGACTGTCCTCTATCAGAATGTCAAACCAAAAACAACTTTCCCACAAACGGGTCAATGGGCTGCCATAGACGCCCCGTCGGAAGAATAATTATATTCTAATTAACATTGAGAAGAAAATCTGATTTGGCCCACATTCATCTACGGCTTGAACGTAGCCTGAATTTCACACAGATACGAATTTTCTGGTGCCATTTTAAATTGCTAAACCATTTGAAACTCTTTCCACACAAAGAACACAAATACGGTCTCAAATTTGTGTGACTTTTCAGGTGTATCTGTAAGTGTAATGGCAAAATAAATTTTTTATTACACTGATCACAATCCAATTTCTTTCCTCCAGAGGGAATTTGGAAATTACGTTTCATGTCTCTTAGATTTGTGAAACTTTTCCCACGCTGAAGACATGTGAAAGGCCTCTTACCATTGTAAAGTCTCATGTGAGTTTTAAGCCTTCCTTTATTTTTAAAACTCTTTCCACAGTGATTGCACATGAAAGGCTTTTCTCCAGAGTGAGTTATTACATGATTCTTAAGGCGATTCATGTCTCCGAAACTACTTCCGCACTGATGACATTTAAAATAGTTCTCTCTTGAGTGAATCCTCATGTGCTTATTAAGGTTTTGTCTTCCTACGAAACTTTTCCCACACTGAACACATGTGAACGGCTTCTCTCCAGTGTGACTTCTCATGTGGTCCTCAAGGGTCACTTTACGTGTGAAACTCTTTCCACACCTACAACATTTGAACGGCTTTTCTCCAGTGTGAATTTGCATGTGATACCTAAGGCCTAGTTCCCGTGTGAAGCTCTTCCCACAGAGTCTGCAGGTATAAGGCTTTTCTCCGGTGTGAATTCTTATGTGCTTTTTAAGGTTTCCTTTTTGAGTGAAACTCCTTCCACACTGTTGGCAAGTGAATGAGATATCTTTAGTGTGAATCCTCATGTGAATTTTAAGGCTTCCCTTTTCACAGAACCTCTTTCCACACTGTTGGCAGTTGAAAAGGTTGTCTACAGTGTGAATTCTCATGTGGTTTGTTAAGTTTCCTTTTTGAGCGAAACTCTTTCCACATTGTTGACAGGTGTAAGGCTTCTCTCCAGTGTGAATTCTCATGTGAATTTTAAGACTTCCTGATTCATTGAAACTCCTTTTACATTGTTTGCAGGTGAACGGTTTCTCCCCAGTGTGAGTTCTTATGTGGACTCTAAGGGGTCCACGGTGATCAAAACTCTTTCCGCACTGTTGGCAGGCGTGTTTTTTAGCTTTTTTTCGTGAGGTCCTTTCAATCTGTGTAGATTTTTTTCCAGTTATGAAATCATGATCTTTCTCTTCCATTTCCTTAGAACTCTCCTCTTTCAGCGCCATCAGATCTAAGATAAAAAAAATACAAATACAAGTTGACACCAGTTTAACCCATTTGCTCATAAAACGCCTGCTAAAAACGCCTTTAAAAACCTATGTTCTTCTAGGATAAATATCCTTATCTCCTGACAGTTTTCTGAAAAAATAATAAGAATGGGCAACGTCTACCAAAACCTTGATATCTAAGCCTCTGTAGCACTTAGAAACATGAAATAAAATACATTTTAAAGGTAACAATCACAGCTTTTATTTAAACATGCTCCCTTAGCACTAACATAACAACACATTTTTCTAAAACATCTCAAATTCATATGGGGAAGAAAAAAAATACAAATAAATTATATAAAATATAACAAATAATATTTTAAACATCCCAACACACTGAACAAGGCATCTTGTTATGAGAGAGAGGAGGGGAAGTCCTGAGGTAGAACTGGGAACAGTCTCAGTGACTGACACACGTACGCACATGGTCAGATCAAATCATTTGTGGCGAACGACGTGGTACATGAAGCATTCGCGATGCAGAGGAAGGTTACACTGCCTGCACCCCATCAGAGTTGACCCAGGACGCACGTTGGTGCTGCAGTGCTTCAGAGAACACTCCCTGCAGGTCTTCCTCTTGTTGTTGATCTGGACAAGGTCATGCTCAGCAGAAGCTCCAGTTGGGCTGGTGGGGAGTACATTAGGAGCACTTCTCGCAGTGACAGGGACGATCAGCTCCTGGGTCAGATCCTCCAGCCAGTCCTTGTAGCCGCCCCTCCTGTACTTCCACTTGGCTCCTCCAACAGACTTAGCAGCCACAAAGGCATTGTAGCACGCCACCGTAACAAAGTAAAAGAACAGTCTCCTCCACCACTTCGTAGACCGATGATGGATCTGGTAGTACCCCACCATCTGGTCCAGAAGATCAACTCCTTTCATATGTTGCTGATAGTCAGCAAGGCATGCTGGCACCCGAACATCCGTCTGACGTTGACCATTGGCCTTCCTCCTCACTAACCCATGAGCGGTCGGGTCATGGTAGTTGGAGAGGACCATCACAGTCTTGGTGTCTTGCCAGACGCAGAAGGTCAATTCATCCCGCTGCGCCACATTGAACTCATGCTTGTTCAACTCAGTCTTCTTTGTGAGCTGCTTATTCTTGGGGAGGTCCTTCCTGTTGGCACGCACCGTTCCACAGGCTTGCACCCCCCTGACCTTGAGGTCCACCATCAACTTCACACTGGTGTAAAAGTTGTCCATGTAAACGGATAGGTTGGACCCGTAATAAGGGGTCACCAGGTCTGACACTATCCGGTGAGCCAGTTCTTTCTCCGTCTTACCCTGAATGGCACCCGTGTACACCTGAAAATGGGTGACGTAGCCTGTTTTGCTCTCCGCCATGACCCACACCTTTATTCCCCACTTCACCGGCTTCATGGGGAGGTACTGCCGGAAGCCCAGGCGTCCCTTGAACTTCACCATGGACTCATCCACGGTCACGAAGCCATTGACTTCATAGAGCGCCTGGAATCTAACCAGGAGGAGGTCCATCCACTGTCGTATCTTCCAGAGCTTGTCCGTTTTGTCCACGGCAGAGTCCATGTTATCTTGGAGATGGAGATATCTGAAAATTTTTTGCCATCATTGTTTTTATTTATTTATACGTATTATGTTATTTGTATATATTTATAGTGTTTATATTTATTGTTACTTATTCCTTATGCCATAATTATATGACCATTTATTATGCTATTTATTCATTATGCCATTATTGTATTATTTATTATGCTATTGATTCATTATGCCATTATTGTATTATTATTTATTATGCTATTTATTCATTATGCCATTGTTTTATTATTTATTATGCTATTTATTCATTATACCATTATTGTATTATTCATTATGCTATTTATTCATTATGCCATTATTGCATTATTATTTATTATGCTATTTATTCATTATGCCATTATTGCATTATTATTTATTATGCTATTTATTCATTATGCAATTATTGTATTATTATTTATTATGCTATTTATTCATTATGCCATTATTGTATTATTATTTATTATGCTATTTATTTATTATGCAATTATTGTATTATTATTTATTATGCTATTTATTCACTATGTAATTATTGTATTATTATTTATTATGCTATTTATTCATTATGCCATTATTGTATTATTATTTATTATGCTACTTATTCACTATGCAATTATTTTATTATTATTTATTATGGTAGTTATTCATTATAAAAAAGAAAACAAAACACAAATCATTACCTCCAGATCATGTCGAGGCGGTCCCTTGCCATGGCCTTGGGGACGTTGGTCTGGTACAACCATTTTGTCTGCCTCCAGAAATCCCTGCGTGCAGGCAGCTTCAAAATACCGAAGGCTAGACACAGCCCGACAAATGTCTTCATCTCCGTTTTGGAGACAGGGTTCCACTTCGAGTTGGTGGGGGTCTGACCGCGCATCTGTTCGGCATATCTATTAGTTTCCGTCACCAACATGTCCCAAAGCTCATCGGTAAAAATACGTGAAAAGACATCAAGGGGGCTAGCATCCGCGGGGATCGGCTGTTTCACCCCCGGTTTGCGGGTGAACTGCTTCGCCTTGCGTTGCTGGTAACCTTCGGTTCTCCAATCTATCTGGAATCCGTAAAAGCCATCCTCCTCCTCTCCTTCGGTGTCCCACAAATCCCACTCCTGTGCTCTATCCAAAGGATCATCCGGCATGTAATCATCTTCTACCACCTCCTCCCTCTCAAACTCCTCACTATCTTCTAACTCAATGTCACTGCCCTCGCTGTCAAAATCCTCCTCTGTCGTTGCCATTTTCCCGCTTGTGTCTCCGAAAAAAATCCAAAACAAATGCACGTGTATGTCTGATTGATTGGCGTGATTTTCAGCAAACCACAGTACATTTGGGTGGTCACGTGGTCTTTAAACAATCAACAAGACCCACCTCATGTGTATTAGAACCAATGACAGTGCGTTCTATGCTGCACGTGTCATGAAAAGCATGACTAATACAAAATGCTGCGCCACGCAGCAGCCGGCAGGAGGTTCAGAGTTGCGCAACACAGTAACCGGCGGTAGATGTAATGTTGCGGCGCGCAGCATCCGGCACAAATGGGTTAATGGCGCAAAGCAAAAGACATCAAAATATTTAACAAAAACATTTTAAGCATCAAAACCAACAACATTTAGACTATATACCCCATCTTAGCCAGGGTTTTTCGTTGGTCAAAATTGTCATTGGTGGTGAAGGACAAACACAATCATCACACACAGTACAAAGTACCTTACCCAAGTAAACTGCAAGCCCCGTTCTAACAATAAATCCAAAATAAATGCATAGTAACAGTTTTCATGGCTGAAATTTCTGTGCGGGTATTGCGCATCATTTTAATCATTCCCGCAGGTCTTGCGTTTATAATGCGGGAAATTCCCGCAAACATTCATTCAATCTAGCATGTAGGCCTAGGATGTATGAGTAAATTTAACCTAACAGATTTTAAGATCAAATCAGTCACTTTAAAACTTTCTGCGAGACGTAATTTCACAAACAACGTGAGTGATTCAGCCAATGCCGTGTCTTCTGTCTCTCAAAATGTGTTGCACAAGGCAAGCCAATCGCGCTGCAGCTGCAGGCGGTGATTCTAGACTCTCGCATTTCAGGAGTAGGGACATTTGAAATGTCACTTGCACAATCGGGCCATTGCATCGTCAAAAAGGTTTATAATTTGTACGTCTTTTTAAGTCTTAACTATTTAAAGATTCAAGCGATTTTAAAACACATAAACAGCTTGTGAGTAACAAAACTGAGGTCTTTTTCGCGAATTATAGCGCTTTAACAGTCAAAAGCACACAATATTGTCTAAATTCCGGTCTTGGGGAGTATCCTCTCAAACACAATCGGTTATGTCTTAAATAAAAATAATACAAAATAAAATGCATGTGACACTATAATGAAAACAGTATTGGCCGTTCACGTTACGTCTTTTGCGCACTCATCCTTTGCTGAAACTTTTTCGTCTTCATGGAGAACATGGCTCATGATTGCTTAGCAACAGGGAGCCCTTTTTAAAAGAGGAGAAAGTGGCGCGGACTGCGTTTTACACGCAACATGTGAACAGCCCCTTAATGGATCCGTGCACTAGCTCTTAAAGAGAGAGTAGCCTAAAATGTGTCTGTCATTATTGTATAAAACAACAAAAGATAGCATTAATTGTAAGGAATCAGGATTAATAGCCTATGTATTCAAATTACACAGGACTAAAAGACTATTTCGTGTTATTTTACATTTGATTACTTTTTTCCGTTTCGGTAGTATTTCTGAATACTAGTGTTAGACCTAAACTTTCTTTATTTCATGCATTTATTTGTGCTACTTTATTTCAATTTAATTCAAATATTGAAATCAAGCTTCCTTTTGTTGTGTAAACTAAAAAAAATGACCCCATTGTAAAAACACAAATACAATGAGTGAGCAAACATTTAGCTGGAGGTATTTTTTTAAAATTGTCTAAAAAAAAAAACTCCCCCCTCAAATTAAAAAATCCCCCCCATAAGAATCACCTACAGGGGGATTTCCCCCCTATTTTCCAAAACGAAATTCAGGCCCTGAGTTTGTAATATTACCTTACCCCATTTATAAACAAAATAAAAAATAATCATTGTCAGTACAGATCATAAAACAAAGTGCTTGGAACCATTTTGTATTTAAAAATATGTGAATGATTTGTAATTTAGGAATAAAATTAACAACAAAGTAACATTACATAGAATATAGGGATGCACCGAAATATTTAATTCACCTGCCGATAATTATGGGTTGGATTGAATTATTCATCTTTTGGCCAAAAGAGAAAAAAAAGCAGAAAATATGCCATGCCACCCTTCTTTGTTCAGCGATCAGGTTTCACTCTGGCTAGGGATGAGCGAGTACAGCATTATCTGTATCTGTATCTGTATCTGTTAACCATATGAATTATCTGTATCTGTATCTGTACTCGGACTGGGCGGGGCCTAACCCGGAAATGGGCGGGATTTAACCCGGAAGTGGGTCAGGTTGTCTTGAAATGGGCGGGGCTTTAACCGGTATGGTATTTTAAGCATGCAATTGATATGGGTTGTTCAGAAATTGTTATTTATTGCTGATTAGAAAACTATTTACTCATTATTCTGTATCACTGATCATGAGAGGGGGGGGGGGGGGGTGTTTGTGTTTTTGTGAGTGTAGCAGCTTAATTTGTAATATTATTTATAACACAACTACCTTTATTTTATTTATAAAATACAGCAAGAAAGTGTCACTCAGTGCGTGAAGTAAAAAAAAACTGGTTAGAGCCAGCAGACGGTTTAAAAAAAAAACTCAGATGACCGGCAGAGAGAGAGAGAGAGAGAGAGTGTGTGTCTGTGTTGCTAGCTAATTCATTTGTAATATAGTTTTATACCACTACTTCCTTTATTTTTTTTAATGAAATCCAGCATAAAGTGTCAGACACTCAGTGCATGAAGTAAAACAAACGGTTTAAAAAAAAAAAAAAACTCCGACTGGCAGAGACGCAACGCGAGTCGCATTCTACCAAGCACCACGTCTGAACAAACCCCACGTTTACCAGAACTCTACTGGTTAATAAGTAAGTGTACTACAAACCGAAGTAAAAAACAAACCTGAAGCTGAAGAAACCCTAAACGTTAACGGAAAAAAGACCCGCGAACCTGAGTGACTGAGGGAGAGACAGAGGGAGAGAGTGTTCTGTGTGTGAGTGAGCAGAGCGGGACACAGCAGCACAATAAATCAAATCTGTATGCGTGTAGGGGAGGGGCGTTGTGACTAGTCTATCACAGAACGCAGACACAGTCAGCTACCCAATGAGGATTTTTATTCAATCCGAGCACAGATATTGACTCGTATTACTCGTATTATACTCGTACTCGGCAAAAGTGCTTTATCCGTACCGGATACTCGTTTCAGCCGAGTATCCGGCTCAACTCTAACTCTGGCTCAGCATGTTTTGTTACTTTGCATGCGGCTCCGCTTCTGAAACTAGCACAACTTTGAAGCGTGTTCGCTGGGTAAGTGCGCTGTGCTCTCTGCACCGTGTTCACAGCGCGGTTTGCTCAATGTTCCGCTGCAAGATCAGCGTGTGCGTTATGCGCTCTGCTCAGTCGCTCACGGCCCAAGCGTATGTATCGTTCCCGCTCACTCACCGGAAAGGCAAAGTCTGCTAAAAAAAAAAACGTGCCGACATGAAATTTCTTTGGACTTGTTTCTGTTTGCAACAGCCCTACTGTGCTGTCACATGGTGTGAATAGCCGTGCTGGGCAACACTGTTCAAATGACGCCACCCTCTTGTTCACTGATCCTCTCCCTGGTATCTGCTCACATGCTCTGATAATAACAGCTTTTTTGGATGACAGCCTTTTTTTTTCTTTATTTTGATAATAGGTCAAAAAATAAATCTGATTCTGCTGCATAGAACCGAATAAAGAATAACATATTGATATACCCCTATTGATGATATTATATTGATATTTAATATTATTTTATATTTTCTGTCCAATTTTTGTGTTACTTGAAATAAAAGTGTGGTAATTTTATTTTATTGGCTTGATTTTGTTTCTATACAGATTCATTAAATGATTGAGTTTAAAGGGACTCTCCATCCATTTGCATTAAGATTTCCATTGTTAGAAATCCAGTCATACTATTGAATGGTCGTGCAACACTCTTTCATTTTCCCCTGAGACGAGAGAAATCCTCCATTTTACCTTTTTTACTTCTTCCTACAATGACGCAAAAATAGTCATTTTACGTCATTGTAGGAGGAAGTGTAAAAGGGGGGGATTTCTGTAAAGACTACAAGCACTAGTTCCCACCCTTTCAAACCCGCCCATAGGGGGTTGGACCCAATGCGCTAACAGACCTATCTCAGATCAGTGCCAGTGCGTTTGATTTCACTGGCAGAAACGTTTTGAAAATATGGACGAAGGTACTGAATACGCAGACGGATGCATTATGGAGGATCTGGATTTTGACAAAGTTATGGTAGAAACGGATGTTCGTGGCTACCTTTATGAGCCACAGTATAGCGACGAGCAGCTGAGGGCTATGGAGGAACAGGAGGCGGCTGAAGCTCCTGTCACCACAGCCGATGCATACGATCTGCCTGGCGCGGACGAGGAGCCCGCAATGGCTCGAGCTGGGGCAGATTGGTGGTGCCTGTGCTCTCAATGTGCGCAAATGGACACAGAACAAGAGTCTGTCTTCTGCCGAGAATTCCAGCGGTGCCAATTTCTAATTGACGAAATTACGGGATCGGAGGATGACACGGACGTATGTGTTGTTGCTCACCCGAGTTTCGCACCCCATATGGATAGCGGCGTCCTGGAGACCTACTTTAGAATACCTAAGGTCAACTGGCAACGTCAGCCAAAGCCTACCGCAGGGCTCGAAAAATCGCTAGCCCGACGTCATGGGGCTATTGTGTTTTCAATTCGGGCTACCAAAATGCATTACCGGTCTGCCCAACGGGCTATCTGAAATAGTGTAATCAAATTCCCCTAAACTTCTGCCTCGCCCTTCTAAAAATGTGTAATTAAGTGTAAGCTACACAAATTCGTGTTCGCTTCAATCTTGTTATAATCAGATTCAGCGCGTTCATCTTCAATTCTCAGCGGCGCGCGAGCAGAGTGCACGTCAGTAAAAGAGGACAGGGGGTGTGTGTGTGTGTGTGTTCATCTTAGTCTCATTGGTCTGTCACTGCTCGTAAATGTCAGAATATTTGAGATGACCAATCAAATAGGCGGGCTCTATGTCACAGAAGCTGCTGAGCGCGAATTTTAGCAGAGTGACTGACGCTTCAGTTTATGGTCTAAGTGCGAGATAAGATGTAAGTAGCTAAACTAAACATTTCATATTTGACCGTTTTTTTAGGTCATAAATGTTAAACGAATGACAAAAATAATCAGGCAAACTAATAGGCTTATGTAACGTGATTCATGTAATGTAATAATTAGTTTACTGTCATTGTGAGGTGACAAGAAACATTAACAAAGCCGTTTGCATCATGTTGGGCATAAGATTAATAATGAATGTGTACATGTTGAGAATTAATATAATACAATTTGTAGCCTTCAGTAAATTAAACAAGTTCCTTTTTCGGAGGGGAAGAGACAGGGCAAAATGAAGAGACTGACAGAAAAAGAAAGAGTGATGGAGATGAGAGAGCAGGTATTGACAATCTACTGCCACTGACATGGTTTTAAAGCTATTTCTTATCCTTTTTTGGCCTTCAAATGTCTTGAAATGCACACATCAGAGAAATAAAAAATTTGAACCCCCTGACCACCTTAAATTTAGGACCTCTTTGATAATAAAGCCCTGTTTACGGCCCTGTGTTAGGAATAAGATCAATAATGAATGTGTATATTGTGAATGAATTTAATAAACTTAGTTAGGCTACCTAGCTTTCCTAGTAGCTTTCAGTAAATTAACGCTTCTGAGAAAATTATTCATAAATCAGTTGACCCTATGTTTACTTTCTTCACTGACATAAGGAAAATAATCAGCTGCATGACATGTTTTTAAAGTTATTGTTATCTGATTTTCTGGGATATGTAGATCAGAGAAATACATTTTTTCTCAAACCCCCCTAACTAGCCTACCTCACATCCGGGACATCAGTAATTATAAAACCCTGCCATCTGCATGTTAATGAAACTAGTTAATAGTGAGCATTAGACACAAAACTAAAGTGTTAACTTTTTTAGACATAACCTCATTGGGGGCTGCGCCACAGACATGTTCCATACGAGTCACACAAATTTCAGTTCAGTTACAACCAGATGCATATTTGTATTGATGATTCCAATTTGATTATTTTAGATCCAATTGTTGATATTTGTGTTTTGAAAAAGTTTTTGATTGATGTTTGATGTTTGTCTTTTTATTTGGGCTAGTAAAATCCATTTCGGGCTACCAAAATCTGAAGAGTGCCTGCCCGAAGGGCTACCAGCAATTTAAAAATTTTGCGAGCCCTGTACAGGGTCAAATGGTCGTCTTTCTGTAAAGTAAGTTTACTTTCATTTTGTTAACACGCTAACAGGGCAGGTTCATTGCACAAATATCTTGCAGTTATGCTAGCTACTGTGGCGGCACGGAGTAGTGGGAGTGGCCTGCATAGCTGCCATGCAATGCACTATGGGGATTGTTGTCTACAATCCACAAGCACTAAAAAGTCATTTACTGCCTTTTATCGGCCAAGAAGGTCCCAAATTAGAAATTTATGATACTATTCTACTACATATGACCCACTTTCAATACATATTCATGTCTCCACCGGTGGAATGACCCTTTAATTACAAAGTTTAATAAGAATACATTCACACACAGACACCAACACACAAAAAAACTAATTTAAAATAAGAAATAAATAAAAAAAAATTAACGTCATTTTTTGGTTTCGGTTTTCGGTCAAGTGCATCCAGAATTTTTGGTTTCAGCCCAGAATTTTCATTTCGGTGCATCCCTACCCCTAACGCACATAAGTGTTTTTTTTACGCATTTATTAGAGGTTGAATTCAAATCAAATACTGCCAAACTGCCCATACTACTTCTGAATTGGATGTCTACTTCATAAATTGTATGAAAATTATGGAAATATATGGCTCAGATCACTCAAACCATACATGGAAATTGAGCCGCCCTTATATGGTCAGTAATGCAGCTTGGGTGTCATCTAGTGAAAAAGTTTGGTACGGCGCCTAAACAAAATCTTACTAAAAGCTAATTTTTGAGATGTCAACCACAAATTTGGAACACAACTTAAGATTTTCGGCTTTGATTTTCTTGCAGTTTTAGAGTAAAACATGTTTTGAAAAATATATATTTAAAATAAATAATTATATTGTACATTTTCATAAACTCAAACTTCTATAACTTTTTTTCTGTTTCAATTTACCTTAATCCTCACTTCTACTATAATCTGCCAAATGTCTTTGGAATATAGACCTATTGTTGGTCTTGTTTTAAAGCATTCCTGAATTATAACCATTTAAGTTTGGCTAGTGATTTTCGTGTCTATGAGATGGGGGGGGGGCTGACAGTTAAGAGGTTACCCCTTTATGACGGCCCCAGGTTATTGTTGTTCAACATTCATTGCACTTTTCAACATCACACTCTTTCTTGTTCGTATCATGAGAAAGACTAAAGACTCCAGCTTCGATAGTTGACCACTGTATATGATAAAACTGGGTTGCAGTGACATTCATTTTAAGAAATTTATGTCTCTAAACTTTTGAAGGAAAAGGTGCTCTAAGCAATGTTGGGTGACGTCACTTCTTGTTGATGTTCGAAGTATTGTCAAAAAAAAACGGTGGCAAGCTAGACCCTAATTAAAAAATGTCGCAACTACTTTAAAAGCCTACATCTGGGCACATTCCGGCTTTTATGAACAACCTGGTAAGCACGACCTGGAGAAGACACGCACTGTGTGCGCTCATGTCACGCACAGATAGAATATGCAGGAAGTAATACCACTAACTTGATAAACCACGTTAGCCGTTTTCACCCCGAGCTGTTAACGCCTGGCAGAGTCTGACTGCTTTAGAGTAAGCGGATGAGCTCCAACGTCACCCGAATCCGCGGCCAAAAACAAATCATACACCCGCCCCAATAATTTTCTCTGATTTAAGTACCCGCACCCGATGGTCAAATTACCATTATTCTGTGTTGTAACGCGTGATCAAAATGGATGATCGTCACCTTCAACAGCAGACTCGGTGCGCGCATAGGGTAACATTATACACTGGTAAATGAGCGCTGCTTTTAAATTAACATTTCTTTAAAACAAAATTGATTTGACAATTTAATTTTCTTATTGGTATAGACAGACTTTCCTCCCTTGAAACTTAAACTGGAAAGTCACTGTTTCTGCCACTGCGACTTCCCGAATTGAAACTTGAGGATGCAGTAGATCGTAATGCATCGAGATTTCGAATTGAACTGAATCAATGATATAATCGTAATCTAACCGAACCGTGAGACCAGTGTAGATTTAAACCCCTAATAATCAGGTCCCCAGAGCATCTACCAACCCAGAAAACATGAAAAGTGATAACCCAGTAACTTTTTTTAGTAAGCCTTTCTCTGCATACATGTCAAAAAATAAGCCTTACCGATTTCGCTCCCCTTCTGATGTAGGAAGAGGATCTTATTATAATATTACCGCCCCTTAATCTGCACATTTCCACCCACAGCGCCGCCATTTGATTTTCAACAGTGTAACCAGTTCTAACGCAATAGCAAAAGGGGACACTTTGACAAACTATAATAAATCTGGGTGGTATTTTGAGCTGAAATTTCACAGACTCATTCTGGGGACACCAAAGATTTATATTACATCTTGTGAAAAGAGACATAACATGTCAACTTTAATTATTATTTTTTTATGAATGAAGGCCAGTATTACTGACATTAAGACAGGTACTGATGTCTCAATGATTTTCCCACCCAGTGTAAATTTTAATTATAGCCATTCAATATTTACAGTGTATTGAAAGCTATCACTTTTTATTATTTTTTACATTTATTAGGCTTCAAAAAATTTCAACTTTTAATTAAAATTTAAGTAAACTTCAAGCAAATACTCACATATACCCACGAAAAAAACCCTCTTATTTACCTGTGCCATTCCTACCCGTCTAACAGTTAGGAAATATACAGAAATTAAATAGTTATCAAACAGTCTGCAGTGCATAAATTATAAATTAAATATAGATGAATCCTTATTAAAGCTAGGGCTCAGCGATATTGCTGAAAACTGTATCACGATATTAGCGTTTCATATCGGTCGATATCGATAATTATTGATTTTTTATATGACCTATTTAAAATAAGGATTTAAATATTTTTATTTTAAACTTAACCTTCCTCTGATTATAATCCCCTCAGTTATAAAGCCAGAAATGTCAACACAACCATGGAAAACACTCAATTAAAATGTAAACATAAGTCTAAAATCACAATGAACACTTAACAATTATCTCTTAACATTAAGGTGAAAAATTTAAGAATAATTAAGAAATTCTTAATAAAGTGTAATAAAAGTGCAAATAATTAAATATAAACTGAGAAACTTGAGAAGAACTATTTTCTGCAAGTTTAGTGCTAGGAAGTTCACTAGCTGATTCACCTTTTGGTGAATAAAGTGTTTTCAAATATGTGCATTGTTTTGTAATAGGAGAAATTTAAATAAAACTGAGGTAGACTTTACATCTTTTGTCCGATACATCAGATGTTGTTGGACGCTGCTGGCGAATACGGCTGTGCCGTAGGTGGTAAAACAAGTGACGATGGTCTTGCATAATTTGAAGACGACATTGGTCTGACTACAGTCAGACTTATAATATCCCCAAAACTGCCATACTGGCGATCTGACTTTTCCTGTTTTATGAACACTCATTTTCCACTTATCACTCCACGCCGGTTCTGTTACTGAAGAATCCAACACAAGACAACGATATGGCGCAACCAAAATGATACTGTTACATGATTGGCTGTTAGCGTGTCACTCCCTACGTTGCTAGGTTACCAGAGAGGGAGTGCTTTTGTTCATGCAACCAAACTTGCTTCCCAACCTCTGGTTTCTTCCGACGAAGAAAAAAAAAATTATCGAACGCATTTTTTATTGATATTGATCGCGAGACATATCGTTTTATCGCCTAGCCTTAATTAAAGCAACAAAAGTTCTTTAGTCAATATCAGCGAGTAATTTTCTCTGTCACCTTTGTTCTTTGATTAAAATTAATGACAGACAGCTTCAGTGGCTGCTGTCACTTTAAGACCTGCTGCACATGATACGGATCTCACACGCGACTCATTTACTCGCTACTCTTTACGTTCATTTAAGACTTTAACTCATTTACGACTGCTCTTTTGTTATGAAGATACTCAAAGTTTTGGCATATTTTATTGCAGTGGTTCTCAACTCCAGTCCTCGGGACCCACTGCTCTGCACATTTTGTTCACAGACTGAACACAATAGGAGCGCAATAATTCTAATAAAATATACATTTTGCTAAACAAATGTACAATATGTAGAAGTTTAAACCTACAAGTTATTACTTAGAACTTATACTTATTATATAATTTATCGGAAAATTGGCCAAAAAAATTAATAAATCAGCATCATATATTGTCAATCGGCTGCCTCGATTTCTAAATATCGGCATAGGGCGATATTTGTCAGACTTTAAAACAACGGAGCTGTGCACTTGTTGATATTTGTGTTTTGAAAAAGTTTTTGCTTAATGTTTTGACTCCTAACCAATTCTCTACATTAAAATTGGTTTATTTTTATTTGGGCTAGTAAAATTAATTTCGGGCTACCAAAATCTGCAGAGTGCCTGCCCGAAGGGCTACCAGCGATTTTTAAATTTTGCGAGCCCTGCATCCCCCTCAAATAATCTCAAATGAACTTATTTTGACAGGAAAATCCAACAAAGAATATAATTTACCTGTAGCGTGGCGATTCTGTGTGGTATGCAAGACTCTTGCTCTCTCTCTTTGCGTGTGTGTGAGAGAGAAACAGCACTCTCAGCAAAGTGACAGCGAGTCGTGCGCCTTCACACTAGACTTTACGGTACGTCAAATACCCTGCGCATCCATTGAGCTGAATCGAAATTGTACAGATCGCTTGACGGAGAGTGAAACCCTGAAGCGCTCAGTCAGAATTCAGTGAGTGAAAATATGTCTATGCTAATATTATGCTTGGCTGCTAACACACACTCTGGCGAGTAAAATCTAAGAATTTATTAGACAATGGCTAATGATAGACATTATTTAGTCGCCCAGAGTGAAGATTTGGTAGCATATGCGAGTGATTTACTTGCATTGTAAAGGGTTGCTCTTTGTTTATTGCTTGTAATGTTCATTTGTTCATTGCTTGTAATGTTTTTTTGTTCCTCTTTATTATTTACTTGCTTGTATGTCATTTGCTTGCATGTTTTGAAGCTATACTGTTAGCTGAAAATTCTTACACAATTTGATTAAAACTTTTAAATTATTTTAAAAACTAGGCCTATTTATAATTATACAAGTAATTAAATTGTCACTAAAATTATGTACAAATAATTGTTATTAAAAAAATTACAAATAAATTTGAGTTTTAAAGTCGGTAACCTAATTAATAATAAAAAATATGTAGATCAAGAATCGTTTTTGAATCAAATCATGACTCACTGAATCAAATCGGATCGTCAGGTTACTAAAGATTAACCTAATGTCACAATCAGAAAAGAAGAAATCCTGTATAGAAAAAAAGATGCATCAATAATCATTTTATCATCGCACCCTTCTAAATCGTGATCGAATCTTGAGGTGCCAAGAGATTCCCACCCCTACTGCCCAAGAGGGACCCACTACACGTCAAATAAAACTGCTTTAAATAGGACACTGTTTGAAAAATATCATTCATTTCTGTAGACATGGAGATTTTAAATTATTGAGTCCAGTTTTGAGTGTGAAACCAACCTATTTGTTCCTCAGTATCTTCTTGTTTCAAACTGAATACTTCTTCAATCTTCATTTCTTCACTCTCCTCTTTAATCAACGACATCTTGTGTCACTGTGGATCTCAGTAGCTTCACCGGGAGTTTTTCTGTGTTTGGAAACTCTGTCCTGTTTAAGATAATAGAATGAGAATAATTAACCAAAAATAAATAAATCCAAACTAAATCTGTGGGTGCGTCTCAATCAGCTCTAGTTCAATACACTGGTAAGGGAGTGTCAGAGAGGGAGTTAAAGTTAGGGTAAGCAATTTTTTCAATAAACACTTATGTGTTATTCCGGTTGAAACTCTCTTAACATCCTAATAGAAATGGTGTAAATTTTAAAACATGTACATCTTCAGTTGAAGTCTCAGGACCAAAAACATCCAGTCACTGAATTCGGTCCAAATTATTGTAATGTTATGTGCTTTGAGACATTAAGCCACGTTCACACCGGCAGCGACACGCAGCGACAAAGCGACATGATCCCATTCATTTCAATGGAGGGCGGACGATTTCTGGCGACATGAACGGCAGTGACCATTGGCGACAGAATGTGGGCGTGTCAATTAACGCGAAACACAAAAGTTCAGAAATCTCAACTTTATGCAAATGAGAAGCGAATTTCACGAGCGACAAACAATAGGAGGGAAAATCCGGAGTTCCGGAGCGAGTTCACTGTTTTATATGATTTGACTGTAACCACATACATGGATGTAATAAAATGATGCATGGAAAATAAACTGTCGACAGTCTTAGTGAGTTGGATTCATATTACTGATAGTTTGAGTGTTGTAATTTTATGAAGTTTAGCACTGCTGCAGTTCATTTTACAGTTTCCCCTGTACTATGTTGATTATTAGGGACAAGAAAATGTATTATTTGTCAAATTCGGATGACGTTTAAGTAATTTATGACAGTATGAGTGAGTTTAATTTGTTGATTTATTGATCATTAATCTAGTCGCCTAAATGATTTAATCCACTGAACACTGCTGTGGTAACAGAACAACATGCACTCTCCAACAGCATAATGTTACTTTTAATTATTTGAAGCCTAATTCCTAGTCAAATCTAGAATAATATCTTAGTTTTATATATCACTTGTGATGGTACTTTCTATAGATATGGCCAGAGATGTGCAGTCTACCAATAACATTAGAGCGACAGCACTACGAATGCCCACAAGCGACTCGCAGTACAGAGACTAGCGAAATACAGCGACAAAGTCGCAGGTGGTGTGAACAGGGCTTTGGGTAAAATAACCCCGTAAGGCCCACTGTTGTAATATTACAACATAAATTTTAGCTCTACTTAAACCAGCAGATGTTTTTTTCCTCTCTCCAAGACCACATTTACACTGTTGTCCTATTGATCACAGGCCAGTTCACCTAGCCATGAACTCACACATCCTGTGAACTTGAAGTACATCATCGAAGAATTTCATTAAACGACAAATTAGACACAATGCACTATTTAAATCAATTCTTAACGCCGATTTGTGGCCGTCACACGGCATATGGGATTTTACGGCGATGATTCCCAATGTCCCAAACTTAAATGCTTTTTTACAAACGCTGCAAAATCCTTCATCATTTTTACCACTAACGGGCTGCAACCATGTCTTAAAAGTTTCGTTTTCCAGCCACTTTGGCCGGAATTTGCACTTTCCGATTTTTCCATGGTTCAGACCTGTCCACCGCGGTACAAAATGCCCGCGCGGTGTCACCGCTGCAAATTTGCTCCAGCCGGGAGCAATTACCAAACTGGTTACGCGTGTTTCTCACACTAACGTACATATTTTGCGATAGCAAATAAAAATGATTAATTATGAAGGCTATATTCAAATAAATTGATATAAACTTATCTTCAAAACTATCAAGATTTTTAATGCTTGTAAGAATCAAATTTAATGCTTTTTAATGCTACTTAAGGTCTTAATTTTTTCGCAAAATTCATTTAAGGATTTTTAATGCCCCGCGGAAACCCTGTTTGATTAAGATTAAAAACAGTAGCAGGAATATTAGGCTGTCACTTTAGCACTAATGCATGAATCCAATATAATGATACACATGTTTTTTCTCTACAGTGGAGAAGAGAGAACAAGCAAGAGGGAGATTTGAAGAATGACTGCAGAAATAGAGATGAGACGATACAAAAGAGAAAAGCTCAGAAGAAATCACTGGAAAGTGAAGGGTTATGACTGTGCAAGAGTTTTAGGACCTGCGTTAACATTAGAAAAGCTTTCCAGCGCTAGAGAGAGCAAAGCGGGAAGGCCTGAAAACAGACGCAGAGGTTGCTTTGATTTGCTCCACATGTGAGTAACACTGGGTTCTAGTGTCATTGTTTGTCTGGAGCTGCTCTTGTTTGCATTTCCTCTATTTCCATTTCCGCATTTCCATCTTCGTTCATCATATGCGCTTCCATTTTTAGTGAAGCATTATTTTGTTGTGCTTCTGCTATGATAAACAAACTTCCTCTCCTGGATTGTGTTCCTGCTAGTGAATGCGATGTTTAGCGTCATTGTTAGCGCACTCGACCTGCTGGCAGGGCGATCGGGGGTTCCAGACCGACTCGGAGCAGGGCTGTTAGGATTGGAGTTTGAGTATTGGAGGCGGAGCAATGAAGAGAGGGGTGTGTTGATTTCAAATATCAACATTGTCCAACAGTGTTTTAGGAATACTGCTTTGAAAACACATGCAAAATAGATAAGCTGCTCACTGCAGACCAAACGGGTGGAGCTTACCTCTAGCTCCTCCGCACTAGAGCTCCAGCGAGGAGCGAATGTAATTTTGGCCCTAATGGGTGGAGCTAGAGTATCTAACCACACCATAACCCTGCCCACAACTCTATCCCTCCACCCCCTAGGAGCTGGTCCTCATTTGACTCTGCAGTGAGTACCACTTGCTGGAGCACCTTCATCCCACATGTTCAGCACTGAATGAGTGACAGGGTCCCCACTGTCGCACAAGGTACGAGGCTGACATTTAGTGAGAAGACTAGTAAATGAGATTAACGTCAATCAGATATTATGTTTAATGCTTGCTGAAATAAATACACAAAAAAAGACTGATTCGTGGTTTTTAAAAATTGATATCGAATTGACCCCTTTTTAAAAAAAAGATTAATTGGAAAATCTTCTGTGGGGAATTTTGAACAGCTCCGTTTCTCCCATTACAACTTGTCAGTGCAATAAATAGGCCTTTATTACAGTCTGCATGTCATCACCTCAGGCTCCGATTAGAAACGCAATCGAATTTATGCCTGCATTATTGTCAATGGAAGATTGCCAATTTTGACAAAGAAAATTAAACTAACTTTGTTAAACTTAAAGTATCAATATTTCAAACAGTTCAATATTACTTCACATTTCATTGTTCCCCACTTTATTGTGCAACATTATGTGTGCGATAATGTTCCAGCGTTGCTGCAAGTTACTGTTTTTATTGTTGTGGCATATTTATTATGATTTATCTCCAATCTTGTCTTAAATATAATCATACCCAGTCTAAGCCAGAGGATGGGACACATTCAAGATGATCAAACTAGTTATTTTTGAGAAATTTGGGCTGGAAATATCCACTTATTTGAACAACTTTAATTTGTTCTAATACTTGATTGTATCAAAGTGAAATAAGTGCATGAAAAAATGTGCACATTATTAATGTAAAATGTGTAGTCTTTACTCAAGGTTATACTTTCCATCAAATATTTAATTATGTCCAGCCTATTTCTAATGCTCTTTAATGTGATGTTTCTATTAATACGAACATTCATTTCTTGCTTTCTTTAATACAATGTTGATCAGACTCTTTAGTATTGCACATACTCCACTTTAAATCATAAATATCCGCAGGAACAAGGACACCATTTTTCCTTGTTTGTGGTTTAATTTTTCTTCGTAAACCGTGTTTGCTGTGTTTAGATAATGGGGCAAAACTCAGTAAAGGGCCATAGCTTCAATTTATAATAGTACTACCTATAATTAATACGAATAATTGCCAGTGTCTCGATTTAATGCTTATTTGCTTTTTTTCTTCTGTTTTCCTCAATGATGGTCAATAATTAAAGCACTATTTTCCTTTTTGGTATTTCAAAGTGAACGAGCGGTTTGTGACCTGTATGCCCGAAATAAAAAGCTAAAATGTTTGAAGAGAGAAAAAGTGATTCCCACGACGAAAAACTTTAGGCTCATTCAATGTAAATGTAAATTATATTGCATTGGGGACGTCTCCACAGTTATTAACCAAGAAAACGAGACGCATCTTTTCTATTACTTTTGTGTGGATGCACTTTACTCAAAAAAAAAGACTAATAAATGTTAGATACAGCATTACAATATCACGTTAAATAATAATCCATTCATTCTACAGCGCTTGCAAAAACTATAACATTGAATGAAATGTTTTTACGCTTAAAATGCTTACAAACACAAACCTTTCTTCAGTCGATTCAGCTCAGACATGAAAGTGCGTCGCAGCGTTATATCGTGTCGCTCTTCTTCTGTGCATTTACTGGCGAGTTGCAAACCGACTAAGGATACCGCCACCTAATGTGCGGGAGGGTGACAAAGAGGAAGATTTTCGGTTTCAAGCCATCGTTTTTTGACCTGTGTATTTTACAATTTTACAACTTGTATACTACAAGATTTATAGAGAATTGGAGGCCTATAACTGTAGTCAATAATGGTTCTAAATTATTCTCACATATCTTTGCAAATCGACTAAAGTTAGTCATTTAACCCTATTCCCAATAAGCAGATGCAATCTTTTTAGTAATTTAAAAATAACAATAATAATTAAAATTGGCTTTTGAGTGTCTTAATGAGTTATATTTAGTATTAGGGTTATCTATAAATATTTTAAAAAAAAAATGTTTTTGAATTATTAAAACTTGTCAGAATTATGTGGCATATTCCAATAGAACAGTCAACGTCAACTGGCGGCCCGCCAGAGATTTCCATCCGGCCCCCAGAATAATACTGAATTCAGGAATAGCCTAGTAAGAGGAAAAAGTATGTTTCTATATTTATGTATTTTTAAATCGAATGAAAAAAACGCCTTCTGAAAAGTAGCTTGTGCCATAGCCGGCCTATAATCAAAAATGACTCTCATTGCTCTCATTGAACATCTTTTATTGTTTCACGTGCTCATTTTTTCACAAATGGCAAAATTTTCCTCGCCTGGGATTTGCGCACAATTGCGGTGTCTCAATAACAACTATCAACATAACAGAGGAGAACATGGCAATTGCAAGCCTTGCACATCAGCAAATAGTTCTAATGACAAATAAAAGCGACAGGCCTCATTTATTAGAAATGTTACTATTTACATAAAATTAAAGTAGCCTGTGATCCAACAAATAAACACAAATAAAGTAAAACCAAGAAAATCCCAAGACTAAAATACACTGAGAAAAACAATAAGTAGAATTTAATCAATTTTTATAAGGCAAGTTATAAAAGGCAAGTGCACTGCTATTTTTCAAGTTAATTTCACATTTATGGAAATTAAGTAAATCTACTTAACTAAGCCGAGTAAAATTAACAAAGTGAAAAAGTACATATAACTTGGCCTGTTAAATTATATTGAGTAATTTTTACTTACAAATCTGATGTAATTAATATAATTAAGTAAAACCATTTGATATTTTAAATACATTTCACTTGTTTTATGCAGTGCTGGTAATTACTTTGAATTAAATGTTACTCTAATAATGTGACAAAATAATACAGGTCCTTCTCAAAAAATTAGCATATTGTGATAAAGTTCATTATTTTCCATAATGTAATGATAAAAATTAAACTTTCATATATTTTAGATTCATTGCACACCAACTGAAATATTTCAGGTCTTTTATTGTTTTAATACTGATGATTTTGGCATACAGCTCATGAAAACCCAAAATTCCTGTCTCAAAAAATTAGCATATTTCATCCGACCAATAAAAGAAGTGTTTTTAATACAAAAAAAAAAAGTCAATCTTCAAATAATTATGTTCAGTTATGCACTCAATAGTCAATACTTGGTCGGGAATCCTTTTGCAGAAATGACTGCTTCAATGCGGCGTGGCATGGAGGCAATCAGCCTGTGGCACTGCTGAGGTGTTATGGAGGCCCAGGAGGCTTCGATAGCGGCCTTAAGCTCATCCAGAGTGTTGGGTCTTGCGTCTCTCAACTTTCTCTTCACAATATCCCACAGATTCTCTATGGGGTTCAGGTCAGGAGAGTTGGCAGGCCAATTGAGCACAGTAATACCACGGTCAGTAAACCATTTACCAGTGGTTTTGGCACTGTGAGCAGGTGCCAGGTCTTGCTGAAAAATGAAATCTTCATCTCCATAAAGCTTTTCAGCAGATGGAAGCATGAAGTGCTCCAAAATCTCCTGATAGCTAGCTGCATTGACCTTGCCCTTGATAAAACACAGTGGACCAACACCAGCAGCTGACATGGCACCCCAGACCATCACTGACTGTGGGTACTTGACACTGGACTTCAGGCATTTTGGCATTTCCTTCTCCCCAGTCTTCCTCCAGACTCTGGCACCTTGATTTCCGAATGACATGCAAAACTGAGCAACAGTCCAGTGCTGCTTCTCTGTAGCCCAGGTCAGGCGCTTCTGCCGCTGTTTCTGGTTCAAAAGTGGCTTGACCTGGGGAATGCGGCACCTGTAGCCCATTTCCTGCACACGCCTGTGCACAGTGGCTCTGGATGTTTCTACTCCAGACTCAGTCCACTGCTTCCGCAGGTCCCCCAAGGTCTGGAATCGGTCCTTCTCCACAATCTTCCTCAGGGTCCGGTCATCTCTTCTCGTTGTGCAGCGTTTTTTGCCACACTTTTTCCTTCCCACAGACTTCCCACTTGATACAGCACTCTGGGTACAGCCTATTTGTTCAGAAATTTCTTTCTGTGTCTTACCCTCTTGCTTGAGGGTGTCAATGATGGCCTTCTGGACAGCAGTCAGGTCGGCAGTCTTACCCATGATTGCGGTTTTGAGTAATGAAACAGGCTGGGAGTTTTTTAAAGCCTCAGGAATCTTTTGCAGGTGTTTAGAGTTAATTAGTTGATTCAGATGATTCGGTTAAGAGCTCGTTTAGAGACCCTTTTCATGATATGCTAATTTTTTGAGACAGGAATTTTGGGTTTTCATGAGCTGTATGCCAAAATAATCAGTATTAAAACAATAAAAGACCTGAAATATTTCAGTTGGTGTGCAATGAATCTAAAATATATGAAAGTTTAATTTTTATCATTACATTATGGAAAATAATGAACTTTATCACAATATGCTAATTTTTTGAGAAGGACCTGTACACACAATGTGCAGTTTAGAGTAATTTATTAAGAAATAAGCATCTACAGAAAAGATCACTTTAGACACACAATTCAGCTTGTTCGGTCTCTCTCTTTGTCCCTCTCAACCGGTTTACAGCAACGAAGGAACAAAGGACTGAATACATTTTAGAAATATCCTTAAATTAAGAAAAGAGAAAAAATAAACAATAATCAGTAAACAGCAAATACTTTTAAATTAGAAGTTAATCAATTTGCATTCACATTATTCATTTCACTCATGCCAAATCATATCAAAAACATTAAAAACATCCATGTTAACAACGTCTATTCGCGTCTTTGCAGTGACTTTGTATGTAATCTACTCGTGCAAATAATTAAATTTGCGTTCGGTGTGAACACACCGTTAGGCCTATTGTTAATTCGTAGCCACGATATTTGTCATCTATAAAGAAAATTGCACACAAAATAACAAGTATTAAACGAAAAAATCATGATTTAAGTAACATATTCATGGTTTTTAGGCGTAATTTATTTGTGTAAAACGTAAAGTTTAAAACTGAGGAAAAAATAGGCCTATGGCTAACGCGTCGAAAGCTAACGAAGCTAACTTGTCATTAAGAACATTAAACTTTTCAAATGTATAGAATTAAGTGATGAAAACACACTGGTTGATGGTAGTTACATAGAGCAGATGGTTTTTTGTTGGTTACACATATTATGGCCATTCATATTAAGAAGGACAATTTTCGTGGTATCAAAATAGAAGATACAGAAATTAAATGCACACAATTAGCGGATGACACTACTCTTTTCTTAAGAGATTATAATGAAGTTGAAAAAGCAATTAAGTGTTTGCAGTTATTTTCATCTGTATCTGGACTTTCCCTGAATATTAATAAATGTGAACTTATGGCTCTAGGTGCATGTGACTTTACCACAATAGGCAATATTCCCGTAAAAGAAGTTGTCAAATATTTAGGTATTAAGATATCAAAAACTCAGGAAGTTAGGAATGAGCTAAATGAGCTTACTCCTATAATTAAATCATTTGAAAAGAAATGTAATTCTTGGCTGACGAGAGATATCTCAATACACTGTAAAAAATTCCTGTAAATTTACATGGAAATTTAACAGCAAAATGCTGTTTTCATGTAATAACAGCAAGTTGCTTTTTTTTTACAATGCATTATGGGAAGACTTGTTCACTTAGGGTTGCGTGTTCGACCAACAACAGTTTGTCACTGTTATTTAACAGTAGTATACCCAATGTGCACAATGCTGCATTTTGGATGATCTGAATGAGGTAGGTTTGCAATGATTTATTATTGTATTATCTTTAAATGATCTATTACTTTAAAATATAACATCTTAAACATCCAATGAAGCTTCTGTGATTTAAATCAGACTACTCCATTAATGTATGTGTTTTAACGTTACCTAGGCAAATAATTGTGCGACCGAGTGAGATTGAGCTCAGACTGCCGTCATAGAGCCGTCTTATAATCACACACACAGGTAAGAAGAATCCTTAATTTTCATTCAACCTGCATATTTTACCAAACTTTATCCAAGTAAAAGATAAATGGGAATGAACGAAATCAATAGTTTTTTTCTTGTGTGTTAATTTAATGTTAACGTACGCATTCAGTCCACGAGAGACATTTTTTATTATCTGACGGTTTAATTAGAAGCCGGTTAGTGAACGGTTAGTGCACGTACAATCATAACCCCTTTGTACTGTCAAGTATGCAAGTGAATTATGAAGTTTGAGTTTTGAATTATGGGTGTTTATGAAACGGGCACATGTGCAAATCTTTTTTTCAGAAAAATGGTAATTGAGGTATGAACAAAATGTTTAATTCTTGTCTAATTAGGCTACTGTAAATTAGAGGCTGACATTTTTTCGGGAATCCCACGGGTCACGGGATTCCCGTGGGATTCCTGCAGGATGGGAGTCATCTTTGCTATCAATCACGGGATTTGGACGGTACAGGATAAATGGTTAACGGGAGCAGACGGGAGCGGGAATCAACCAAAAGCAAAGACGACAAAAAAAGAAAAAAGTAAATGCATCATTTTGTAGTTTCCTTTTAATACGCCTACAATGTAACGCAATTAAAAAATAACTACACGACCCAGCCGTCCCAGAAGGCATCAGTGCTTTTTGTCACGGCTTACCGCCGAAATTCAAAGAGCAGTGATGGAGGGAGCTAACAGCCGCGGAGAAGTCGATGTGGCAAAAAATGATTTACAGCGCAAAGTCAGAAGTAATGAAATGTCTATTAAGTTCACAGAACTGGTCGGAAAGTCTGAAATATTAATTAAGTTTATGAGAGTAGAATGTGACGGTGATAGCACAATGTACGCTGCTTGTAAGACATGCTTAGTCTTAGTCAAGTACGCAAGTGATTCAGACGAGCGGTCTGAAGAAGCACACTTGCAAGGCAAATTCGGGAAAGAATCAGGCAAGCATCGCTTCGTTCATCAAGCGAAAATTGCCGTATATGGGAGCGGTACAGGAGCGGGAGTCAGATTAAACAGGAGCGGGATGGGATTGGGAGTCAATTTACCAGGAGCGGGATGGGATGGGATTATTTTTTAAACTTTGGTCTGGGAGTGGGACGGGACAAGATTTCTTTCTATGGGAGTGGGACGGGACAGGAGTGAAAATCCACTCCCGTGTCATCCTCTACTGTAAATGTGCCTATAGATGCAAACCGCTGCTGGCTTGATCGCAGAACTATTAGCAGCATACAGCGACTTGCACTGAGTAGTTAATAGCATACAGCAAGTGTCAAAATGATTTATGACCCTATGATTGACAGGTGGGCGTGTCTATCCTTTGATCTTCCCCCGCCCCTTCCGGTTCCTCCCCTTCCTGTCCCGCCCCTTGTCCCGCCCCTTCCGGTTCCTCCCCTTCCTGTTACCTTTGACCTAGTTCCGCCCCTTCCTGTTACCTTTGACCTAGTTCCGCCCCTTCCGGTTACAGCTTCTGTCAAAATGATGGATGGTTACCTTTGACCTAGTTCCGCCCCTTGCGGTTACAGCTTCTGTCAAAATGATGGATGTGTGACAGTTAGTTTGGTCATTTGAAGTTCATTTGATCAAGAAAAGGGAGGTATTGGCCTTCGATATTAACATAAGCTTTGATGTTACAGTTACAAAGTGATGTGACAGTTAGTTTGTTCAAGAAAAAAGTGTGACAGTTAGTTTGATTGCTTGAAGCTGGTGTTTTGGTCACCGCATCCCTGAGCTTTATCAAGGGGAGCTGTGAAAGTGATAAGAAAAAATGCTGGAAGTTTATCTGTTCTGTAAAAAAGAATATAAAATAAAATCTCACACAAAAAGTTGAAATAAATGTACAACTATTCACTGAACCAAGCATTTCAGTTTAAATAAAATGGAGCCACAAAAATAAAAAATGTACAACTATTCACTGAACCAAGCATTTCAGTTTAAATAAAATGGTGAAAGTTTATCTGTTCTTTAAAAGAATATAAAATAAAACCTCACACAAAAAGTTTAAATAAAATGGAGTCACAAAAATATTCCAAACAGTTAAAAATGTATTAGAGAGTTGAAGAAAAAACATACAGCTTATGCAAAACCTCACACAAAAAGTTTAAATAAAATGGAGCCACAAAAGTATTGCAAACAATCCAATGTATGAATGATCTGACTCTGTCTCAAAAACATAGGGAGCACGCGCGTCTATGTGTGTGTGTGTGTGTGTGTGTGTGTGTGTGTGTGTGTGTGTGTGTGTGTGTGTGTGTGTGTGTGTGTGTGTGTGTGTGTCAAAGCAGGAATTTCCCCTCCCTCCGCATTGCTGAGGACCTTGAAAGTTTATCTCACACAGAAGTTGAAAAAGCATTATGTTCATTTAAATGAAATGATTATAAAATTTACATTTAGTCATTCACAAATATTTGACACTGACTCAAGTTGAAAAACCATGCTGTTCAATTAAAAGTATATAAATTAAACAAAAATAAAAATCATCTTACTGTTTCACCGTGGTTGAAAAAACCCCACAAGTGTTTCCCCTGAAGTCTTTTCTCTCTGTCACACCAGCGTGTGGCTGGCCTGGTATCTGTTTTTGTGACACGTTCCTGAGCCCATTGAAAAGCATTGTGTTCCTTTAAAAGTGTATAAATTAAAATATATCATATATAAAATAAATAGTTTACTAATTTAACTAAAGTTGAAAAGCATGCCGTTCATTAAAAAATCTTACTAAATTAATGAAGTTGAAAAGCATTCTGTTCATTTAAAATAAATATTTTACAAATTTACTGTAGCAATTATGTTAGATTTAGATAAAAATAAAATCATCTTACATTTTCACCAGGGTTGAAGAAAAAAAATCACACAGGTAGTGCCTGCCAGCATGGACAGTGTGCGTGACAAATAAGTGATATCATCGCTGTTTTCGAACCACCGGTAATAAATTACTTTTAATTCATAAGGCTTATTTTCAGGAGTGACAGTTATCAAAAGGTCTGCCTAAATGCTGGGAATGTGAATTGGCCTTGAACCTGAACAGTTCCATTCATAGAGTACTGAAAGAATATAGTGGACACACAGCTCCGCCGTTTTCCCATAGTTTTCCACAGGCTCTTACTGTAAAAGGCTATAAAATAGCCAAGACACATGGTCGTGTGCCATACCCCATGTCTGGACCAAAAACTTTTGCACCCTCTCTTCTATGCTACGGTGCTGTTTACCTGTAATATGCAATGATGTTTAATCTGAAAAATTGTTTATACATAAGGAAAAGACGGTATAATTCATTAGTGGTGATACAGATATTAAAATGTATCTACTATATTAATTTATCAAACTGGTTTAAAAATATGGAGCATTGTATTATGATATTGATGTGATACAGATATTAACATGTATCTAATATATTCATTTATCAAAGTATGATTTTTTTTTAAAAAATATGGAGCATTGTATTATGATATCGATGTGATACAGATATTAACACGTATCTACTATATTAATTTATCAAAGTATGATTTTTTTAAATATGGAGCATTGTATTATGATTATGTATTATGTTTTTTTTTTTAAACCATATTACAAAAGTATCAGTTTAACACGACTGTTTTACAGCAATGTTTATCCATATCACAAAAGTATCAGTTTAACACGACTGTTTTACAGCAATGTTTATTTTGCATTATGCTATGTTGTTTTAACTGTTGTATTTTTTATCCGATGTAACTAAAATCTGCAGCATTGTTTATTTAAGCTGCGGGGTTTCCATAAAGGACCTTAAAATAAAATGTTTTGGATTTATTCAGTTTTAAATCTTATTTAGAGATTATTTTAGTCAGACATGCTTATATGTGAATAGGCCTATTTAATTCCTCTTCAGTTACTTACTTCTTAAATTTTGCTAGGTTACTTTTTAATTCTTCTTTTACTCTGTCTTTGATTTTAACTTTTAGCAATTTGCATGATAAAATTGTTTAAAATGTAAGCTATAAATATGAATGGCACAATGTGATAACCAAAATATATAAAAGTCAAGTCAAAGCTATTTATATAGGCTAGCACTTTTCATTGCCATTTAAAATAACATGGTCTTTCCTTTTCTCTCTAGAGACAGCAAACACTGCAGGACAATCAGGCACCCAAGTAACATGTTAGTATGGTTTATATTTTATTTTTAATGAGAAAACATTATAGAGTGCAACAGGCGGTATCTGGGAGTAAAAACATTTACTTTCTCCATACGGAAATTAATTTAAAAGACAGACCTACTGTTAGCTAAGAGGTTGTTAATACATGGTATTTGCTTCTGATCAAGCCTTCAGCTTATTTTTTTTTTTGTAATTAATCATGTTTTACAGTTGAACTCCAGGTGAATACTACATTACCCATGAGCCATGATGCTGTAGTGAAAATTATGTCAAACATAGTTTTTAAAAAAAAAAAGCAACACACTCCAAAATAGCTCTGCCCACTCCCATGAAGCACTGCGAATGACATAATCTCCCTACCCTCTCAAAATACTGAAATGTTTGTATAAGCTATATATGCGTATTTATATATAAATATATATATTTTTTAAAATCACTATGGGAAATAAGAATGAAAAAGGGGTGGGGGAGGCACTGTTGCACTCTATGTATAATGAACAATTGACAGATGAACTGACAGATATTTTATGTAAACAGGCAAAATCTCTGCATCTGATGGTGGCCATGTGTTTTCACCGATCATAACTGGTTTAACTCTTGGCTCCTTTGAGATCCACATGACTTCTGCCAAATCAAATGTACCGGCACATTGTAAGTGTAATAAAACAGTTTCGCCTATGTATTAAATTAATCTTAATTAACCAGTCCGAGTTAACTATTTGGGACCAATTTTAAGGAAGGTTACATTCTGGTCTAACAGTGTCATGTACAAATTTGCAATACAGAATTGTTTTTGGTACTATTGGATCGAGTTTTGTAGAATTTATTTTATGTGCTGTCCTGCTCCTGGATTATTCAGACTCAGAATTGTAACTATTACTATAGCCTTTATCAGCCATTTATTTTACTGCAGACTTATCAACCTTATTTATTTACTGCAGATTTTATCAAAGCAACTAATTAACTCAATTCATGGCAGCAATAATTAAAGAAGAAAAAAAAAATGAACAATTGACAGATGAACTGACAGATATTTTATGTAAACAGGCAAAATCTCTACATCTGATGATGGCCATGTGTTTTCGCCGATCATAACTGGTTCAAGCTCCTTTGAGATCAATATGACTTCTGCCAAATCAAATGTGCCAGCAAATTGTAAGTGTAATACACGAGAAACTATTAAAACAGTTTTTGCGTATGTAATGTATAAAATTAATCTTAATTAAGCAGTCCGAGTTAACTATTTGGGACTAATTTTAAGGAAAGTTACATTCTGATCTAACAGCATCATGTACAAATTTGAAATATTTTTGGTACTATTGGATCGAGTTTTGTAGAATAAACCCAGATTAATTTATTTTATGCGGTGTCATGCTCCTGGATTATTCAGACTCAGAATTGTAACTATAGCCTTTTATTTTACGGCACTTATTTATTTTACTACATATTTGATCAAAGCCAAATACTGTCCAAAAGGGACGACTGGGAAAGAAGAGAAACAGGTCAATACAAGGTTAGATTCAATCTTTATATTCTTTCCCATTTTGCCTTCATTTTCCTTTTCCTGTTTTAATTTTTCAATTTTTATATTCTCAGATCATCAAGGGTTTCTGAAAGCAAACACCAGTCAGTTGGTCGAAAAAATGAAGAACATTGATTCAATCATTGACAATCTTGATTGCTCAATGAATCAGTTACAAATGTGCGAGCGAATCCGACATGAAGACGAGGGAACCGCTGGACTATGTGAATTGTGAAAGCATTTTCAACGACCTGGTCAACGCTTTGTTCAAGCATGAAGAATCTCTCATGAAGAAACTGCAATAACCACTGTTGTAGCCTATTGTTTGGCATTATGTACTTAAATAGTTTTTTAAATAAAATGTTTTTAATAATTGATTGGTGATGGAGTTTTAATTTTTGTATTTAGAACCAAGTATATTGCACAAGTAAGAAGAAACCAAACTGGCCATATAATGATATATTGCACATAATAAACAATGGCAAAATTTGTATTCCTTAAAAAACAGGCAATGTTTGAGAACCCTAATATTGGTGTAATCTCTGCGAGGTCTCAACCACAAACGCAAAACTTTGTGGTGGGTGATACGGGCATAGCTTTACTAAAGGAAAATATTATGGAAGTAATTTTCAAACTATATTTTATTTATTTATATTATGGTTTTCATGTTGATTTAAAGTTTTTGTTATTAACTAATACCTTTATTTTTTACATCCAGCACAAAATTTTGTTCAAAAATCGTTCTCTGACCCCAAATAATCAGATAATGTTGTGTTCACAATCTATAATTAGATATTCTCCTGCTTAGTATGTGTGTAAATAGTTGTGCTTAAATATTTGGATGTATTTTTACAAGCCAACATATTTTGTCACACTGTAGCGATTTTTATATAACATATTTTGTCACACACTTGTAAAGACTATGGCCTACCTTTAAAACATAATCTTTATACAGGAATCACCCGTGTCCAAAACATCCATGTAAGATTCAAAAGACCAAATCACTAAGAAGACAGGGGATGAAAAGCACCGTTTATAATAAATACACAAAGTATTAATGCAAAAAGTAAGTGTATGCTGTTTCACACTTAAACTATTACAACAGAATCACATCTGACTATGCAGATAAAATTGCACAAAAGTAAATTCTAGTGATCAACTTGCTAAAGAGTCAATACAACATGAGCCATTTAAAGCAAATACGAAAAGCCACTTGTGATCAGTTTTGTATGTTTGTAATTGACATTTTATATAGTCAATTAGGCCGTTTACATCTTGCTTCTTTTTGTTTTTGTACAGTTTGCAAAAACTATAGTCTCCGAGCGTGGTCAAACATATAGGAATTTATGAAAAACATGAACAGATATTTCTACATGAGATATTTATTTTAGAACATCTTTCAGCTATGTCTACGAAACATCGACATGAAAGATGAGTATTGCTGTTTTTCTGTTACCTATAAAACTATTATACTTCAAACTCGTCTAGCTATTGCCCATTTCACAGCACAGTCGGTTATTTTTCTACGTGGCTAAACAACGGTTAAGCTAATGAATTACCGTTGAAAGGCGGGATGATTCATTTTTTATTCCGTCTACACCGATACTTTGACACAAGAGTTTTAGTCAGGGGGTCTTTTAGGCCTGATCCAGAAAACAGACATTGTGTTTTATGTCTTAATAATCGTTCTTCTTTTTATGAAAAGTAAGCAGTTTTTGGCCTCATCATCAAAAATGTTTAAACATATTGTAAATATCAATTGTTATATAAATTATATGTGAAACACGCTCAGTCGCATTAGAGTCGGATTCTTGTTTATATTGAAGTTTGTTATTGAACCGCTAGTGTTCTTAAATTGTTTACCACGGTTTCATTTTTAACAACACAATCGTAACACTTTTCGTATTTTGTACGATGTTTTCTTTACACTCTCACCCCATGGATATCGGTTTCCTACAGTTAGCTGTAATGTTGGTGAACTCTAGGCCTTCTCTTTTTCATATACGACAGTATTTGCATGAATTGGCTTGATTTAATAAAATGATGGTTTAAACCACATTATATTATTATACCATTTTTAAATTGCGCTTAAATGTATATTTTATATTTTAACCCTTTATGCAAATATAGAATAGGCCTACCGCACAAGGATCTCTGAAATAATTTTTTCGTGTAAAACATCTATGTAGATCTATGTTTTTAAAAATACAAAGACATCTTTCTACCAGCGACCCTCAAAATCTGGGCATACAACAAAACACAGTGCATCCGTGTAGCTACGATGATTGATCAGAAAATTACTTTTGTCGCTTTGTTTGAAGAAACACTTTAATCAGCTGGTGCTTGATAACTATTAAACAACCCTCAATTCGGTAATGATGCGATATTGATATCGCGTTTTAATTTCAACTCAATGCGCTAAAGGTCTATAACTGAACTTTAACGTCTTAATATTTGGTAAAAGTTAACTTAAAGCCTTACTTTCTAAACGCTTTTTACGGAACTTGTTGCGAACATTCACTCAGCCATATGTTTAAAAAATATATATATTGGTGTAATTAATAGAATTCCTGAAGACAACCGATCCGAAACCTCTTATCACTTAGTCGAATTCCATTATCCTTTAAGACTGCGTCTTTTAAACGTTTTTAACCGCCTAAAGACTCAGGGTTAGACGCTCTATAATAAGCTTTTTCAAAAGCTCCGACATGTTCTCGTTTCGACCTCTGTAAAAGAAATAACACACACACATATGCATAGTGGTTCAACCTTTTTATTAAAATGACACATCTAATATTACAATCAGTAAAAACAGGATAGATAATGACTACATGTTATAAGTAATATAATAAAAGAATTAATAAAATAAATAATGGTCGTACAAAACTCTAAATGATATAATGACATTAGAGGCTAGTGAAAAAAGGGGTAACAATAACATCATTGATAGTCTAACCAGTAGATGAAATTTCTGCAATCCATCATGTTACGATCTATGATGTAATTGACAAACATTTCGATAACTCTGGACGTGTCATCCTCGTCATTGTCTTTTAGTTTTGGTATCATTAGCTTACATACATCGGCCACATACGTACACATACAGAGTACATCGGGGATTTCTAACTCACAGCTGCATTCAAGCATCATAACCAGAGCATCTTTTACAAGTACAGACGGCGGCTCAATACCGTTGACACATATGTTTGATAATTCACCCCAAGAATCAGGCGTACCTCTTATCAATCTCATATGTTTCTTGAGATTTCTTACACGCTTGGTTTCAACATTAACGTCGTCATCATCATCATCATCATCATCATCCGATTCACTTGAATACTCGATGACTCTTTCCATTAATGAAATCAGCTGGGTTCTGTAATGTCCTTTAAACATGAATTCCATGTAACTCTTTCGGCTAAAGGCAGCAGCCATGCTGGTGGGGGTTTGGTCACTCTCCATTCACGATTGAGAAACCTCGCCAGAGGTCGACGACGTCGGAGACGATCTCCTTGCTGGATTTGTCCAAAAGCTCGTCTCTGATTTCTTGTAGTTTAGTACCGATGAATGGCTCGTCTTTTAATTCGCGCAGAATAGCCCCGAGTGTTCCTTGAATAGTCTCAGGCTGTGATTTTAACCCGCACCTGTTTAGGACAAATGCTATGATGAGTCGTAGAAGACTAGTTTGCGGTAGGTTCAAACAAACAGGAATGTCGAAGCAAGCTTTAGCAGGCCAACCAAATGTTTAGCACGGTTCCTTCCAAATGTTCCTTCAACTTCTGATTAATGAGATGTAGCAGTAGACCCAACAGTCAGCGTTTTTACGATTTTGAATCCATTTGAAGCAACCGTCTGTAGCGTCGAAACCAGGTTTAGCAGCGTTACCACCACACACACACACAAACAGTTAGGAGAAACCGGCTTGCGTGCGATAACTGAGGCTGGGCTCTGTGTAGAGTTTATCAGGACAACTGATAGTGCTCACCCGCCCGTAGGAGGAGTTGTATAGGGGTGTCATCGTCATGACATCGTTAACTGTTACGTAGGATTAAAGCCTCATTGAATCATAAGTCATGGAGAAGTTATGCATATACCGCCAGAGAGAATTCTATTAATTACACCAATATATATATTTTTTAAACATATGGCTGAGTGAATGTTCGCAACAAGTTCCGTAAAAAGCGTTTAGAAAGTAAGGCTTTAAGTTAACTTTTACCAAATATTAAGACGTTAAAGTTCAGTTATAGACCTTTAGCGCATTGAGTTGAAATTAAAACGCGATATCAATATCGCATCATTACCGAATTGAGGGTTGTTTAATAGTTATCAAGCACCAGCTGATTAAAGTGTTTCTTCAAACAAAGCGACAAAAGTAATTTTCTGATCAATCATCGTAGCTACACGGATGCACTGTGTTTTGTTGTATGCCCAGATTTTGAGGGTCGCTGGTAGAAAGATGTCTTTGTATTTTTAAAAACATAGATCTACATAGATGTTTTACACGAAAAAATTATTTCAGAGATCCTTGTGCGGTAGGCCTATTCTATATTTGCATAAAGGGTTAAAATATAAAATATACATTTAAGCGCAATTTAAAAATGGTATAATAATATAATGTGGTTTAAACCATCATTTTATTAAATCAAGCCAATTCATGCAAATACTGTCGTATATGAAAAAGAGAAGGCCTAGAGTTCACCAACATTACAGCTAACTGTAGGAAACCGATATCCATGGGGTGAGAGTGTAAAGAAAACATCGTACAAAATACGAAAAGTGTTACGATTGTGTTGTTAAAAATGAAACCGTGGTAAACAATTTAAGAACACTAGCGGTTCAATAACAAACTTCAATATAAACAAGAATCCGACTCTAATGCGACTGAGCGTGTTTCACATATAATTTATATAACAATTGATATTTACAATATGTTTAAACATTTTTGATGATGAGGCCAAAAACTGCTTACTTTTCATAAAAAGAAGAACGATTATTAAGACATAAAACACAATGTCTGTTTTCTGGATCAGGCCTAAAAGACCCCCTGACTAAAACTCTTGTGTCAAAGTATCGGTGTAGACGGAATAAAAAATGAATCATCCCGCCTTTCAACGGTAATTCATTAGCTTAACCGTTGTTTAGCCACGTAGAAAAATAACCGACTGTGCTGTGAAATGGGCAATAGCTAGACGAGTTTGAAGTATAATAGTTTTATAGGTAACAGAAAAACAGCAATACTCATCTTTCATGTCGATGTTTCGTAGACATAGCTGAAAGATGTTCTAAAATAAATATCTCATGTAGAAATATCTGTTCATGTTTTTCATAAATTCCTATATGTTTGACCACGCTCGGAGACTATAGTTTTTGCAAACTGTACAAAAACAAAAAGAAGCAAGATGTAAACGGCCTAATTGACTATATAAAATGTCAATTACAAACATACAAAACTGATCACAAGTGGCTTTTCGTATTTGCTTTAAATGGCTCATGTTGTATTGACTCTTTAGCAAGTTGATCACTAGAATTTACTTTTGTGCAATTTTATCTGCATAGTCAGATGTGATTCTGTTGTAATAGTTTAAGTGTGAAACAGCATACACTTACTTTTTGCATTAATACTTTGTGTATTTATTATAAACGGTGCTTTTCATCCCCTGTCTTCTTAGTGATTTGGTCTTTTGAATCTTACATGGATGTTTTGGACACGGGTGATTCCTGTATAAAGATTATGTTTTAAAGGTAGGCCATAGTCTTTACAAGTGTGTGACAAAATATGTTGGCTTGTAAAAATACATCCAAATATTTAAGCACAACTATTTACACACATACTAAGCAGGAGAATATCTAATTATAGATTGTGAACACAACATTATCTGATTATTTGGGGTCAGAGAACGATTTTTGAACAAAATTTTGTGCTGGATGTAAAAAATAAAGGTATTAGTTAATAACAAAAACTTTAAATCAACATGAAAACCATAATATAAATAAATAAAATATAGTTTGAAAATTACTTCCATAATATTTTCCTTTAGTAAAGCTATGCCCGTATCACCCACCACAAAGTTTTGCGTTTGTGGTTGAGACCTCGCAGAGATTACACCAATATTAGGGTTCTCAAACATTGCCTGTTTTTTAAGGAATACAAATTTTGCCATTGTTTATTATGTGCAATATATCATTATATGGCCAGTTTGGTTTCTTCTTACTTGTGCAATATACTTGGTTCTAAATACAAAAATTAAAACTCCATCACCAATCAATTATTAAAAACATTTTATTTAAAAAAACTATTTAAGTACATAATGCCAAACAATAGGCTACAACAGTGGTTATTGCAGTTTCTTCATGAGAGATTCTTCATGCTTGAACAAAGCGTTGACCAGGTCGTTGAAAATGCTTTCACAATTCACATAGTCCAGCGGTTCCCTCGTCTTCATGTCGGATTCGCTCGCACATTTGTAACTGATTCATTGAGCAATCAAGATTGTCAATGATTGAATCAATGTTCTTCATTTTTTCGACCAACTGACTGGTGTTTGCTTTCAGAAACCCTTGATGATCTGAGAATATAAAAATTGAAAAATTAAAACAGGAAAAGGAAAATGAAGGCAAAATGGGAAAGAATATAAAGATTGAATCTAACCTTGTATTGACCTGTTTCTCTTCTTTCCCAGTCGTCCCTTTTGGACAGTATTTGGCTTTGATCAAATATGTAGTAAAATAAATAAGTGCCGTAAAATAAAAGGCTATAGTTACAATTCTGAGTCTGAATAATCCAGGAGCATGACACCGCATAAAATAAATTAATCTGGGTTTATTCTACAAAACTCGATCCAATAGTACCAAAAATATTTCAAATTTGTACATGATGCTGTTAGATCAGAATGTAACTTTCCTTAAAATTAGTCCCAAATAGTTAACTCGGACTGCTTAATTAAGATTAATTTTATACATTACATACGCAAAAACTGTTTTAATAGTTTCTCGTGTATTACACTTACAATTTGCTGGCACATTTGATTTGGCAGAAGTCATATTGATCTCAAAGGAGCTTGAACCAGTTATGATCGGCGAAAACACATGGCCATCATCAGATGTAGAGATTTTGCCTGTTTACATAAAATATCTCTCAGTTCATCTGTCAATTGTTCATTTTTTTTTTTCTTCTTTAATTATTGCTGCCATGAATTGAGTTAATTAGTTGCTTTGATAAAATCTGCAGTAAATAAATAAGGTTGATAAGTCTGCAGTAAAATAAATGGCTGATAAAGGCTATAGTAATAGTTACAATTCTGAGTCTGAATAATCCAGGAGCAGGACAGCACATAAAATAAATTCTACAAAACTCGATCCAATAGTACCAAAAACAATTCTGTATTGCAAATTTGTACATGACACTGTTAGACCAGAATGTAACCTTCCTTAAAATTGGTCCCAAATAGTTAACTCGGACTGGTTAATTAAGATTAATTTAATACATAGGCGAAACTGTTTTATTACACTTACAATGTGCCGGTACATTTGATTTGGCAGAAGTCATGTGGATCTCAAAGGAGCCAAGAGTTAAACCAGTTATGATCGGTGAAAACACATGGCCACCATCAGATGCAGAGATTTTGCCTGTTTACATAAAATATCTGTCAGTTCATCTGTCAATTGTTCATTATACATAGAGTGCAACAGTGCCTCCCCCACCCCTTTTTCATTCTTATTTCCCATAGTGATTTTAAAAAATATATATATTTATATATAAATACGCATATATAGCTTATACAAACATTTCAGTATTTTGAGAGGGTAGGGAGATTATGTCATTCGCAGTGCTTCATGGGAGGGGGCAGAGCTATTTTGGAGTGTGTTGCTTTTTTTTTTTAAAAACTATGTTTGACATAATTTTCACTACAGCATCATGGCTCATGGGTAATGTAGTATTCACCTGGAGTTCAACTGTAAAACATGATTAATTACAACAAAAAAAAATAAGCTGAAGGCTTGATCAGAAGCAAATACCATGTATTAACAACCTCTTAGCTAACAGTAGGTCTGTCTTTTAAATTAATTTCCGTATGGAGAAAGTAAATGTTTTTACTCCCAGATACCGCCTGTTGCACTCTATAATGTTTTCTCATTAAAAATAAAATATAAACCATACTAACATGTTACTTGGGTGCCTGATTGTCCTGCAGTGTTTGCTGTCTCTAGAGAGAAAAGGAAAGACCATGTTATTTTAAATGGCAATGAAAAGTGCTAGCCTATATAAATAGCTTTGACTTGACTTTTATATATTTTGGTTATCACATTGTGCCATTCATATTTATAGCTTACATTTTAAACAATTTTATCATGCAAATTGCTAAAAGTTAAAATCAAAGACAGAGTAAAAGAAGAATTAAAAAGTAACCTAGCAAAATTTAAGAAGTAAGTAACTGAAGAGGAATTAAATAGGCCTATTCACATATAAGCATGTCTGACTAAAATAATCTCTAAATAAGATTTAAAACTGAATAAATCCAAAACATTTTATTTTAAGGTCCTTTATGGAAACCCCGCAGCTTAAATAAACAATGCTGCAGATTTTAGTTACATCGGATAAAAAATACAACAGTTAAAACAACATAGCATAATGCAAAATAAACATTGCTGTAAAACAGTCGTGTTAAACTGATACTTTTGTGATATGGATAAACATTGCTGTAAAACAGTCGTGTTAAACTGATACTTTTGTAATATGGTTTAAAAAAAAAAAACATAATACATAATCATAATACAATGCTCCATATTTAAAAAAATCATACTTTGATAAATTAATATAGTAGATACGTGTTAATATCTGTATCACATCGATATCATAATACAATGCTCCATATTTTTAAAAAAAAAATCATACTTTGATAAATGAATATATTAGATACATGTTAATATCTGTATCACATCAATATCATAATACAATGCTCCATATTTTTAAACCAGTTTGATAAATTAATATAGTAGATACATTTTAATATCTGTATCACCACTAATGAATTATACCGTCTTTTCCTTATGTATAAACAATTTTTCAGATTAAACATCATTGCATATTACAGGTAAACAGCACCGTAGCATAGAAGAGAGGGTGCAAAAGTTTTTGGTCCAGACATGGGGTATGGCACACGACCATGTGTCTTGGCTATTTTATAGCCTTTTACAGTAAGAGCCTGTGGAAAACTATGGGAAAACGGCGGAGCTGTGTGTCCACTATATTCTTTCAGTACTCTATGAATGGAACTGTTCAGGTTCAAGGCCAATTCACATTCCCAGCATTTAGGCAGACCTTTTGATAACTGTCACTCCTGAAAATAAGCCTTATGAATTAAAAGTAATTTATTACCGGTGGTTCGAAAACAGCGATGATATCACTTATTTGTCACGCACACTGTCCATGCTGGCAGGCACTACCTGTGTGATTTTTTTTCTTCAACCCTGGTGAAAATGTAAGATGATTTTATTTTTATCTAAATCTAACATAATTGCTACAGTAAATTTGTAAAATATTTATTTTAAATGAACAGAATGCTTTTCAACTTCATTAATTTAGTAAGATTTTTTAATGAACGGCATGCTTTTCAACTTTAGTTAAATTAGTAAACTATTTATTTTATATATGATATATTTTAATTTATACACTTTTAAAGGAACACAATGCTTTTCAATGGGCTCAGGAACGTGTCACAAAAACAGATACCAGGCCAGCCACACGCTGGTGTGACAGAGAGAAAAGACTTCAGGGGAAACACTTGTGGGGTTTTTTCAACCACGGTGAAACAGTAAGATAATTTTTATTTTTGTTTAATTTATATACTTTTAATTGAACAGCATGGTTTTTCAACTTGAGTCAGTGTCAAATATTTGTGAATGACTAAATGTAAATTTTATAATCATTTCATTTAAATGAACATAATGCTTTTTCAACTTCTGTGTGAGATAAACTTTCAAGGTCCTCAGCAATGCGGAGGGAGGGGAAATTCCTGCTTTGACACACACACACACACACACACACACACACACACACACACACACACACACACACACACACACACACATAGACGCGCGTGCTCCCTATGTTTTTGAGACAGAGTCAGATAATTCATACATTGGATTGTTTGCAATACTTTTGTGGCTCCATTTTATTTAAACTTTTTGTGTGAGGTTTTGCATAAGCTGTATGTTTTTTCTTCAACTCTCTAATACATTTTTAACTGTTTGGAATATTTTTGTGACTCCATTTTATTTAAACTTTTTGTGTGAGGTTTTATTTTATATTCTTTTAAAGAACAGATAAACTTTCACCATTTTATTTAAACTGAAATGCTTGGTTCAGTGAATAGTTGTACATTTTTTATTTTTGTGGCTCCATTTTATTTAAACTGAAATGCTTGGTTCAGTGAATAGTTGTACATTTATTTCAACTTTTTGTGTGAGATTTTATTTTATATTCTTTTTTACAGAACAGATAAACTTCCAGCATTTTTTCTTATCACTTTCACAGCTCCCCTTGATAAAGCTCAGGGATGCGGTGACCAAAACACCAGCTTCAAGCAATCAAACTAACTGTCACACTTTTTTCTTGAACAAACTAACTGTCACATCACTTTGTAACTGTAACATCAAAGCTTATGTTAATATCGAAGGCCAATACCTCCCTTTTCTTGATCAAATGAACTTCAAATGACCAAACTAACTGTCACACATCCATCATTTTGACAGAAGCTGTAACCGCAAGGGGCGGAACTAGGTCAAAGGTAACCATCCATCATTTTGACAGAAGCTGTAACCGGAAGGGGCGGAACTAGGTCAAAGGTAACAGGAAGGGGCGGAACTAGGTCAAAGGTAACAGGAAGGGGAGGAACCGGAAGGGGCGGGACAAGGGGCGGGACAGGAAGGGGAGGAACCGGAAGGGGCGGGGGAAGATCAAAGGATAGACACGCCCACCTGTCAATCATAGGGTCATAAATCATTTTGACACTTGCTGTATGCTATTAACTACTGCACTGTAACGTTATCTAGGATATATCAGCCATTTTATAACTTATTTTAATGAGAATCGATGGCTTCGGTAGTTATTAACTAGAGAAGTTATCTGTTCTTTACAACATGTTTCCTTGTCAGCTCTGCGGGGAAACGTGTGGTACCCCTGTAACCTATGTGAAACATATGAAAATACACAGCAAAGTCTCAAATATTGTATTTCGTTGCTGCATACTTAACTGTAATAGGAAGTTTAAAAAAAATGCAGGTTTGAAATCTCACGTGTACAGACACCATAAAGGTCAGAAACCACAATGTGCACTACACTTTCCTTGGAATGTCATGTTGGTTTGTGTAGGGCCAAAAGTTCTACTTTACCTGAGTTCATTTCTCATGTCACAATGCACATTAAAGAGGGACGAAAAGTCACATGCCCTTTCAAGCAGTGTGGTAAAACATTTACTGTTAAATCAACATTTACCTCTCATTTGTCCAGAAAACATAACACAAATATAGGAGGCCTATTTGACTCCATTACAGCAAACCCTGAAGCCAGCTGCTCTCAGATTCAGGACATTGATGTTCAGTCTGATTCACAGACTGATGCTGGTGAAATTATGAGGAACCAGATGTTAGTCCTGAAAAGGTTGACGAGACTTTGTTTTTAAGGAATCTTGCTCTGTTCTATTTGAAATTGCAAGCCAAGCTACTGCTTCCAGCCTCAGTCATTCAGACAATCATTGAAGACATGCAGTCAATACATGAAATAAATCAATCCCATTTGCTTTTCAGACTTCAGGAAAAGTTAATCTCACTTAATGATGTGAGCACTCGAACTTTCTATGGAGGAGTGTGGAAAGAGCATTGTAGAGTTTTTTAAAAGCAAGCCTACCAACTTCGAAGTCAAGTCAATCCTTTCCAAAGATGATCCCATTGATTCAACTTACCAGATTGTTCAACTCCTAATGGCTCACTTCGTAGAAAAGCAAGGAGGACTCCTTTTTTTGTCATGCAAGTTTAAATCAACATAAAGGTGAGTAAATTATGAGAGAATGATCATTTTGGATAAACTATTCCTGTTCTGAGTACAAAAAGCCTCTTACCTCTGTAGAATATTATCAATGTTATCAGCAAGTATCACATTAAGATTTGTCAGTTGTCTTAAATTGTTATCTTAGACAATAGATGTCTGCCACTGCTGCTGACCTCGAAAAGACGGGTAACCTGCCCGTGAGTCCTCGTTTGATCCTGCTTGGTAAGTATATCATATTAGACATGTCTGCAATTTGTTTCACTAAAACAAGGCTCACACAAGTTTAACTATTATGAGAGGATTCACATTTATGTGCTTTATGCTAGAATTCACTGTCTTTGAATCATGTTTAATTGCACTGTGGTTTGAATTTGAGGACATTTTTATTCATCAAATCCAAGTTTGAATCTTTTCAATACAATCACTACACTTTATTGTATTGTAACCTTTTTTTCCCCTTTCGGAAGCTGGCTTAGCGTTTAGTTAAAAACACTAAAACAAGCTTTCCTTTTCCTTTTATTATTTTTATAGAGATATTGTAGGTTTTGTTATCTTGTAAGACATGACATTGTGTGCCTTTTTCAGGTTATAAAATAATTTATTAATTTCTCGCTGCCTTTTCTACAAAAAGCTCTACAGAGATCATAAAATAAACATTAATTTATCCATTACTTTTTGATCCAGGTGATAATCCAGGGCAATGGATGAAACGATGGATGATCAGCCTGGAAGGCCGAATAATCTGTGAGGGTGTGAAGCCAACTTTTCTCTCTGGACTTGCTGCATTGTTCTCTTTGTATTACAACTTCAATTTGCAGTACCAAGAGGAAGCAGCATCCACACTGGAATTCCTACAAAGGTAACAACTTTGGACTTATTTTATTTATTTCTAATTAATATGTTAGTATTAGTATGGTGACAATGGAATAGTTCACCCAAAACTTAAACTGATCCACCCTCAAGCCATCCTAGGTGTATATTACTTTTTTCTTTGAGCCAAACACAGTGGGAGTTATATAAAATAATATCCTGGCTTCCAAGCTTTGTAATGGCATTGAATAGATCCCGGGCTCTATCTTGCACCTGGCGCAAATGACTTTGTACACTGACGCATGTATCATTCCTATTTTGCACCCGCGCAAAGCGAACTTTTCCCTCCACAGACACACGTCGGTTAACTAAGAAATATACTTGTGCTCCCCGGGGCGGTACAGCGCAAAGAGGAGGCGTGTTCCGGCGCAAACTTTTCCATCATGCTTTTTTGCTGTTCTATAAAACAATTGCGCCACTGAGCAGAAAAAAAATAGTCTAAAGTCAATGGCGCGTTGCGCGTACATTCAGATGCTATTTTAAGCGCGCATGCTTGGCCATAATACAGAGTGTAAACAACGCGCATTCACTGTAGATGATATCTCTCATCTACACAGATGCATTTAACTTTTTGCAAATGATACATTATTATAAGGAAAAATATTAAAACACGAGGGAAATCATTGTTGTGTCCATGACGATGGGGAAAATAGGCATAAAGCTTACACATTTACCCAAATTATTATATGCATGTTTAACCGAAGCTTATTTGGGTGGGTTTGTCCCAACCCCAATGTCACTTCTCTTTCTTTTACGGCCCTGGCGAGAACATCGATCTCCTCGGCTGAGAACTGATTCTGAAGCGCGCCTGGTAAATGCGCCGTTATAATAGTATTGCGCCATGGAACTGTAGGGTCTGGACCAATCAGACACACACTAATTATTCATATTCACTATATTTAATGAATATAAAGGTCTATGAAACTCTCCCCCAAAACTAACCTCACAAATGAAGTTACTTTGTCAGCCGGGTGTCCGGTTACAGAACACTTTAAGACTGATAACAGACTTTACGACCTCAAAGGAATGTGGCCACATGCGCCACATGCTTAAGAGAGAGAGACCATCTTTAATTAAATAAACTTTGCGGTGTTACTCTGATCTATGAAGGAACATGCCTCACAGAAACTGTGATGATTTACTGTCTCGTGTACTATTAGGTATAACAACATGGTATGTTTGATTGGGGTGTATGTGGTTGAACGACCACCCAACGTTCAATATAACCTCACCTGTATCATGCTTCCTAGCAAATTAATCCTCATTTAATGACACACACTTTGATGTACATCACCTTCTCTTAGAATGCAATGTGAATTTGTTATGTCTATTTGAGCTTGAATGAACAGTCTAAGCATGCTGGGGACAAAGACCATAAATCAACTAAGAGCCGCTTCCCCTCTCGGACATGTCACCTTACTCATAGGTCCATTCAAACCTTAGGGGTTGTTTCTTTCTAAGGGTATATCAGAGGCAGGCAACAGTGACGGCCCTCTCTTAGTTTTTTCATCCAGCCGCAACACTGTTCTGGTGAGACTGGGGAGCCCCCTCCCCCTCCACGGGGGCCTCAGGGCCTAGCAGGCCTCGATTCCAACCAGATCCGGCCTCATGGAAAAGAGAGAAGACTCTCTCACAAAGAACCAAGGACAATCTCAGGAGTTTTGGAACAAAGACTCCAACCAACAACGACTCCAATCACCCATCCTTCCGACTTCCTCACTTCTCCTGGGTGCTCGGCGTGGCCTCAACAGAGTCCCAGGCCTTGCCCAAACCAGCCATGCGGTCCTGGAGAAAGAGAACGCTCAACCAACTTCCACTTGACACTGCTGGAACCATCAACGACTTCAATTTTCAACAACTTCAAGAATTGTTCCCATTACAAATGCAAGTATTCAATTCAATGAAATGTGAAAATGAAATTCTGATGGTTCTTCTTATAGACCCTCTTCCGGTTTCCAATTTCATCCTATCACTAACCTATTTATGTATTCATGTGTGTATGTTGTTTAGTTTATTTATATTCATATAAATATCTATATTTAGTTAATAAAACTTGTACATAATATGTATTTGGTTCTGTTTTGCTTGCAATACAAGTCACTTTACGATCACGGTTTTTGCTACTGGCTCAAAGTACAAGTACAGGCGAAGAAATAATTATTCTTCGGTGGCCATGGAAGATACCCTTTTCTTAGAATAAATTAATAATCAAAAGAGTTCGTTGGAAGAACTGATTAATTGATTGTAATATTAATTCAGCCACATCAAGTTAATCCAATTAACTGACCCAAATATTTATAATTAATAATAACAAGATATTATTGATTATTAATATTTCCAAAAAGCTGAGTTACTTACATAATGGTGGAGAATTTTAAGGCATCGTATTAAACATTGTATGCAAGCAGACAGTAATCAATCATATGTTGTCCCATAAGTTTTATTAACATCTCATACATGCACGTACAAGTTTCTGAGTAAATCAGCAAAACTATAGCTTGAATATGCCTTCCTACGAATGGCAGAAAGTTCACAAATGCTATAATGCATATTTAAATCGTACGATAAGAAACTCCTGATATTAGCGAAGAAAGCCTAATTCCAGATATAAATCGAGCATAAACCTTCTCTGACGAAGAAATCTCAGATTAGCCGCGCGCATAAATGGTACCAGAACTAATTAACCTGATATGGACGAAGAAATCTCCATTTTCAGCATTTTTGAATGTGATCTGAGCGATGTTCCTCAATCACCGATTAAGGCCTTATTATGCGTTACGTCATTGTATTCATATTAAACCGCTGAAGCGCTCATATGAAACAATCGCGTCGAATTAGTGGTATAAATTCTAGCTTAGCTAACTAGTAATTTGCCATTGTCTGTGAAAGAACGGTGCTGTTTTGATTTGTTAAAAAGAGTCACTCACACGCAACGTCGTGTCTAAGCGAGAGACTCAGTGCAAACTGTCAGCACAGCTCGATCGCTGCTCCGAACGATCTGTGTTGTTGGTTGGCATTGCGTCCGGAACGCGAGCAGGCGTTCCTATCTAGTTTTTCTGACAACAGCACCAATCTCACAGACCCTCGTGTAAACAAGCGACGGTTGTAGCCAATAGCTCCCTCAATCCTAACTTACACGCATGACTTACAAGTAAAACCCTCTACCTCGAGTGATAGTTTTAGCACCGCCTAAAAACTTAGACACGTTAGAGCGTAAAGTGTAACCTTAAACCAAAGACTATAGATTTTGCGTGATTTGAACTGAGTGATTTGAACACGAGTAATGAGAGTCAAAGCTCTTCGAGGCTTTGAATCAAAGGAGTCAACTGAGTCACAAATGAATCTTTGTTTGAAGCGCCCTCGCTGGCGACCCCTGCTGGTCAAAACAGTGGAAGTGTAGCGGAAACTCAAATCAACGGAACACCTTTTACAAACCAATCGCAAAGGTTTTATCAAAAGGTGTAATCAGGTAATGGCAATCCGCGAGCTACCTAATATCGTTTAATATGAGGTGTCTTTCAAGGCATAATATCTTAGTAAACCGTAGGGCTCGTTTTATGAAAGCTTGACTTGAAAGTCAATCAGACCCTTTATCAAATGCGTCATTAAATGTGTACGAATCTATAAAGTGATACGAGATCACATAGAGACCAGATACACAATGGTTCACGAACCGTTGAAATTTAAAACAATTTCGAAACAGCTATGACGCGTAACGAAGCCCAGTTTAATAAAATCACGTGACCTTAGCAGTGATACACTCCGAATGATTTGAGACGAATGATTCACCCTGGTGTCAGAGCTTCACGAAGCACGTCTCATAAGAGGGTTAAACCACCCTCTTCTCTCTCTCTTTCTCTCTCTCGACCCCTTCCTCTTGGTTTCACTTTCAGATTGAAACCCAGATACTTTGGGTTTTTATTTGTGTTTCTGTTATTTTTACTTAAATCTACCCCTATTTTATTTTGTGTATTTACACCTGTTGAGCCTGAATAGTCCTATTCAGTTAAATTGAATTTAATTAAATTGGGAATTTAATTAAATCAATTTGCTTAGTCAAGTTTCCCTCTAGTTACCAGAGCTATGAGAACACACAATGTTTACATACATTTTTTTATTTTTTTTTTATTTTATTTCAATTTAGTTATTTACGTTTGTTTCAGCCTGAATTCTTATATTCAGCTAAAGAAAAAAGAAGGGCTTAACTAAATTTGAAATTTAATTAAATTACTTGATACGCTTTCCTTTCCTTTTAGTTTTCTTAGAGCTATAAGGACGTTCTAACTTTACCTTTACCTTATTTTAGATCACTAGTCACTATCCTCATCTTCTCTCTCTCTATAGGATTACAATATCTAGTGACTGTTGTTTCCATAGCGAGTTACACAGGTCATTAATATCCTACTTCCTGTCTGTGTTTTACCCATCCTCACTCCTTAGCACCAAGCTAAGTACATGAAGTACGGCTAAACACAAACGCACAGTAGGCCCCAGACAGAACTGGAAACACTTCCCATTGTTTCTTCTTCTTCTTTTGGACCTTGAGATGTCTGTTGTGTCCCTGGTAGCTTAGTCTCACAGCAGCATAACCCATAAGTGACTCCTGTTTACCTATGTCTCCTAGCTAAACCTAAATAGGTAAAACACTCCATTCTTCCTCTTCTTTTCTGGTTTCATCCCATTGTTTTATTTTGGTTTTGCTCTATCTGTTACTCTCGTAGCACAACATGTGAGAAGAACCATCAGCATTTTTGAGTAATAGGTTATGACATGTAAGAGCCCAGTCATCAGTCGATGCTGCTTAAAGCACGTCAACTAAGATACTCAAAACTTTTTTTTTTGTTGTGTGTGCTCACCAATACTAAGTTTTAGCTGCTCCACATAGCCATTCTCCCACACAGATAGCTCACCACCTCTGTAGAAACTTGCATTTGCCTTTGCCATTTCTCTCTCGTGTTCCCACAAGTGTTCCAGTAGGCCTCAGACACCCAGCCCTGCCACCAGGACCACCTGAAGACCCGGCAGAGCAGTGTCATGGACATCCTTCAGCCTGAAGCAGGCAACGACCTGCCACGGCAGAGGAAGGAACAGTTAGGCAACAATGAAAGCAGACGTCTGACACCCAGCCTGAGCCACCAAGAGCTGACCAGCATTATCTTCTCCTTGGCCATGCTCCCACAGGCCTCAAACAGGAGGTAAATGAACTAACGCTGCCAGCCACAGGACTCCACAGAGAACGAACCCTGCTCAACGGGAGAAGGCACAGGACAGATGCAAGGACCCTGACAGAGCAGAGCAACTGAAAGAGATCATCAGTTTTCAGGCGGACGACAGCTCTGAGCACCTGCAAACCGACGGGTAAAGAACTGTTTCACTCAAAGAACTTAAAGAAATGGTTGAACTCAAAGAGAGCTAAAGCCATCGATGTGCAGCGGAAGTCCGAACACTGACTTAGCGATGCTGTAACATTATTGACGCACTCCATGTGGTCCAAAGAGAGCTGCAACAGTCCAACCCACTGCAAATGTGCCACACAAGAAAGATGGACCCTGCTGACCTTCACAATTTGCAGCGTAAGCTTCCCCAGCCCTGCACAAAGGGGGGAGGAGCCAAAGCCCTCGGCTTAACACTTCACCAGACAGTGCCCTGAGAGCCCCTGCAGCTGCAGGAGGAAAAGGTAAATCAGACAAACCCTGAAATGGCACATGAAGTGACACTCAACAATCTCAAGTGAAAGGTCAGAAACATCCCTGCCAATCTACGAGACATTGATTTTCACCTGCAGTCTCCAACCGGTATGGCACACCGAGACAGACTCCATCTGATCTGGACACATCCAGCCCAGCTGGGCCCTGCCCAAACACCAAGCAGGACAGACCTAGAAGGCCCTGTGCTACCACCACCAACTCCGAACGAGTTGTCTGTGGAACTTACAACGAACCTGTGACGGAGGAGGACACCAGCTTCAAGAAACTTTTCCTCCAAAACCAGTTAGTCACCATATTTTCACCTGCCCCCACGCAATGCCCACTCAACGATGTGTGACCTGATGCGGAAGGCCTCTAACACAGAAGGCCTCCCCAGAAAGGGTTCCTAAGACCCCATTGATCCTGAACTGCAAAACCAGAAGCCACACAGCATGAACACAATGCAAGACTCTGCTAAAAAGTCCCTGGTCAGCATAGGATATAAAACTTTTAAAGTAGATGAAAATGGGTGCTCAAAGAGCAGCAAGACTCTGCATTAGTAAAAATAGAATTTTACTGATATAAAGAAAATCTTGAATGGACGTGTAAGCCTCACCTGCCAACAGACTATGCACAACTCTTTTGAAACAAACATTTGCTACATGCTGGTTGAATTGGCACTGCTACATTAGTTTCCATGACAATGAAGGGTTACAGGAAACACTAGCTCCAAATAGGGCATACCTTGACGCCATAGTGTAGGAAAACCACCTGAGTTTTAAACTACTGTTAACCTACAGGCGTGCATTTGACCATTGCGGTCCAACTGGAACACAACATGCGATACGCATTTTGATCACTGGTTGCTGGCTTGTCTAAATGCAGCTAAAACGATAGCGGGAATTGACATCTCTACTGTAAGTGAAAGAGTCTTAGATTTCCAACTGGTATCAGTAAGTTCAGCATTAAAGCGTAAGTCTGTTTGACAAAGGAATCTCATCTCAGCAGCTTGTAAACTGTACCGATATCTATCCTGCTTTGGTTAAAGAAATCCAAATTGCAGTATTGCTAAACCTGTTTCTGAAAAAGAAAGCTCAGGACAGTGTTATATATACGTAGACCTGGGTGATGCTCCCCTTTCTACAATGTAAAGGCCTTACAAATTATTGTTAGATTGATGTAATTCACCTACATTTTTAGCTGCATCCACAAGCAGAGAGCTACCTAGCGATCAAAACTGTTCACTCGCTGAAAAGTCAGCATTTATGCATGAGAGGGACGTAACTATATAGGCTTAGACAAGCTTTGACTTACAGCAAATCTATTTCCTTACTTTGTAAACGAATAGAATAAGTTGTGTAAAGTAAAGAGAAGAGTTCCATGAGTAAAATTAGCAAATGCCAAAACACATTAGCATTTTACTGAATGTAACATCAAGTTCTTGAAAGACTTAAAGTATAGGCGCCCCCTTTTAACCCGTTTAAACATGCATAACTCAGTAAAATGTGTAGACATTCTTCAGGTACTGTTGAATTGTTCTGACATGCACTGGTTCCCATGACAACGACTTGTCACAGGAAGTGCTAACTCGTGACGTCATTTTGTAATCAAACCAGCCTAGGTGGCTAAGCTAACTTAACCTAGCGTCCATCCAGCTTAGGCTAAGCGAAGCTAACCTAGCATCCATCCAGCTTAGGCTAAGCTACATAATAACTTCTACAGTTAGCGGTTAGCATCATTTACTTGAAGCCTTAATTACAGCTTTTATGTATACAGCGCAAAGTATTCTAAAATACTTTCTTTAACCCCATTTAGGGTTTCTAATTTTTCTCTTTCCTTACTTTCAATTCTTCTCAGCTGAATTTCACCTTCACTAGTTTAGGCATAGTCCTTGCTGAGCGCTGTAGGCTAAATTTGCAGATGCCCTGGCAATTAAACCCAAGTTTAATTACATGTAAGCTGTGTAGCTAGAGAAGAATTATTATAGTTATGAGAATTTTCATCAGCATATTGACTAAACCTTTGGAGGGACACACACGGTGTGGTCTTAAACACGCAACAGCTGTGACCCACTAGGGAGTGTTGGTCCAGGCAAATCTAAAGGTTAGTCACTAGTGCTATTGATTATTCTCAATTTCAGATCATTACCGCTGTTTTGATTACTTACTTTATTTTTTTTATTTTATTCTTTTATTTCCACTTTGATAATAATAGCAGTCAGCTATTCCCTTGTCTATTCGGTCATCTATATGATTTAATTCCATTTCCTCTCTTGTTCGAATGTGGTTCTATTTCCCATTGGGCCCAGAAAGGAAACAGAGACACCTTTATTTGTGATTGTGTTTATTTTCAACAAGTGCACTCATTTTTGTGACCCTGCGACACAAGTAATTTCAACAATTACTAGGGCATAACTATAGTCCTGAGGATTGATAATAAGCATAATTTGAATAGGAAAGCTGTCCCTTTTCCTCCTATCCTTCACTTCGTCAAGCCGCAGTGAACCACCATTTAAGTCCAGAGAAATAATTTAGTCATAAGAACCATCTTAAGTCATTTATTTCATCTCGGCTATGCCCTTTCCAGGAAATACTCTAGGAACCACACAAGTCTTAGCCTCCTAACATCCACAGCTAAGATGATAAAGATACAAGAGACACATCACTAGCTAGATACACATGAAACACCTAACTTTATGCTACATATCTAGCGAACCCATTAAACAGTGGTTCTGAACTTTTAGGGTCATGAATTAGTCTCTCACCACAAGTGTGCCAAAATGTCACAGAGCCTCTGCTTAACCTGACCCCAACCTTCCAGCTTACCAAAGACTATGAGCAATTGGCATACCGGCGTCCTCGAAGCGGAAAGACTGTCCTAGCCAACAAAGGACGACAGTCGCTGAGATCTTTCCTCCCTTTCTCTCTCCCTCTCCCCTTTGTCTGTTCCAGGATGCTGCTGTGGTTAGTCTTCCTGTGCCTCCAGCCAACCAGAGGACAGCCGCAGTCGGTCATCTCACCAGGTCCGGTATCAGGCAGCGTCCCGAAGGAACAACCGGGACTCCTTATCACCAACTGCAGGACCCACACCCAGAGAGTGTATGTTCGACTCCACTCCCTCGCCCACGCTGAGGCCAATGTCGAACACATGCTCAACCAACTTGAAAAAAAAAAATGTCACACAAGCAGAGCCAGATGGACACAACCGCCACTGCCGTCGGAACTCTGTTAACATTGGCATGTCCAGTGTCAACGCACTGAACCTAGCCACCGTGAGACAACGTGTGGCTGAAATTCAAACTGAAATCCCACAGCTAAAAGGGCAACTCACAACACAGAGTGCCTCCCTGCCGTCCATCGGCAAGACATCGAAGGGAACTGTGGTAATTCTCAACACCCACAGCGTTCGGCTGAACCAGACAGTGAACTCCATGAAACAGCTGTTTACTGTCTTCCAGAATGACTTTACTCAAACTCAGCTGGTCTGCAGTCTCTGATCCAAGACACACGCTGCCCTGCTGAGGCCAAACCTAAATCAAAGCTGGAAACCTCATCCTTCTTCAAGAACCACAATTTCACCCTAACTCCAGAATGACAGGTGATACCCAGTCAAGGCACCTTCTGCCCCAACAACTGCTGCAGAGACCTGTACTGGGCTACTGTCCACATCAACCGCCGTGGAACGACCACCACTCCAGAAGACGCGAGCAACCAGAGGCCACCATGGCCTTCCAGCCTTCTATGACAAAGGTGTGTCTGATCTGTCGGCACTTTCAACTTCGATCATGGTTGTCCTTGAGGGGGACAACAACGGTCGAAAGGGGGGGATGTAGGGTCTGGACCAATCAGACACACACTAATTATTCATATTCACTATATTTAATGAATATAAAGGTCTATGAAACTCTCCCCCAAAACTAACCTCACAAATGAAGTTACTTTGTCAGCCGGGTGTCCGGTTACAGAACACTTTAAGACTGATAACAGACTTTACGACCTCAAAGGAATGTGGCCACATGCGCCACATGCTTAAGAGAGAGAGACCATCTTTAATTAAATAAACTTTGCGGTGTTACTCTGATCTATGAAGGAACATGCCTCACAGAAACTGTGATGATTTACTGTCTCGTGTACTATTAGGTATAACAACATGGTATGTTTGATTGGGGTGTATGTGGTTGAACAACCACCCAACGGTCAATATAACCTCACCTGTATCATGCTTCCTAGCAAATTAATACTCATTTAATGACACACACTTTGATGTACATCACCTTCTCTTAGAATGCAATGTGAATTTGTTATGTCTATTTGAGCTTGAATGAACAGTCTAAGCATGCTGGGGACAAAGACCATAAATCAACTAAGAGCCGCTTCCCCTCTCGGACATGTCACCTTACTCATAGGTCCATTCAAACCTTAGGGGTTGGTTCTTTCTAAGGGTATATCAGAGGCAGGCAACAGTGACCGCCCTCTCTTAGTTTTTTCATCCAGCCGCAACACTGTTCTGGTGAGACTGGGGAGCCCCTCTCACAAAGAACCAAGGACAATCTCAGGAGTTTTGGAACAAAGACTCCAACCAACAACGACTCCAATCACCCATCCTTCCGACTTCCTCACTTCTCCTGGGTGCTCGGCGTGGCCTCAACAGAGTCCCAGGCCTTGCCCAAACCAGCCATGCGGTCCTGGAGAAAGAGAACGCTCAACCAACTTCCACTTGACACTGCCGGAACCATCAACGACTTCAATTTTCAACAACTTCAAGAATTGTTCCCATTACAAATGCAAGTATTCAATTCAATGAAATGTGAAAATGAAATTCTGATGGTTCTTCTCATAGACCCTCTTCCGGTTTCCAATTTCATCCTATCACTAACCTATTTATGTATTCATGTGTGTATGTTGTTTAGTTTATTTATATTCATACAAATATCTATATTTAGTTAATAAAACTTGTACATAATATGTATTTGGTTCTGTTTTGCTTGCAATACAAGTCACTTTACGATCACGGTTTTTGCTACTGGCTCAAAGTACAAGTACAGGCGAAGAAATAATTATTCTTCGGTGGCCATGGAAGATACCCTTTTCTTAGAATAAATTAATAATCAAAAGAGTTCGTTGGAAGAACTGATTAATTGATTGTAATATTAATTCAGCCACATCAAGTTAATCCAATTAACTGACCCAAATATTTATAATTAATAATAACCAGATATTATTGATTATTAATATTTCCAAAAAGCTGAGTTCCTTACAGAACAATCGCACCTCGTTCATCGTGCTCTTAAAGGGAATGTGAAATAAAGCTCTTATTGGTTTGTTTCCCGTTACGCCCAAACCACACCTATGAATAAGGCAAGAGGCATTTATCCTGCCGGGAAAATAGCAACAGCGCCGGGATCCGCCCAAAAAGTTACTTGCGCTTTGCGCTTTGACACTTGCGTTTCAGATCGTTAAAATAGGGCCCCCCGAGGTTTTGAAGCTCCAAAAAGCGCATCCATCCATCATAAAATCCATACAACTCCAGGGGGTTAATGAAGTGAAGCGATGGGTTTTTGTAAGAAAAATATCCATGTTTATAACTTTTATAAACTATAATCACTGGCTACCGGCAACAGCTGTACGCACGTTCATGAGAGAGTCGAGTTCCGGAAGAATGTGTTTTGCTCTATCCTCTGCACTTCTGCATTCGTCAACACTAACCTAAGCCTTCGCTAAGTCTTCGCCATGCGTCCTACGTCAGGCCAGAGGTCACCCTTCCGCTGGAACTCGACTCAATCCTGAACGCGCATACGGCCATGCCAGAAGCCAGTGATTATACAGATATCTTTCTTACAAAAACACATGGCTTTTCTTCAGAGGACATTTATTAACCTCACTGGATTCATATCCATTACTTTTATGATTGATGGATGCATTTATTGGAGCTTCAAAAACATATTATTTAATAATACTCTGATTGAGTTTGGCTGGAAGAAGAAATTCATATACACTTAGGATGGTTTGAGGGTGAGTAAATTATGGGATAAATTAATGTTTTGGGTGAACTATTCCTTTGAAATCATTGTTCACTGAAGATATTCTCCTCTTATTTTTCAGACGTTTTGTTGGAATTAATCCAGAAAAGGGAACCAAGGCTGCAAGGGGAAAAGTGATGTCCAAAAAATCTGGGAAAACTGTGCAGAAGAAGACCGTAACCGTGTCATGTCTGCTGCAAGGAATACTGGAAGCAAAAGCGAGTTACTCTTTTAATTGAAGATAATAGTCAGAATACACGGGAACAACACAGTGCAGCCGATGGTGAGTGACACAGGGACTTCGATGATCAGGATCCGTGGGTGGGTGCAGTGAAGAGGTGAAGACAACGAAGACTCAAAACCCACACGACACGGCGATGAAGACGATGATGGCGAAGAAGACGAAGAACAGGAACATCAGGCAGGACAGGATACAGGAATACCAACACCGAGGACATCAAGACAAACGATCTGACAATGATGAGGAAACAGTGGTAAGAATATATGGAGTGTTGAGATAGAGTACAGCTGGTGATGAAATGATGATCAGCTGGAGCGGATCAGGAGTGCCAATCATTCACGCCCACATGCAAGTGCAATCATACAACAACATAAACAGGAGACTAGAAGAGACCAGAAAATACATCTACCGTGACAGTACCCCTCCTTCTAAGAACGCCTCCTGGCGTTCCCAGACACCCTTACCTGTCGATTGAAATCATCGATAAGGGAGTGATCCAGGATGTCTCTAGCAGGAACCCAACTTCTCTCCTCCGGACCGTAACCTTCCCAGTCCACCAAGTACTGAAATCCGCGTCCCCTCCGCCTAGAGTCCAGAATTCGATTAACCGAATATGTGGTCTCTCCATCTACGAGCCGCGGTGGAGGAGGGACCGGGACGGGCGGGTTAATGTGTGAATGAAACACAAGTTTAATTTTGGAAACATGAAACACGGAATGAACCCTCCTGTACGCTGGAGGTAATTTGAGGCGGACTCCCACCGGGCTAAGGATCTTAGTGACAGTAAACGGGCCAATAAATTTGGGTGCTAGTTTATTAGACATGGTACGGAGAGGAATATTCTTAGTTGAAAGCCACACTTTTTGACCAACGACATATACGGGAGGCCTTAACTGGTGGCGATCGGCCTTGGCCTTGGTGCGCGCTCCCACCTGGAGTAGAGTCTCTCGGGCTCTAGTCCACGTGGGTGACACCTCTGGATGAAGGCGTGGGCGGAGGGGACCGCAACCTCGGATTCCAGACTGGGAAATAAGGGTGGCTGGTAACCTACACTACACTCAAACGGAGATAGGCCCGTAGCCGACACTGGTAACGTGTTGTGCGCGTACTCTACCATAGACAGTTGTTGGCTCCACGAGGAAGGATTCTTGGAGACCAAACATCGCAACACTCTCTCCAAATCCTGGTTGGCTCTCTCGGTTTGACCATTGCTCTGGGGGTGAAACCCAGAGGACAAACTAACCGTCGCCCCCAGTAACCTACAAAACTCTTGCCAAAATTTGGACACAAATTGGGGACCTCTGTCGGAAACCACCTCTGTCGGGAGGCCATGTAACCGAAAGACGTGATCTACGACTGCCACCGCCATCTCTTTAGCTGAGGGTAATTTGGGTAAGGGAACAAAATGGGCCGCCATCGAGAGCCGGTCGACCACAGTTAAAACCACTGTGTTACCCTGAGAGGGCGGGATGGCGGTAACAAAATCCAGAGCGATATGGGACCAAGGTCTCGAGGGGACCGGCAGTGGCTGAAGTAACCCGTCTGGAGGTCGATTGGAAGTCTTACCAGTGGCACAAACCGAGCAAGCCAAAACAAAATTGTGAATGTCCCGAGCCATAAGTGGCCACCCAGAATCGTTGATTAACTAAAAATGTAGTCCGATTAACTCCTGGATGGCAAGCCACGTTGGAACCATGACCCCACTGAATAACGTCAGACCGTAATCCCTCCGGCACAAACAATCGATTCGGTGGGCAACCGGGCGGAGGCGTTACCCCTTCTAGGGCTTTAGTGACCCTCGATTCGACCTCCCATGTGAGTGTTGAAACAAATAGGGTTTCAGGCAAAATACACTCGGGAGTAGACGGGCGCTCGGAAAAATCAAATATACGGGATAGTGCGTCGGGTTTGATGTTCTTAGACCTCGGCCGATAGGACAAGGAAAACTCAAAACGACCGAAAAACAGAGCCCACCGAGCCTGCCTGGAGTTCAATCTTTTAGCGGTTCTAATGTATTCGAAGTTCTTATAATCGGTCCAGACGATAAAAGGTACCCCGACCCTTCTAACCAGTGGCGCCATTCCTCCAACGCTAACTTAACAGCCAACAACTCTCTGTTACCAATGTCGTAATTGCGTTCGGTGGGTGATAGTCAATGTGAAAAAAACGCGCAAGGGTGCATTTTGTTGTCCACAGGAGAATGTTGAGACAGCACTGCATCTACTCCCACCTCTGACGCGTCGACCTCCACCACGAACTGACGTGAAGAATCAGGGGCGACAAGGATGGGGGCTGAAACAAAGCGGCCTTTCAGTTTAGTGAACGCAGCTTCGGCTGCGTCCGACCACCTGAACGTAGTTCTGGGGGAGGTCAAGGCAGTCAGAGGTGCGACTAGTTGGCTGAAGTTGCGAATAAAACGCCGGTAGAAGTTGGCGAACCCCAGAAACCTCTGCAGGGCCTTGCGGGAATCTGGGTTTGGCCATTCCACCACAGCCTTAATCTTCTCAGGGTCCATTCGCACTCCTTCAGACGACACAATGTAACCTAAGAAAGGGACAGACTGTGCATGAAAATCGCATTTCTCCGCCTTGACAAAAAGCCCATTCTCTAGCAAACCTCTGAACCACTCGTCGAACGTGTTAAACATGTTCCTGGAGAGAAGAGGAAAAAATCAATATGTCATCCAGGTAGACATATATGAACTGATCGATCATATCTCGCAACACGTCGTTGACCAGTGCTTGGAAAAGCGTTGGACAGTCTAAACGGCATGACCAAGTATTCAAAATGCCCCCTGGGGGGTGTTAAAAGCAGTTTTCCACTCATCCCCCTCCCTAATGCGAACCAAATGATAAGCGTTACGCAAATCCAATTTTGTGAAGACGGACGCTCCCTGTAATCTCTCGAAAGCTGAAGACATCAACGGCAAAGGATAAGTATTCTTTACCGTGATGTTGTTCAGCCCCCGGTACTCAATACAAGGTCACAGAGAGCCGTCCTTCTTCCCCACAAAAAAGAACCCCGCCCCCGCTGGAGAATAGGAAGGGCGGATGAACTTGGTTGCTAGAGAATCAGAAATGTATTTCTCCATAGCCTCTCTCTCCGGAATAGAGAGAGCATATAACTTGCCTTTAGGCGGAGACTTACCTGGCAGTAAATCTATATCACAGTCGTAGGGACGATGCAGAGGTAGAGAAGCAGCACGAGACTTACTGAACACTTCCTTCAGGTCCAGGTACTCCATGGGCACGTTAGACAGATCCCCTGCTTCCTCCTGTAACACAGACATAGGCAGAGACGAACAAGCAGACACAAGACAAGACTTATGACACTCCTTGCTCCACTCCAGCACGGATTTGTGATGCCAGTCCACTCGGGGATTGTGTTGGATGAGCCAAGGGTGTCCCAGGACGACGGGTGACAGGGGTGAGTCCAGAATATAAAATGAAATAGTCTCGGAATGGTTGCCAGAGGTGATGAGGGTGACGTCTTCAGTGGAAAGGGAGATGGTGGGTATTTCTTGTCCGTTGAGTGCGTGAACAGCGATCTTGTGAGTGAGTGGTTTGCAGGGAATTTGAAACTTTTGAGCAAAACTGTAGTCCATAAAATTACCTTCGGCCCCTGAATCCAGTAGTGCGTGACAGTCGTGCTGGTGGACTGACCCTCTTAGTCTTACCGGGAGAAGGGTGGAGGTAAATGTCATAGCTGATGAGGTCTTCATGGCGGAGATCCCACCCGATAGTAGCCTCAAGTTTACTACCGGGCTGGGCCTTTTACTGGGCAGCTGTGGGCAAAATGTTCTGATCCTCCACAATAGAGACAAAGGCCCTGGGACCTCCGCCTCTCCCTCTCCTCCCGGGAAAGCCGAGCTCGACCCACCTGCATGGGCTCCGGATCGTAGTTGGGGCTGACCACGTCCCTGCCACTGGACCGAGGAACATCGATACCTACGAAGGTACGACTGAGCCAGGTCTATCAGTCCGTTAACGGTGGTGGGTAGGTCCAGGGCGTAGATCTCCTTCTGGACGTGGTCAGCCAGCCCATGCAGGAACATGTCCCACTGCGCCTCCTCGTTCCAGCCGCACTCCGCCGCCAAGGTCCGGAACTCAATGGAAAAATCTGAAACAGACCTTCCCCCCTGTCGCAGCTCTGCCAGAGTTCGGGCTGCCTCACGACCCGAAGCAGCCCGATCAAACACCTTCTTCATCTCGGCGGCGAGGGTCTGGAACGAGGCGCAGCATGGGTTTTGGTTTTCCCACACCGCCGTCCCCCATAGAGCCGCTTTTCGAGTCAGCTGGCTTAACATGAAGGCTACTTTGGCTTGTTCTATGTTAAACGTGCGAGGGTGCAGTGCGAAGTGCATGGAACAGCGGGTGATGAATGCTCTGCAATGAGTAGGATCTCCTCCATAAGCCTCGGGTACTGGTAGGCGTGGTTCTGACTTGGAAGGGTTGTCTGGGGGTGTGGGGGGAACGGCCGGTGTGGGCGGCGCAGTGGGAACACGCAGGTGTTGGATCTGCCGGGTGAGCTCGGACACCTGCGTCACTAAGGCTTGCACTGCGCGACCCGTGTCGCCGATTTCTCTTTCCTGGGCGTCCATTCGCCGAATGCTGTGGTGGATAAAATCCTCCAATGATGACGGTGATGCACTCGCTGCTTCCATTTGACGGTCAGATCGTTCTGTCATGTCTGCTGAAAGGAATACTGGAAGCAAAAGCGAGTTACTCTTTTAATTGAAGATAATAGTCAGAATACACGGGAACAACACAGTGCAGCCGATGGTGACTGACACAGGGACTTCGATGATCAGGATCCGTGGGTGGGTGCAGTGAAGAGGTGAAGACAACGAAGACTCAAAACCCACACGACACGGTGATGAAGACGATGATGGCGAAGATGACGAAGAACAGGAACATCAGGCAGGACAGGATACAGGAACACCAACACCGAGGACATCAAGACAAACGATCTGACAATGATGAGGAAACAGTGGTAAGAATTCATGGAGTGTTGAGATAGAGTACAGCTGGTGATGAAATGATGATCAGCTGGAGCGGATCAGGAGTGCCAATCATTCACGCCCACATGCACGTGCAATCATACAACAACATAAACTCGAGACTAGAAGAGACCAGAAAATACATCTACCGTGACAAACCATCAGTACCAAAGTATCAAATCTTTTAAAAAGACTTGTGGACTTTGAGTGGCACTTCATTTAAAATGTAACTGACACCCCCCACACATGCAGTTTGTTTTCAGAAACTTGGTGGCCTGGAGTGTTATATTTTGTTACAGAGATGTTTAGATATTAAAATGGGCTGGTGTTTGTTAAAGGGATAGTTCACCCCAAAATGAAAATGCTGTCAGTAATTACTCTCTCTCATGTTGTTCCAACCCCGTAAGACTTTCGTTCATCTTCGGAACACAAATGAAGATATTTTTTATTAAATCTGAGAGCTGGATCACTCCCCCATAGGCTTCTTAGAGATTGAAATGATTAAAGGAATCGTTAAAATAGTCCAAGTGACTACAGTGGCTCAATCTTAAGTTTATCAAGCGACGAGAATACTTTTTGTTCGCAAAAAACAAACAAAAATAACGACTTTATCCAAGTATTCATTTCCTTCTCTGTGGGCCTTGTTGTGGCAAAAATTCTGTTAAACATCATCACTGCGTAAGAGACACTCAGAGTCACTCAGAGCGTATAGCTGTAAAATTATAGTTTTATACCGTAGCTTTCAAAACGGTATTTAGCTGTAAATTTCATAAACAGTAGCCCACCGTATTTTTACGGTATGATGCTGGCAACCACAGCTGCCAGTAGTTTACCGTTTTTTTACAGGATTATTTTTTACAGTGACTGGTCGTGTGTTATTGGTTAAAGCTGAAGGTTTATCGAGGTTGGTTTATAATGCTCAGGTGTTAGAAGTACACCCCTCACTAATTAAAAGTATAGACACTAAACTCTTTAAATTTATTTGGAAGAACAAATCACATTATATTAAAAAAGAAAATATTTGTAGATCAAAAGTTAATGGAGGATTGAATGTTTTGGATTTTAAGACTTCTAATATGATATTTAAAATAAAATGGCTTCAAAATTATTTAAAAAATATACAAAGTATATGGTATACGGTACCTAATTATATCTTTCAAAAAGTAGGTGGTATAGAATTTATACTAAAATGTGATTATGATGTTAACAAAATACCCGTTAAACTTGCAAGTTTCCGCAAACAAGCTTTACTTTCATGGACTCTAATGTATAGTCATAATTTTTCCCCTCATAAATGTACTATTTGGAACAACAGATGTATAAGGATTAGAAACAAATCAATTTTTTTTGAAAATTGGTTCGTAAAGGGAATCATTTGGGTTAAACAGTTGATAAAAAATGATGGTGTCTTATACAATTATAATGAGTTTGTTCATATATATAACTTTTCAGTTGATCCTGTCCAATATTTTTGGATTTTGGGTTTTACATGCCATTCCCAAGGAAATTTTGAGATTATTGGAAGGTCATAATAATTGTTCTCTACAAACAACAGTAGAAGAATTTACTTCTTGTATTAAATTGCAGGGTAAGGATTTCACAAGTTCTGGATGTAATATTTTTTTGCGGTCCCTCCTTCAATCTAAATGTAAAGAACTTAGTAATTACTTGCAAAGTAAATTTATGACTCCTGTTAACTTTGAATAAATTGATGTAATGTTAAAATGTTTCTCATTTGAGGGTGAAAAAAACATTTTGTTTATTTTTGATTTAATTGTTATAATTTCCCGTTACTATATTCATAAGGTCAAATGGATTGGAAAAATACCAAATTAAAATTGATGTTAAGATATATTTAGAAACTATTTCCAAAAGTAAAAACCTGAAAGCTATGAAAACTAAACAGCTGTTTGACAAGTACAAACTTTTTTTGTAAAAATTCTTTCAGTAGCCTATTTATTATTATTTTTTATTTATTTACTTTCTTTAATTTTTTTTTCTTCTCTACCCGTGACATGTATGATTATATGTACTCTTGTATGTAAACTGTTCTGTTATTATTAAAATTCAATAAAAAAAATAAAAAAAAAACCTGAGGGCAGATGGAGTGGAGATTGGAAATCCAAATCCCTCAATGATCGCGGGTTTTCTTCTTTCCGCACATCCCTTTCTTCAATGACGTAAATTTTACTTGATTTTTTAAAAATTTGCTTCAAGTAGCCTACTTAATTAATGCGTGTAAATATGCCAGAGAGTCATAAGTTAAATTTACTTGTCTGTTGGATGTATAATATTTACAAGTAAAAATTGAGTATATAATTAGGATTTACTTAATATTCTAAAGGTTTCACTTTTACAAAATTATTCTTAGCAAAGATACATGATTTTTCCAGTTTTATTTACTTTGCCATAAAATCATTTTTTGCAGTGCACTCACGTTTGCTTAATGGGAGAAGTTAGATTTCCCCTTCGGCACTATCTTTTTGACATCGGGCTTGACAGCTGTCAGGCTTATGCGCAAGAAGTCCTCCAAAGACTGGTTTGACAGTCAGGTTCCTCTCATGCATTTTTATAGTTCATTTTTGAGAATGCAGCTTCAGAGGTGTTTGTTGATCCGAACATGGTGAGTACATACATGGCCAATGTCTTCAGTGTGTCATACTCTTAGGGACATACTCTTAGTGGAGAATTCTCCACCTGGGCTGATCCCACGAATCCAATGACATCCCTGGAAATGGCAAAGTTAACAAATCTGGCAGAGAAATTTTCCCTCAGCTGTGTGATAAATGTCTTCATGTTCTCTGTGACCTTGCTGTGACCCACTGTCAATGGGTTAAAAATGCAACGTTGCACATGTATTCTGTGTCTTGCATGATGTGCAATATATGATTTAATTTAAAAATGACTAACTTTAGTCGATTTGCAAAGATATGTGAGAATAATTTAGAATCATTATTGACTACAGTTATAGGCCTCCAATTCTCTATAAATCTTCAACCGGCTTAGGAATCAGTGTAATCAATCCCTGTAACATAGTTGGCAACAATACTTAATTTTCCAAAATTCTAAGATATCTTATAGAAATTCTTTGTAAAATACACAGGTCAAAAAACGATGGCTTGAAACAGAAAATCTTCCTCTTTGTCACCCTCCCGCACATTAGGTGGCGGTATCCTTCTTTTCAGTCAATTTGCAACTCGCCAGTAAATGCACAGAAGAAGAGCGACACGATATAACGCTGCGACGCACTTTCATGTCTGAGCTGAATCGACTGAAGAAAGGTTTGTGTTTGTAAGCATTTGAAGCGTAAAAAACATTTCATTCAATGTTATAGTTTTTGCAAGCGCTGTAGAATGAATGGATTATTATTTAACGTGACATTGTAATGCTGTATCTAACATTTATTAGTCTTTTTTTTGAGTAAGGTGCATCCACACAAAAGTAATAGAAAAGATGCGTCTCATTTTCTTGGTTAATAACTGTGGAGACGTCCCCAATGCAATATAATTTACATTTACATTGAATGAGCCTAAAGTTTTTCGTCGTGGGAATCACTTTTTCTCTCTTCAAACATTTTAGCTTTTTATTTCGGGCATACAGGTCACAAACCGCTCGTTTACTTTGAAATACCAAAAAGGAAAATAGTGCTTTAATTATTGACCATCATTGAGGAAAACAGAAGAAAAAAAGCAAATAAGCATTAAATCGAGACACTGGCAATTATTCGTATTAATTATAGGTAGTACTATTATAAATTGAAGCTATGGCCCTTTACTGAGTTTTGCCCCATTATCTAAACACAGCAAACACGGTTTACGAAGAAAAATTAAACCACAAACAAGGAAAAATGGTGTCCTTGTTCCTGCGGATATTTATGATTTAAAGTGGAGTATGTGCAATACTAAAGAGTCTGATCAACATTGTATTAAAGAAAGCAAGAAATGAATGTTCGTATTCATAGAAACATCACATTAAAGAGCATTAGAAATAGGCTAGACATAATTAAATATTTGATGGAAAGTATAACCTTGAGTAAAGACTACACATTTTACATTAATAATGTGCATTATATATAATAATGTGAATTTTTTCATGCACTTATTTCACTTTGATACAATCAAGTATTAGAACAAATTAAAGTTGTTCAAATAAGTGGATATTTCCAGCCCAAATTTCTCAAAAATAACTAGTTTGATCATCTTTAATGTGTCCCATCCTCTGGCTTTGACTGGGTATGATTATATTTAAGAAAAGATTGGAGATATTTATTATGATTTATGCCACAACAATAAAAACAGTAACTTGCAGCAACACTGGAACATTATCGCACACACATGTAGGTAACAATGAAATGTGAAGTAATATTGAACTGTTTGAAATATTGATACTTTAAGTTTAACAAAGTTAGTTTAATTTTCTTTGTCAAAATTGGCAATCTTCCATTGACAATAATGCAGGCATAAATTCGATTATGTTTCTAATCGGAGTCTGATGTGATGACATGCAGACTGTGATGAAGGCCTATTTATTGCACTGACAAGTTGTAATGGGAGAAACGGAGCTGTTCAAAATTCCCCACAGAAGATTTTCCAATTAATCTTTTTTTTAAAAATGGTCAATTCGATATCAATTCTCAAAAACCACGAATCAGTCTTTTTTTATTTCAGCAAGCATTAAACATCTGATTTTAATGTTTAAAATTTATCTGATTGACGTTATAGTCCCACTCCGATCATATTTTGAGGTATTTTTAAACATTCCCAGTGGTCTTTAAATTATGATTATGCCATTTTTAGCCAAAATCACAAAACCTGTGCCGTTTTCTGGGACTTTGCTTCAGCAGAGCGGTAGTAGCTCATTAGCAATTTGCTTATGCGTTGTGGGCGGAGCCGTTGGCACGGAGATGACCCTCCCCCTCCCCGTTGCTGAGAGCTCTGTCTCTCCCGCTAGCTTACACCCCCAACCTGTCATTACCGGTGCAACAAAAATGGAGAACAATATTTGAGCTATCCAGCCGTACAGTTTTGAGCCAGATGCCAGCTCGGACGAGGAACAAGAGGACGTACATAGATCTAATCGTCTACAAGTGGATGTATCAGAATGGTATTGTTTTTGTAATCTCTTGAATTGACTATTTCAGGCCAGTATCTCTAATAACATGTTAGTAAATAAATATGTTTGTGGACTCCAAACTTTAGTTTTGACGATTGCTAGACGGTGAAAAGTGACTTATTTGTTACAGTATGTGTTCCAATTTCAGCGCCACTATCGGAGCTCTGTTCACAATGACATGCAACGGCTTGTCTGTGTGTATCTGACCCTGCTGCTGAGTAAAATTAAACACAAAACACAAGTTCAAAAAAGCCATTGTAAAACGCATCACATTACATTATAATCTACATCACTTTAACACAGATGAAGTTAAGTTAACAGAGAGTTGCCACATTATGCAGCAGTGCCGTTTTTGGCCGGTAGATAGCTGAGGTAATGAGCAAACAGACGGGATCGTTGAATTGGCTCCTGACAGAAAAGCGCCACTTTGGCCGCACTGTGCTATCAAACAGGCGGGATCGTTGAACTAGCTCCCGACAGAAAAAAAATAAACTTACCGGTAAAGACACAGGGTGTCCAGTTGATGGTGTCTTGATGGAAGGCACTGCATCCGGGTTCAAAAACAATTTACTGACGAAGCCCATTTTTTTCTCCTGCCAGTTGGTGAAACAGTCTTCTGTGAGGTGCTGACCACAAACGATGTGTGGTTTTTAACATTGCCGTGACCAAGGAACGTAATCCATCTATCTCTCACAGCAACATGTTTTGGTGAAGCATGAAAGCTAATACCACTATCTCTCCTCTTAGCATTGCAACCCGCTAACCGCACATTGATCCGCCATCGTCTTCTCTACTCCTCAGAACCTGAGCGGGCGGGGCGGAGGGGAGTATGAGCTTGTGTCCCCGCCCAGTGGAGTTACTACGTCACAACTCCAGTCTATTTTAGCCGGCATTTTAGTGTCTGCTACTGATTCACAGCCATTTGAATGTAGAAATACTCAGAAATACAACTTTGAGCTTATTTTTCTCAAGATATGTCCTCTAACATCAGAAAAATGCCACAAGAACATGTTAACACCTAGAAAAACATTATTTTCATCGGAGTGGATCTTTAATCTCATTTACTAGTCTTCTACACTAGTGCTAAACTTCATAAAATTACAACACACAAACTATCATTGATATGAATCCAACTCACTAAGACTGTCGACAGTTTATTTTCCATGCATCATTTTATTACATCCATGTATGTGGTTACAGTCAAATCATATAAAACAGTGAACTCGCTCCGGAACTCCGGATTTTCCCTCCTATTGTTTGTCGCTCGTGAAATTCGCTTCTCATTTGCATAAAGTTGAGATTTCTGAACTTTTGTGTTTCGCGTTAATTGACACGCCCACATTCTGTCGCCAATGGTCACTGCCGTTCATGTCGCCAGAAATCGTCCGCCCTCCATTGAAATGAATGGGATCATGTCGCTTTGTCGCTGCGTGTCGCTGCCGGTGTGAACGTGGCTTAATGTCTCAAAGCACATAACATTACAATAATTTGGACCGAATTCAGTGACTGGATGTTTTTGGTCCTGAGACTTCAACTGAAGATGTACATGTTTTAAAATTTACACCATTTCTATTAGGATGTTAAGAGAGTTTCAACCAGAATAACACATAAGTGTTTATTGAAAAAATTGCTTACCCTAACTTTAACTCCCTCTCTGACACTCCCTTACCAGTGTATTGAACTAGAGCTGATTGAGACGCACCCACAGATTTAGTTTGGATTTATTTATTTTTGGTTAATTATTCTCATTCTATTATCTTAAACAGGACAGAGTGTCCAAACACAGAAAAACTCCCGGTGAAGCAACTGAGATCCACAGTGACACAAGATGGCGTTTATTAAAGAGGAGAGTGAAGAAATGAAGATTGAAGAAGTATTCAGTTTGAAACAAGAAGATACTGAGGAACAAATAGGTTGGTTTCACACTCAAAACTGGACTCAATAATTTAAAATCTCCATGTCTACAGAAATGAATGATATTTTTAAAGCAGTTTTATTTGACGTGTAGTGGGTCCCTCTTGGGCAGTAGGGGTGGGAATCTCTTGGCACCTCAAGAATCGATCACGATTTAGAAGGGTGCGATGATAAAATGATTATTGATGCATCTTTTTTTCTATACAGGATTTCTTCTTTTCTGATTGTGACATTAGGTTAATCTTTAGTAACCTCACGATCCGATTTGATTCAGTGAGTCATGATTTGATTCAAAAACGATTCTTGATCTACATATTTTTTATTATTAATTAGGTTACCGACTTTAAAACTCAAATTTATTTGTAATTTTTTTAATAACAATTATTTGTACATAATTTTAGTGACAATTTAATTACTTGTATAATTATAAATAGGCCTAGTTTTTAAAATAATTTAAAAGTTTTAATCAAATTGTGTAAGAATTTTCAGCTAACAGTATAGCTTCAAAACATGCAAGCAAATGACATACAAGCAAGTAAATAATAAAGAGGAACAAAAAAACATTACAAGCAATGAACAAATGAACATTACAAGCAATAAACAAAGAGCAACCCTTTACAATGCAAGTAAATCACTCGCATATGCTACCAAATCTTCACTCTGGGCGACTAAATAATGTCTATCATTAGCCATTGTCTAATAAATTCTTAGATTTTACTCGCCAGAGTGTGTGTTAGCAGCCAAGCATAATATTAGCATAGACATATTTTCACTCACTGAATTCTGACTGAGCGCTTCAGGGTTTCACTCTCCGTCAAGCGATCTGTACAATTTCGATTCAGCTCAATGGATGCGCAGGGTATTTGACGTACCGTAAAGTCTAGTGTGAAGGCGCACGACTCGCTGTCACTTTGCTGAGAGTGCTGTTTCTCTCTCACACACACGCAAAGAGAGAGAGCAAGAGTCTTGCATACCACACAGAATCGCCACGCTACAGGTAAATTATATTCTTTGTTGGATTTTCCTGTCAAAATAAGTTCATTTGAGATTATTTGAGGGGGATGCAGGGCTCGCAAAATTTAAAAATCGCTGGTAGCCCTTCGGGCAGGCACTCTGCAGATTTTGGTAGCCCGAAATTAATTTTACTAGCCCAAATAAAAAGACCAATTTTAATGTAGAAAATTGGTTAGGAGTCAAAACATTGAGCAAAAACTTTTTCAAAACACAAATATCAACAAGTGCGCAGCTCCGTTGTTTTAAAGTCTGACAAATATCGAGGCACCCGATGGACAATATATGATGCTGATTTATTTATTTATTTGGCCGATTTTCTAAGTAATAACTTGTAGGTTTAAACTTCTACATATTGTACATTTGTTTAGCAAAATGTATATTTTATTAGAATTATTGCGCTCCTATTGTGTTCAGTCTGTTTTTTGCGCATGCGTGCGGAGGCGCTCGTTCATGGAAATCTGTTTAGTTTAGTGGAGATTCACTCCTGACAGCAAAATAGAAATTATTTGCATGAGTTTCTAAAAATGGCCGCAATGGTCGCAATTTCGAGCATCACTAACAGTATTGTTTCATTACACATTGTCTCATTCCATATTAAAAACAGATATCGATATTTTGTACAAACTCGATATGGCCCTAGTGTGAATGTCTATTTATGCTCAGAAAGCCATAAGAGTATACCATTTGCGCGCTGTGAGACGCGGTGATCTGGATGTGTGTTGCTATACACACAAAACACGAGTACCAAACTGAGAGACGTGGGTACTTTCCAGTCTACGTGCGCTTCAATATTTAAATAGGTAAGGCTTAAAAACACGAAAATTATTGTTTTCCTGGGAAGTTACCATGTAGTCCTCTTCAAAAAAGTTATCAGGCAGAGGGAGACTGGCGATCTGCTTGCAGCAAGAGGCAGTGTCACGTATTCCACAACAACGCTTAGCTGCCCGCGGATGCGCCTGCCTGTTAATCTGTTTTTCAACATCTCTATTAATCAAATTAGGCAGATTAATAGGCAGGCTTATCCGCGGGCAGCTAAGCGTTGTTGTGGAACACGTGACACTGTCTCTTGATGCATGCAAGACATTGCCAATGTCAATATTAGTGCTGTCAATGTTAACGCATGCAAATTAATTTTTATCCACTTTGACGCGTTAAAATATTAACTGTTTTAGCATTGGTTTATTTTGTCATCCTTTGGGTAGCATTACATTATATAATCCTGCTCTTATTCATGCAAATGCTTTTAAACCATTCAAGCGCGACAAGACAAGAGACCGCGCTGTCTGTGAATGTCCCGACGCGTGCACACGACACACAGAAAGACGCGCACCAGTATCGTGAGCACAGACATCGCACCAGAATACAGTTCTCTTTTGCGCTTGAACGAACAATAACAATAAAACAGTGGTTCTCAACTCCAGTCCTCGGGACCCACTGCTCTGCACATTTTTTATGTCTCCTTATTTAACACACCTGATTCAGATCACCAGCTTGTTAGGAGAGACTCCTTGATCTGAACTGAGTGTGTCAGATAAGAGAGATATACAAAATGTGCAGAGCAGTGGGTCCCGAGGACTGGAGTTGAGAACCACTGCAATAAAATATGCCAAAACTTTGAGTATCTTCATAACATAAGAGCAGTCGTAAATGAGTTAAAGTCTTAAATGAACGTAAAGAGTAGCGAGTAAATGAGTCGCGTGTGAGATCTGTATCATGTGCAGCAGGTCTTAAAGTGACAGCAGCCACTGAAGCTGTCTGTCATTAATTTTAATCAAAGAACAAAGGTGACAGAGAAAATTACTCGCTGATATTGACTAAAGAACTTTTGTAGCTTTAATTAGGGCTAGGCGATAAAACGATATGTCTCGCGATCAATATCAATTAAAAATGCGTTCAATCATTTTTTTTCTTCTAAAAAATAATAAAAAGTGATAGCTTTCAATACACTGTAAATATTGAATGGCTATAATTAAAATTTACACTGGGTGGGAAAATCATTGAGACATCAGTACCTGTCTTAATGTCAGTAATACTGGCCTTCATTCATAAAAAAATAATAATTAAAGTTGACATGTTATGTCTCTTTTCACAAGATGTAATATAAATCTTTGGTGTCCCCAGAATGAGTCTGTGAAATTTCAGCTCAAAATACCACCCAGATTTATTATAGTTTGTCAAAGTGTCCCCTTTTGCTATTGCGTTAGAACTGGTTACACTGTTGAAAATCAAATGGCGGCGCTGTGGGTGGAAATGTGCAGATTAAGGGGCGGTAATATTATAATAAGATCCTCTTCCTACATCAGAAGGGGAGCGAAATCGGTAAGGCTTATTTTTTGACATGTATGCAGAGAAAGGCTTACTAAAAAAAGGTTACTGGGTTATCACTTTTCATGTTTTCTGGGTTGGTAGATGCTCTGGGGACCTGATTATTAGGGGTTTAAATCTACACTGGTCTCACGGTTCGGTTAGATTACGATTATATCATTGATTCAGTTCAATTCGATATCTCGATGCATTACGATCTACTGCATCCTCAAGTTTCAATTCGGGAAGTCGCAGTGGCAGAAACAGTGACTTTCCAGTTTAAGTTTCAAGGGAGGAAAGTCTGTCTTTACCAATAAGAAAATTAAATTGTCAAATCAATTTTGTTTTAAAGAAATGTTCATTTAAAAGCAGCGCTCATTTACCAGTGTATAATGTTACCCTATGCGCGCACCGAGTCTGCTGTTGAAGGTGACGATCATCCATTTTGATCACGCGTTACAACACAGAATAATGGTAATTTGACCATCGGGTGCGGGTACTTAAATCAGAGAAAATTATTGGGGCGGGTGTATGATTTGTTTTTGGCCGCGGATTCGGGTGACGTTGGAGCTCATCCACTTACTCTAAAGCAGTCAGACTCTGCCAGGCGTTAACAGCTCGGGGTGAAAACGGCTAACGTGGTTTATCAAGTTAGTGGTATTACTTCCTGCATATTCTATCTGTGCGTGACATGAGCGCACACAGTGCGTGTCTTCTCCAGGCCGTACTTACCAGGTTGTTCATAAAAGCCGGAATGTGCCCAGATGTAGGCTTTTAAAGTAGTTGGGACATTTTTTAACTAGGGTCTAGCTTGCCACCGTTTTTTTTGACAATACTTCGAACATCAACAAGAAGTGACGTCACCCAACATTGCTTAGAGCACCTTTAAAACTCAGCTTTGATCATCAAAATTACATATGTAAACGTTTTTTCCTTCAAAAGTTTAGAGACATAAATTTCTTAAAATGAATGTCACTGCAACCCAGTTTTATCATATACAGTGGTCAACTATCGAAGCTGGAGTCTTTAGTCTTTCTCATGATAAGAACAAGAAAGAGTGTGATGTTGAAAAGTGCAATGAATGTTGAACAACAATAACCTGGGGCCGTCGGAGATATTTGAACATAAAGGGGTAACCTCTTAACTGTCAGCCCACTGACAGTATTTGGCAGTATTTGATTTGAATTCATCCTCTAATAAACGTGTAAAAAAACACTTATGTGCGTTAGGGGTAGGGATGCACCGAAATGAAAATTCTGGGCTGAAACCAAAAATTCTGGATGCGCTTGGCCGAAAACCAAAAATTTTAAATATCAATAGGGTATATCAATATATAATTCTTTATTTGGTTTTGTGCAGCATAATCAGATTTAATAGATTTTGTGACCTATTATCAGATACCAGGGAGAGGATCAGTGAACAAGAGGGTGGCGTCACTTGAACAGCGTTGCCCAGCACGGCTATTCATACCATGTGACAGCACAGTAGGGGACAGCACAAATTTCATGTCAGCATGTTTTTTTTAGCAGACTTTGCCTTTCCGTTGAGTCACCGGGAACGATACATACGCTTGGGCCGTGAGCGACTGAGCAGAGCGCATAACACACGCGGATATTGCAGCGGAACATTGAGCAAACCGCGCTGTGAACACGGTGCAGAGAGCACAGCGCACTTACACAGCGAACACGCTTCGAATTTGTGCTACTTTCGGAAGCGGAGCCGCTCGCAAAGTCACAAAACATGCTGAGCCAGAGTAAAACCTGATCGCTGAACAAAGAAGGGTGGCATGGCATATTTTCTGCCTTTTTTCTCTTTTGGCCAAAAGATTAATAATTCGATCAATTTCTATGTAATGTTACTTTGTTAATTTTATTCCTAACTTCATTCACTCACTGACTTTTTACATAGAACTATTTTGAATTTAAATGTATATTTAATAAGCACTTTGTTTTATGGTCTGTACTGACAATGAATATATTTTTTTTATTTTGTGTACAAATAGGATAAGGTAATATTACAAACTGTTACTATGCATTTATTTTGGATTTATTGTCAGTACTAGGCTTGCAGTTTACATGGGTAGGGTACTTTATACTGTGTATGATGACCGTGTTTGTCCTTCACCACGAAAGACCATTGATGTCTTTTGTTTTGTGCTGTGCCATTAAACTGGTGTCAACTTGTATTTGTCTTTTTTCATCTTAGACCTGATGGTGCTGAAAGAGGAGAGTTCCAAGGAAATGGAAGAAAAAGATAATTATGAGAAACATCATGATTTCATGACTGGAAGAAAATCTACACAGATTGAAAGGACCTCACGGAAAAGAGCTAAAAAGACTGGAAGTAAAAAGAATTTCACCTGCATACAGTGTGGAAAGAGTTTTGATCAATGTGGAAACCTTAGAGTCCACATGAGAATTCACACTGGAGAGAAACCTTTCACTTGCAAACATTGTAAAAAGAGTTTCAATGAAAAAGGAAACCTTAATGTTCACATGAGAATTCACACTGGAGAGAAGCCTTACACCTGCCAACAATGTGGAAAGAGTTTCACTCAAAAAGGAAACTTTACAAACCACTTGAGAATTCACACTGGAGAGAACCTTTTCAACTGCCAACAGTGTGGAAAGAGTTTTAGTGAAAAGGGAAACCTTAAAGTTCACATGAGGATTCACACTAAAGATATCTCATTCACTTGCCAACAGTGTGGAAGGAGTTTCACTCAAAAAGGAAACCTTAAGAAGCACATGAGAATTCACACCGGAGAAAAGCCTTATACCTGCAGACTCTGTGGGAAGAGCTTCACACGGGAACTAGGCCTTAGGTATCACATGCAAATTCACACTGGAGAAAAGCCATTCAAATGTTGTAGGTGTGGAAAGAGTTTTGCACGTAAAGTGACCCTTGAGGACCACATGAGAGTTCACACTGGAGAGAAGCCGTTCACATGTGTTCAGTGTGGGAAAAGTTTCGTAGGAAGACAAAACCTTAATAAGCACATGAGGATTCACTCAAGGGAGAAATGTTTCGGAGACATGAATCGCCTTAAGAATCATGTAATAACTCACTCTGAAGAAAAGCCTTTCATGTGCAATCACTGTGGAAAGAGTTTTAAAAATAAAGGAAGGCTTAAAACTCACATGAGACTTCACAATGGAAAGAGGCCTTTCAGATGTCTTCAGCGTGGGAAAAGTTTCATTAATCAAAGCGACATGAGATGTCACTTGCAAATTCCCTCTGGAGGAAAGACATTAAATTATGATAAGAAATTGGATTGTGATCAGTGTAATAAAAAATGTATTTTGCCATTACACTTACAGATACACCTGAAAAGTCACACAGGTTTGAGGCACTATTCATGTTCTTTGTGTGGAAAGAGATTCAAATGGTTTAGCAATTTAAAATGGCACCAGAAAATGCGTATCTGTGTGAAATTGAGGCTACGTTCAAGACGTAGATGAATGTGGGCCAAATCAGGTTTTCTTTTCAAAGTTAATTTGTCGTGAGACTGTTCACATGACCTGTATACACTCACTGGCCACTTTATTGGGTCCACCTGTTACTACTTGTTAACACAAATATATAGTCACTCAATCACATGGCAGCAACTCAATGCATTTAGGCATGTATACATAGTCAAGATGAAGTTCAAACTGAGCATCAGAATGAGGAAGAAAGCTGATTTAAGTGACTTTGAACGTGGTATGGTTGTTGGCCTAGACTGGCTGGTCTGAGCATTTAAGAAACTGCTGATCTACTGGGATTTTCATATACAACTATCTCTAGGATTTACAGAGAGTGCTCAGAAAAAGAGAAACTGTCCAGTTAGCGGCAGATCTGTGGGCTAAAATGCCTAGTTGATGTCAGGAGAATGGTAAGACTGGTTGGAGCTGATAGAAAGGCAACTGTAACTCTAACCACTCATTTCAACCAAGGTCTGCAGAAGCTCTGAACACACAACACATCAAACTTGAAACAGATGGGCAACGGCAGCAAAAGATCACACAGAGTGCCTCACCTATCAACTAAGAACAACAATCTTGGGCTACAAATGGACTCACCAAAATTGGACAATAGAAGATTGGAAAAATGTTTTCTGGTCTAACGAGTCTCATTTCTAGTGTGACATTCCGATGATGGGGTCAGAATTTGGTATTTAACAACATGAAAGCAAGGATCCATTTTGTATCAATGGTTCAGGGTGTTGGTAATGGTATAGGGGATATTTTCTTGTCATACTTTGGGCCCCTTAGTAATAATAAAGCATCTTTTAATCGCCACAGCCTACCTGAGTATTGTTGCTGACCGTGTCGATGCCTTTATTACCAAAGTGTACCCATCTTCTGATGGCTACTTCCAACAGGATAACGCATCATGTCCCAAAGCTTAAATAGTTTCAAACTGGTTTCTTGAACGTGAAAATTGTTCACTGTGCTCAAATGGCCTCCACAGTCACCAGATCTCAAACCAATAGAGCAGCTTTGGGATGTGTTGGAACGGGAGATTCGCTTGATGAATGTGCAGGCGACAAATCTGCAACAGCTGCATGATGCCATAAGGTCAATATGGACCAAAATCTCTGAGGAGTATTTTCAGCACCTTGTGAAAGAATTAAGGCAGTTGTGAAGGCAAAAGGGATCCAACCGGGTAATAGCAAGCTGTTCTTAATTAAGTGGCCGGTGCGTGGGGTTGCCAACTGTCCTGTATTAGCCTGGACATCCCATATATTGGGCCTAATTGATTTGTCCCGTACGTGACCTCCCTTGTCCCGTTTTTTGACTCCTACACTAATCTAACCCCTGGCTGATCAGGACACTTGAGAATGATCACCGACACCTGTCATCAACCAGTCACAGCCCCCCCCACCCCCCCCCCACCAATCACGAACTCTAAATTGAGAATTAATCAATCTTTGGCGACAAATCTGAAAACTGATTTGCGGACTGATTGAAGAATCCTCTGCCATCTGGTTGTTCCCAGTTCGAGCTGGACTCGTGTTAACGGCAAATCCCTATCACTTTGATTTCGGGAAATCAGTTTGGGTGCATGCAAACAACTTGTTTGTGATTATTGTTCATGAGTCCAAGATCCAGCCACGCAAGAAAACATGCATTTACCTGAGGGGATAATATATTGATGTTATTTGCTGCTCAAGAAACATTTCTGATTATTAATGTTTAAAACTGTTTTTTTGATCATGATTCTTTGATGAATTGAAAATTCAAAAGAGATTTATCTGAAATAGAAACCTTTTGTAACATTATAAATGTCTTTGCTTTCACTTTTGATTTATTTTATGCGTCCTTGCTGTATAAAAAGGCTATTACTTTCTTTAATTTCTTTCCAAAAATAAAAAGTTCTTACTGTATGGTATCTGGCTAAATCATGGGTCGTTCATCTGAACACATATAAATGCGCCAAATTATGCATTATACTCCGGTCAGTTTGCAATAGACGAGTCGGGTGACAATTTTATGTCACCCAGAGGCTTAACAGACAACAAGACACCGAGCTTCACAGAGAGAAATACAGTGGATTTAATTAGCAGCAAGGAAATATTTATGGAGGAGCTTTGGCTTTAGAAGACGCTTTTTTAATGTTGGTTTTTATTTTCATGCCTTCATAATGTGCAATTCCTTGGGTACTGAATGATGTGCAAGAATTCAGTGTATTCTCTGTATTTGCATTGAAGTGGCCTTATAATACTATAACGTACTTTGAGAGGAGCTGTAGTAAAAGAGCTACCATATTTGGTCTCTTTGAGTTCCAAACTTCGTTCCCCATTTGTTAATTTACAATACATTTTGTTAACTTTGTGACACAGGGATAGTATAAGAATCTTTTAGATTCTTTCTCTTAAACACCCAATGAAATTACAGATTTAAATGTGCTGTCTGAACACAAAGAGTAATAAAATCTCCCTCCAAAGGGACCACTTCGGATTGGCTCACATACCCCCAGAGGGGATGACATCTTCACCCCTTTTAAATGACTGATGAAGATCAGTCTCTCTCTCTCTTACTTCGCCCTTCACCATGTAACTACTTCGGGGATCTTTTACTTTGTTTCTTTAAGTTTTTATTTTCCATTTTCGAATTCTCCTTGGTTCATTTCCACCGACGAGTGAAATGAACTTAGCCTGCATCATCGATCGGCAATTTCACATCAAACTGACATTCAAAATCGCCGCGCTTGGCTCGCTCTGGAAGAGCGAGTGAACGTGACGCTCCCAGGATCAAGACACACACATCTTTTTCATATCAGCCACACAAAAGAGCTAATGTGCAAGTATTTCGTTTACTAAGCTTTCATAGCAGTAAGATTTGTTTACCCTCGTTTAGGGTGATATTGATTTCTTGTGGTCTCTCAGAGGGTTTTGTCCAGGTGAATTTTGCAAAACTGTGATCCTTACGGATCTCTCTCTCCCTCTCTCTCTCTCTCTCTTCCTTCTAGCTTCTCATCATCATGTAACTGCTCCGCGTGATCTCCCTCCAGGGATCCTTTCTTTTGTTTAAGTTTTTTCTACTTAAGTTCATCACGTTAAACATGTAACTAACAGCAATATGACCAGGTAGCCTCCTTTCTACTTTGTTCATTTCCTCAGACGAGTAATAAGTGAACTTAGCCTGAATCGTTTCTTTGGTAATTTTACGTCCGAGACCTTTAAACCTTCGTTTGAAAGTGCGCGCTCCGGACCCATCCGCAAGCCACGTGACTCTTCCACGGAACACATCCACATGCCTTTGAAGCAGCCACACAACGAGCCAGTGCAAGTATATATGGTAAAATGGTAAATGGACTGCATTTATATATCGCTTTAAGAGACCCAATGGCCACCAAAGCGCTTTACATATTGCCTCACATTCACCCATTCACGCACTCATTCACACATTATATATTATGTGTGAATGAGTTAATATTATATATCCGAATCGGGCTTTAAGATGTGCTTCCCCGTGTTGTCTCTCAAAGGTTTTAAGGTCTGTAATTTGCCACTGATCCTTCCAGATTCTCTCTCTCTTTATTGATGCATTCTTTTCCATCGTCGTTGCCATTATTGTGTTTGTAAATACATTTATTGTAACGTTAGTAACTGTATACGTAATTTTCCTTTATTAAATGCATTATATTCATTTATTGATTCTGTCTCTATTGCTCATTCAAGTCCCTTTAATGTTATACGATCCAAAGCTACGTGCTTTACAAATTTATCGATAGCCTCCTTAAAGAATCGTTATAGAACAGGAAGGCTGTTCCTTCTGGCCAGAGGAATAGCTTCTCCTGAAAATCTATAAAGTATGAAAATTTTGTGAGGTTTGATTGATAAAGATTATCACCCCTTAAAGATTATCCCGACGATCAATCTATGATAGGCATAATTGATATATTAAATAGTTAATTATAATCCGTTTTAAGTATTGATAAACAATTGAGCTAATTTTAACCTGTCTGTAAAATATAGTCTACATAGGCAATTAATTATAATCCTTTGTGGTTAATTGCCTAAGTACATATGTGACCCGTCACAGAAACCAGGGACACAAGTCGGCAGCACAACTTTCGAGCAAAATGAGAAAGAAGAGTTTTTTTTCAAAATTGGTGATTTTCAATTTTTTGGAGAATCTGTTAATTGAAATCACGAAGAAGCCTCTCCATGTTTGAGATAGCAGTATTGGTATATTTAAAAGCTTACATTTTGAGGTTGAAATCGGCTTGTTTTCGGAGATTCTAGCATGCAGTAGGGGCGTGGCGTGTCATTGTCTGTGTGTATTTCCATACTGAATAACCCGCCGCTTTTGCCCCCGCCCTCCAAGTCAACCACATGGCTACTTATTATGCTGTGCTCTGGCCAGCTCTCTCTGATATCAAAATTCAATGAAGATGGATGCCGCAAAGATTGTCGCAGACGAGATGAACCGTCTGGCAGTTACACCGAAAATGTTTTCGCCGCACTTCGTGGGCTCGGGAAACTGAACCGGAGGTATGGGCGCAGCGAGCGCGCCCTCAGTGCTTCAATACGGCGGCTCGGCTCGCTGACAGCGGTGGCTGGCTGTTTCATATGTGACGGAGAATCGAAATAGAGGATGCAGTTAAGACCTTTGCTGCTGCGATGAAGGCCTGCCGTGCGTGTTTCTGAAATGTAAGTTAAGCTTCATTTGCTCTTTAGTCGTTATTTAAGATGCTGAACCTGCTGATGATATAATGTGCTTGCGGACATTTCATTTGTGTGTGTATACGCACATAAGAAAGTGGTGTAAAGAGATTTGCAACAGTAATTTGAGGAGGTGAAATGTGATTATTTGGAAAATTGCAGAAATGACTGCTTAAAGAAAAATGCCAGCAGGCATTTGCCTCCTACATAAACTTTAATATTGTTGACATTTTGGGCACACGAGCGTTGCGTACTATTTGCGCTATATGTAGGCCTATGGCTTATTGGTCTTTGTTTGTTGTTGTTGGTTTTGCGTTATATGTATATGGCATATTGGTCTTTGTGTGTTGTTGCTGGTTTTGCGTTATACTGTATGTATATGGCATATTGGCCTTTGTGTGTTGTTGCTGGTTTTGCGTTATATGCAGGCTATATGGCATATTGGTCTTTGTGTGTTGTTGCTGGTTTTGCGTTATATGTATATGGCATATTGGTCTTTATGTGTTGTTGCTGGTTTCGCGTTATATGCAGGCTATATGGCATTATTGGTCTTTGTGTGTTGTTGCTGGTACGTTGCAAATAGAGGGGCAGCACAATTGTTTTTCGCCTAGTGCGGCAGAAGTGCACTCATTCGAAGTGTAAAAAAAGCTGTAAAGCACATGGAGGAGCTTTACAGGGGGTATGGCTTATCTAAATGAGATGTAAATGAGCCCTATTGTCACCCCCAGCAGCAGAGACAGGTGAGAACTGCACAATCTTTAGCTCGTTTTCTCCTCTTTGAGCTTTTTTAAGTGCCTACTTTAAAATGGCCACAACTTCTCCAAATATTATCAGATTTCCACATGTTACACATCGTTGGAAAGCTTGGATATTACACTCTCAGAATCTATGAATAACTCAAAATGCCCCAGAACCGACTTGTGTCCCTAGTTTCCGTGACTGGTCACATATATGAATGCAGATGCAGGGAAATATTATCCCTTTTTGGGAGATTTAACATGTATGGTTATCTGGGTCAAACCCGTATGAATGATTATTAATTGAAAAATTACTAATTTTGAATACATATCCCCAAAGCCTGACCCAGGTTCCTTACATTACTGACCCCAAACTTTTCAACTTTAGCTTATAATGTTACAAAAGCTTTCCATTTCAAATAAATGCTATTATTTTGAATGATGGTTTGTGATTGTATAACATTAAAATTCTGTTTAGAATTAAATTATATATTAATAGGTTAGGCAAAACAAATGTTTATGTCTCAGAACCTTTTATACACATTCTTAACTGCAGACACTGAAATGATATACAGTACACTGTGTGATACAGTACAAAATATTTAGACTGACCTGTATTTTCCTTTTCTGAAGTTGGCAACCCTACCGGTGAGTGTATGTGGTCCATATCAGAATGAGAACTGATTGGAATTATAAAGGAAGATGTTTTTTTTTTGTACTGTACATGTATATGTTTTGCTGTTTTTTGTTTAGTGTTGTATGCCCATGTGTATTTGTGTTATGATTATTTTTGTATTTTAGAACTGTATTAGAAATTCCCATGTTAAGAAACTCGCTGACAAAAAAAAAATGCCTATGGGGAAAAATAAAGTACTACTACTAATGGGTAGGCTACTGTACAGTGAAAATAACCCCATAGCACTAGGGAAACGAAAATGATGGTTCGGTACGTACGTTTTGAAGTCACGGTTTGGAATGTTTTCAGTACAGCAGTGAATTTTTTTTAATTAAAGAGTGGTTTATTGAACAACGTCTCGGTTACTTATGTAACCTCGGTTCCCTGAGATAACGGGAACGAGTATTGTGTCTTTGCTAGACACTGCGGGGGAAGCTCCGTTTCTCCAAATTTCGAAGCCTTTAATTAAAAAAATGCATAACACTGCAGTGATCTGAGCGCTTATTGGCTGGTCAGTGGGAACTACATGAACCTATGGCGAAGCAGCATATCTGCGCAAGCCAATTGTGTCTCATCCCGCTGAGAGAGTGCAGAGCCTGCCGAAAGGGGCGGGGCATCTGCCTATAAAAGCAGCTAATATCCACCACAGGAATCAGGTTTAATTCGAATGAAGCGATGAACGCCAGTCATGTAGCGCTTACCACATTGCTGCTTACCAGAGTATTGACCACCGTATCCGGTATCCAGTTTGAGACACCAGGGATGGCTTTCCACGCCTCGGCCCGAGTGGCTAGGGGCTGAATAATTTCAGGAGACAGTTCGCTGCATCTGTTTGAGTTTGGAAGAGGAAAAGTGCTCTTTTTTCGAGTATATTAGTTTCTTATTTTGTTCACTATAACAGCGATCAATTGCATTGGTGCATGAACTTGACAGGCCCATAGTTTGTAAGTGCAACATTAACTCCAACAGCTGGAACTGAACAAGGTGTTTGTAAGAACACTCTAGACTTTTTGGTGGCTGGAACGGCTAAAGCGAGACTTAACCCTCCCCTCTTCCTTCCTGGCGGATCAGCTTCTGAGGCGCAGGGTCCAGCGTTATCTTAGGCCGGGGTCCCTGGTGCTTAGGAGGGAAGTGCTTAGGCTGTTGGGGGCACTGTCGATGCTCAGGCGGTAGTAGCTGAGTGCTCGCAGGCGCTGGCTGCTGAGTCTGCACTGTTTTCTGGTGACTCGATGTAGCAGAGCTGGAGCTTTGAAGAGGAAGTGGCGCATTGCTTTGCAACGACTTCTGTGCCGCTGTGAATCACTCAGTGAAGCCGTCAACCATGGGGACGAAGAGACCAGTGTTGGAGATTGGGGAGTCAAGGAAGGCAGTCCTGTCTGCTTCATCTACTAAGCCAGACCAATCCTCAGAATCCGTCAGATTCTCCAAATAAGGGAGTGGAGAGAGTGAGGCACACGGGGGCTAGGCCGGCGTGAGAACGCTCACTCCTCTGACCCCGCCGTTTATTTCTCTGAGGTTCCTTTGGGGGTTGGGGCAGTTAAGGGGCTAAAGAGAGGCAATGAAAATAAAAGCACAAACGTCAAGTATCACGAGTAAAATCATTTTTCTATGGTAAAAGTAAAAATCTGCAAGGAAAGATATAAGAGTATAATGTCAATCACAAGCAGTGTTGGGCATGTTACTTAAAAAAGTAATTAGTTATAGTTACTAGTTACTTCTCACAGACCCGTCGCTATGGGCCGGCCATAAGGAGCCCGGCCCGCCCCAAAAAATGCTTGTGATTGGGCGGATGGATGCACTTTGCTTCTTGGTGGTGTCGTCTGAGAATTTCTGCAAGAAGCATCTGTCGGTGTTGTATTGAAAATCCGCTGTGTAGATGGTAAACAAGAATGGAGCCAGCACAGTTCCTTGTGGCACCCCTGGGCTGCTAAGAACAGTGCTTGAGACACTGCAGGCGTACATACTGTGGTCTGAGGGATAAATAGTCCAAACTCCACAGGACTAGTGATAGAGCCACCTTCATCCTTCCCATTTCTCCTCTAGCAGTCCAGGCTGAATGGTATTAAAGGCACTCGAGAAGTCAAAAAATGTGATCCTCACAGATGCTTCAGTGGTTTCCAGGTGTGTATACGCCCTCTGCAACATATAAATGAGGGCATCATCAACACTGATGTTGGGCTGATATGCAAACTGTAAAAGGTCCATTTGAGTTGACACACTAGTCCTGATGTAGTCTATGTTGCTGCTATGTGGAAAAAAAAACAGCAAAACGCGCCGGCCAATTGTGGACCCCAGAGGGTTAAGAGAAGGGGAGAAGGAGATGGAGCGGAAGCAGTGATACTCAGCAGACCAGGCGAGGGAGGCTGGAGTGATGTGGGGCCGTCAAATCTATTGAAGAATCTGTTGTTCATATCATCAGCCAGACTCTGTTCGCATTAGGCAGCGTATCGCCCTTCTGCTACATGCCTGTGATCTTCCACATCCCAGCCCACAACTGCTTCGCTCCATCTTGCTGCAGCTGTTGTTCTAATTTCAAACTATACACCTCTTTTCCCTCCTTAATCTCCTGTTTCATTACCTTTTGAAGTTCTTTGATTTTATTCCTGTCTCCTTCCATGAAGGCCTCTCTCTTCTCATTTAGCAAAGCCTTCAAGCTGCTGGTAATCCATGGTTTGTTATTAGGGAAGCAACGAATTGCGACGGACGGTATGATGTCATCATAGCAGAAATTGATGTAATGGGTAATGCATTCTGTAAGGCCGTCAATACATCCCCATACTCCTCACAGAACACATTCCAATCTGTAGTCTCAAAACAGCACTTCATAGCTTTCTCAGCTTCAGGATACCAGCATTTTGATGTTCTGATGGTGATAGGCAACCTCTTCACAGCTGGGGTATAGGAGGGCGAGAGGTGTAGCATGTCATGGTCTGAGCATATCCCCAGAGTAGGTTAGTAGGTTAGCTGGTCACTGCCACAGTCCCTCGATCCTGATTCCAACTGTTCAAGCCTTCCAGGAAGTAAAGCTGGAAATTCAGTGCATTGGCACTGGTTCCTAGAACTTGCCTTTCAAGCTGAATAATGCATATAAGTTATTTAAGACTGTTTTGAACTTTTTCTTCCCAAGTGTAGAAACTCGGAAGCGAAGACCAGGAGACTCGGGTTTGTATCTTTAGAAGGTTTCTTTATTGAGAACACGAGCTGTGTGTTGCTGTAGTCTTCCAAGCTCGTCTCGAGTCTAACTAAGGGAAACGTTCCCTTGCAATTTATAAACATTTAGGGGAAGGGCTTAACATTGTGATGAACAAGGCATGTAAATGATGTATACAGGTTTAGGAACCTGCCCTATACACTGTTAGCCCGGACAAGTTGAATCTACTTAAAAAATGTGAGCAAACTGGTTGCCCTAAAATAATTAAGTAATGGTAACTTAAAAAATGTAAGTTAATTTAACTTAAAATGTTTTGTAATATCGATTACTTTGTAGTTATTACACATAGTATATTTAAGTTCAATGTACTAGCCCGTATACTTAAAAAATTGGAGCAAACTGGTTGCCCTAAAAAAATTAAGTAATGTGTACTTGATAAGTTGAGTAAAATTTTTAAAAAAGCAAGCAAACAACATTATAACATTTTTCACCTCTTTTTATTTCAATTGAAATCTTTTCATTTTAAAATACAAAACACATGGAAGCAACATCATTTCTTTCCTTCAAGTTTAAGAGGTTTCTATCTTTTGTAATAAGAGTGTCTACTCAGAAACAAGTAGAGCTAATAACCCTTAATGAAATGCTTAAAGAGGCAAAATGTGTGAACAATTCTCCTGAGAAGATTTTTCCCATAAAACAACTGTATATGTATACAGATATAACATTAAAACTACAGTTTGCATTCACTTACATTCTTTCAAAAACAAAAGTTATGATCTTCACTTGAACACATTTTCTTAGAATCCCAAGATTCACCTGCTTTTATTTGCCAAATTTTACTTCCTGCAGATATAGTCTGCAAAACTATCAGTGTGAGGAAACATGTTATTTTTAAAGTGCAACAGTGCAAAGTTTCTCAGATCAAAAAGCAGAACTACGTAACTACATCAAAACAAAAAACTTTGGCTTTGAACAACCAAACTTTAAAGTAGTGTAACCTGGGGCTTTTTTCACAGTACAGTGAATATTAAAAGGTAAACAAAAACAAAGTAGATGTCTTGTGTAGAGGAAGCCCCGCTACACAGTAACTGCCAGCTGATTTTTTAAAGACTGAATTTTAGGTGTCAGCTCACCCTTTCCCAGGTTAAGAAATACCTGCTGGATGAAGTGGAATGTGTTTTTCAAGCACTTCGGATAGTCCAAGTGCAGTGCATAAATGAGTCCGAAGAGAAGACAGAAGGCCTGAGGCAGGTTTTCCGGTTCCATCACTAAGCTCCCTTCCAAGATGATGTGCACTCTGAAAGGGTTTAGCTGTGGACTTTCTGAATCCAGACAGAGGATTCCCACTGGAATTTGGTTGTACAAGTCCTTGTCATTGACATCCTAACAAAGAAAGAGATTGACAAGACATTACCATGCCAGTTAGATAATGGTGTTGTCAAATAAAAATGAAAAATCACCATACAATGTAACACAACTACACTAAAATGTATTACAAAAAAACAGTCTGGTTAACTGTATATTTTACACTTTCAGTCCCAGTTGTGCACAAACTTTTTTTAATTAGCTGCCAAGACACATTCACTGTAGTTTTGCGACCAATACTTGTAATGTATAAATCCATTTATGGTAGCACTGTCCTTCAAAATCAAAAGAAATTGGTAAAAGGTCTTACTTTCAGGTGTACTTAAATTCAAATTGTGTCATTAATTACTCACCCTAATGTCATTCCAAACCTGTAAGACTTTTGTCTTCAGAACACAAATCAATATCTCTGAAATCTGAGAGTTTTCTGTCCCTCCATTGACTGTCTGCAAAACTATCACTTTCAAGATCCATAAAGGTAGTAAAAAACTCATTAAATTAATCCATATGTCTCCAGTGGTTTAACCAAGGGGGTAATCCATCAGCCGGAAGTTGAAGCTGCCTCCGGGGGCCGCCATTGTAGCTGGCTATCACCTGCTGTTAGCATCCCATTGACTCCCATTCATTTTGGCGTCACTTTGACAGCGAATAACTTTACATCTGAGGCGTCCAAAGACTCCATTTGTCCATTATTTATTTCTAAAGAAACACGACAATGTATAAAAGGCTCCATTACTTTGTATCTTACATTATGGCCCCGTAGAAGAATGGCATCTACGCTAATTTTAGTGTGTTTGTTTATCCCGAGGTTTTCCCGAAGCCTGCCGGATCCAGACCGTTTCCAGATCTGACGAAGGACTTTCGCCTGGACCCGATGACAATGCAGTGCTGAAGTGCCAACTAGCCTCTCCCTATGGAGGATCCCTATACCACTCTACAGATAAAGCCTTGTGGAATTTTTTTTTTGGTTTGCGTACCTACCCGAAGTGATGAGATAAAATAAAATTCTGCATCAAAATTTATAGACAAGACAAGTAGTTTGTTTAGGCATGGTTTGTAAGAATTACAGACCTGTACACATATAATCAAACGCACATAACTATAGAATCAGTTCATAATGCGTATGTGAACGCCATCAGCGTCTATCACAGGTTCACGTTTAAAGTCTGTTTCGAGGGAACGGTGTCGTCTTAGCGGCCCCTAATTTCATAACAAATGATCATTTAGACGGAAGTGAATCAATCAAAACTAACTTTAGCTGGAAAAACATTTTTCAAGAACCACTATAAAACTAAACCAATCTCTGTTACCTTAAATTAAATGTTTACCTCTGTAAAGCTGCTTTGAAACAATCTACATTGTTAAAAGCGCTATATGACTTGACTTGTAAGACACGGCTAGCTACGGCAGGACGTTAGCTGACCAGGCTAGTCTAAAGAGCTACAACTTGCTTACCCCCGAATCAGCCCCTTGCTCGTTATAACTTAAAAATGACCGGTTCGTGTCTAATCATGCCTTATCTATTTAGCCCGAAGGCTTAGCTAGCGATCTCTATGCTTGTTAATGTAAATATGGCTAACGTTAGCGTAGTTCACATCGTAAGTTAATGTTAATATTTTAAATGGCGACTGGGATCACTTCTTATTTTGTGAATCCATTCACGGGAAAGTACAGGATCTTTGGGGAAACAATGGAAGGTTTGACCTGTATACGATATCATTCTTTTGGAAGAAGTACATTTGGGAACACAACAATTCGGTGGCATTGTAGGTAACGTTATGACAGTAGTTAGCCTACAGAGGGCCAACGTTACTTCCGTACCCCAGCCTCTTTTTGGTTTAAGTTGGTGACGTAGGTGAATAAGGTGAATAACAGTACAGCTTTTCAGCCTGCATCGCTGGTGAACCCATCGTTTCCTCTAAATTGAAGGTAAGCTCGGTCAGCCTAGTAAATTTCCATGTGTGCGTATAGTGTTAGGTAGTTTAGTGTTATTGTCTTAAACTTCACAAACCTGCTCTGGTTACTGCCGCGAATGGTCAAGGGCGTTTGCCTTAACGGCACACATATTTTGTTTTGCGTTAGCTTGCTGCTCTTTGTTCATGTTCAATTTTGATGTTATTTTAGCTGTCCACAAGAGAAGATGTCAATTTGAACAATTTGGAACACTAAACTGCACTTTTACCGCTAGCAGCATGGCATTGAGTTCTGACTGACTAGCTCGTTGCTAACTAGCTAGCATCTGTATACGCAGGGTTCTTAAGTCTCACGCATTGGCCGTGAGACACACGCAATTCAACCAGTTCGGACGCTCACACGCCACACCGTGTATTTCTCACGCTGAAAAGGCAATGCCAACCAAGTTGTCCTGCAAGCTTTAACTTTGTATACGAGGCGCAGGCACACAAAGTGAAGTTTCCTGCCGCCAACACGTATCTTAGCCAGATTGCGTTCTTGACTAGGCAACAGATGCGCGAATACACGGAAGTTGACGGAACATTCTCGGCCACCGTACGCTCGTTACTAGGTAACCAACAACATCGCGCGAACATATGTCGTGATGGAGAAGGTAAGTTGGAAAAAAGCTTGTCTAACATTTTTGGGCTAGAACATTTAATATATAGCTCATTGTATACATTATTATTGATGCAGTCAAAAACTCTACAACTACTTTGCAACCAGGCCAGAACCTTTGGCTCTGTTTGGCTAGCTTATGTTATCTGAAACTAAGGAAATGTTAGTGGGTATGGGAAGGAATGAAGATGTATTTCTTCATTTTATTTTACATTATATATTATACTGTATTAATAGTAATTTTAGTTACATTAAGGCTACATGTATTAAAGCAGAGTGCTCTGGGTAATATTTTATATCCTGTCAAAACATACATTAATCATTGCCATTGCATTTTTATTTTTCAGAGATGTCAGGGAAAAAGCAAAAAGATATTTTTTCATTCAGGGGCCGTATTCACAAAGAATTTTAAGGCTAAAAGTAGCTCCTAACTGGCGAATTTAGGAGCAACTCCTAAAAATAATGGGCGTGTCACTCCTAACTTTAGGACTTCTAATTTTTTTCACTAAGAGTAATTCACGAAGCATTTTAGCCCTAAAAGTAGCACCTAAGTCTGGTACAGCTTAAAAGAAGTCGAGAGGACTCCTAACTCACTAAGACCTATTCACAAAGGATTGTAGTGCATACCACCGCCTCTCGCAGTCGTCCGGGGTCCGCGACACATGCGGGAATTCTGCACTGATCTCCAAAAAATCCTCTCCCATCTCTCACGCTTAGTTTGCTTGTCGAATTTCCCTTTTAATATGTTTTTTTTTTCAGCACCAACTGGGCCAGCAGCAGTAACTGATACTGCGTCCAGTTGGGCTTTCTTTTTCGTTTTGGCGAGTTCATAATAAACCGTCATTCAACTATCACATTACTACAATAGGAGCAACATTTCCTTGCTTTAACTAGTATATTTAGGCTATGGAAGCTTGTTTCCGACACAGAATGAAACATAAAAAAGGTAATTGTGACTTTTTATCTCACATTGCGACTTCCTATATCTCGAAATTGCAACTTTATTTCTCACAATTCTGACTTCATATCTCGCGTTTAGCACCGTCCACGTGCAATGGACTTCTCTACTCACGAAACAGAGACGGTGGGTTGGGCGTCGTGAGGCTGGAAGGACTCATCCCATCACTGCAGGTAAGGCGACTGTACCGGTTGTCTAGGTCTCAGGACCTTATGACGAGACTGATCACGGTCAGGACAGTAGCGCGATCTGAATGGGAACGGAAATGGCAAATGGTAGGCGGGGACCCCGACGACACACCAAGTTTGGTGGTGGAGGAAGGGGTTAACGCTGACGAGAGATCTCTAGTGGTAAAAGACTTGAGACAAGGCGAAAATGATGCCTGGCTAGCCCTACAGGTCCAAGGAGTGGGCGCGAGTGAGTTCAGAGGTGACAAAATAAGCAACTCGTGGCTGTCTGATCCAACGAAAGTAGGTTTCAGACAGAGGCACTACATTGCTGCATTGGCACTGAGGTCGAACACGTACCCAACCGGGGAGTTCCTTGCCCGAGGCCGGAATAAGGGCGGAGCAGCTTGTAGGCGCTGCCAGGCTAGATTGGAGTCTTGCTCGCATATCTTGGGGCAATGTCCTTTTGTCAAGGGAAGCCGGATACGCCGGCACCACAGGATATGTGAACTCTTGGCCGTCGAGGCAGAAAGTGTCGGCTGGAAGGCAATCAGGGAGTTCCGTGTAGAAACGCCCGAGGGGGGCCTAAGGATCCCCGACCTGGTCTGCACGAAAGGCGACACTGCGCTTGTCCTCGATGTTACCATAAGATTCGAAATGGCACCGGACACTCTAACCGTGGCGGCGGTAGAGAAAGTCAACCACTATAAGCCGATTGCGTCTCAGATCGCAGCTATGGTGGGCGTTAGTGTTGTCAAGGTCAGGGGATTCCCCGTCGGAGTGAGGGGAAAATGGGCTTCTTGCAACAACAAAGTCCTGACCGAACTCGGATTGACAGTAGGCCGTAGGGCGACATTTGCAAGGTTGGTGAGCCGGAGGTCACTATTATACTCTTTGGATATCTTAAGGGCCTTTGTGAGTGAACCAGCCTTGTAGGGTTCCTCCACCCTCCAGCTGACGACCAGCTGGTAAACGGGGGGACAGTGGGGCTCGTAATAGGAGGGTCGGTGGGTCTCATCCATTACGTAGCACTACGATGCGATACTGATGTGCAGTTTAACACAGAACGCCGGACTCGGCTCAAAAGTAGCCAAATGCCTCGTCATCTAATTAGTGACAAGCGCCTGAAATATGCCAGGGGGGGACAACACCCTGATGGAGGTTATAGATAAAGAGCTAACTGGAGTGGGCTTTCAGGAGCCAGCTGATTCCATGAGGTGATTGCCATTATTTGCTGCGGAGACAGTAACAAAACTTAATTATATGAGGGACATGATGTTGGTTGCCATATGGGCAAGTAAAATGTATAGAAGAGTTAATGTTGAGCTAATATGTTTATAACATAGTTTTAACTCCTGAAGGTCGTTAGGCATGGTGGTGGCTAAAGATGAAGACAGCTTTGTAGATTTGAGAAAAGTCTGGATAATAAAGCTGAATGGTAAAAGGTTAATGTAATGACTTTAATATTACATTTTGTCTAAATTACAGTCTTAGGAGGCTGTTGAAAAGATTATTTGTTTATAGAGAGAGAGACTGCTTGAGTGGAGGAAGGGATGGTAACTGTCTGTCTTTTTGTTATCGGCCTGCTAAAGAACAAAATAGTGATAATGAACCAAAACAACCCAGCTGACTTTTCTAAGATGAAATGAGTAATGAACAATACATGTTTTGAAATGGTTAAAAGACTATGTAAAAGTAGGTATAAAAAACTAGAGGAAAATGTGAAGTTTGAAATCTAATTTAAAACTTAAATATTTTTAAAGTAAAAAAACAAAACAACGAACATCGATAATGAGCAGTTACGTGTGTCTATTATGAGTGCGTGTGATGGTGACTGCACTCTATGTCTTGTATGTGTAAGTTTGGGGTACTAATACTCCGCCTGAATAGTGTGTATATTGTGTCATTAACCTCTGGAATGAGGGTTTCATCATTACAGATGGGTTAATGCAAATGACAAGTTTTAAGGAAGCTAATAGTTTTGAGTCAATCTGATGACAAGATGATGCAGAAAATGGGACGAGCTTTAAATGGATTAGTTATCCAGCTCTGTCTGCTACTGGTAATTATGAATCAATCTATGGATTAAAAGCATTTATGTAAATTGGATTTGTGAAGTGGTAGATCGTCGTCCATAATGGGTTGAGATAAACTAAAATGTTATAGATTTGAAGGCAATAACAAAGTGACATATTGGCTAAGTCAATATCAAATTATCCAGAGAGTCCTTCACATTTATGAATATTGTGAACAAAAGGGGGAAAATGTTGTTTGACTGACATTGACCAAGTCTGTACAGCACGACCTGACCTGACAGAAACAATTGAAACAGAATTTTCAGTGAAACGTTATTGAGAACTAGAATAATTATTTTTATGTAAGAACAAATAAGCAGAAGCAGTACTGGATTAACAGTTGCTAAATGCTGATTAAACAGACAGCTTGAAAAGTTGACCATGAAAGAATAAATACTTTCCTTTTTATTAATTTGACTCTGAGTGTCTCTTACGCAGTGATGATGTTTAACAGAATTTTTGCCACAACAATTTGGTAACTGACGTTTGTGAAATAACATTTGGAAAAGTAAAAAGCTTAGGCTGTTTTTGTGGGTATAGTCCCTTAAGTATTAGCAAGCAAGTAAAGACTTTATCTGAGGCCGGGCTGAATGAATAAGCACTGTTATTGCACCCCCGACCTAGGTCGGACCCTCAGTCACCTCAGTATAAACAAGAAATAGTGTATAGTTTAAGTAGGAAACACATCAATTTAACACCCTGGTTATCATTACACACCTTGAAACCCACATGGCATTTCAACAGGCTAAGAAATACGAAGAAATAAAAGTAGAATAAAATCCCTCATTTCGACCCCTCTCCTTGTACGTCATCACATAGCGGATAACCACAGCTTTTCACCTTCTGTTCATATCAAAAACATTCATAGAAAGAAAGAAAAAGAAAAGGAAACATACACTTTAACACGTCACAGTAGCTCCCACTACTTGTATCATCATATTTTGTTCATCCAATTGAACAGACTCCCAGCTTTAACCAGTCTCTGTACTGACCTGGAAACACATTATAATGCATGGTAAACATAACAATATTGATAATCCTATCGCTGACATTGGTAGTACAGTACCCCCAACCCCTCAAAGATTAACCAATCTTATCCATTTACCATCAATCCACGGCCATTTCCATACATCACCTCCATTTTCCTAACCATGTTTTCTTAACTTTTAACTCGATTCAGCCAATGGTTTTACTTAGTAAGCTCTATTAAACACCATATTTAATAAAATCAATCCAGAAAAGGTTTTATATTTTTTTATCCATTCTTTTAACCAATGTAGTTGTTCAAAATGAACTGTAATATTTCAAATACGGACCATCTTTTAGCTTATTACCATACATATTCTCCCATGATCGGCCTTTCTTACCCTTAATGGACAGCCTAATCAAGTTTCTTCAATAATAATCCCTATAATTTACCTGAAATATTTTCTAATGAATCCTTAACCAATCAAATCATTTGATCTAAGCCCTATTTTGATTCAATCAAATAAAATCATCAAAATCATCACAAAAACAGATTCTTTTGCTAAACTCAAACCATTAGTTGGTGCATCTTCCTCCAGGTGTGTTGGTCATCTCGTTTGCCCCATGGACATTACGTCTTCACCAGGATGACACTTTGCGTGCCGTAGCCATGGTCTTCCATCGCTGGTTCGGGAGGTACGTTACTAGCATGTCCTTGAATCCCTCACTTTGTGCTCTATTTGATGGTTGAGGCCTGTTGGTGTTGTCTAAGGTGAGAGGCTTGGACCCAGGTGTCACACTCTCCAACCATTTTCTGATCCTTATAAGGTTTTCCCTTAAATCACGACCGCACCCCCACTGGAGTGAACCATTTCTTGCCTGCTTTCACCTGTGAATGGAGACCTTAAGTATTTTGTTAGTGACCGCTTGTCTTGCCGCTCGTCCCCTTTGGTGTGACCTGTGGAATCAACAACCTGAAACATTATCTCCGGATAATTTCTTGCTCATTTAATAGCACTCGGAGTTCTTTTCCTCTGAAAAACCTTCAACCCACTTTGCTCATGTAAACAAGACAACATTTACACATTTAGAACAGAATCAGTTCTGTTTGATTCAATCCATCCTGACATCCTGCATAAGGAAAATCTTAAGTTATGCGCTGTGCAGGTGTGGCCCTGTTTCTTTCTGCCACAATAATAACCCAGGCCAGGATAGTAAGTCAAATTCATCCATAACCATTATTTTATTGGGCACATTCTGCCCTGTATCAAAGTCTGCATGCTCTGTAAAGAAAAACAAATGTCGAGGTTATTTTCAGATAGTAAAATACACATAGTTTATTTTGTCTACTGTGCTGCCGCGGCCTTCGCTGACGCATCTGCCCTGGCGTCTCCTGTTGAAACAGTCCTGCAATTTTGTTATCAGCGTGTGCGGCACACTTACAGACAGCAATTTTGTTAGGGAGAAGAATGGCTTCTTGCCAGGCTTTTACCCAATTAAGCCTAGTGTCTTCCCAACATATATTGTCCCCTAGTAAACCATACTTTGTCAATTGTTATCAAAATTGTTACCAATTGTTACCATCCCCCTTACTGCTGTTCAGTTTCTACTTAAAGACACAAACTGGTACTGAAATAAACTGGCCAAAACTGACCGTCCCTAAGGTCAGAGGTCCTGTCCCATATGTTCCTGAAAAGTCACGCACAAGCACGTACACACATATACTTTTATACATTGAATAGGTTCTTTCTCTTATGATACCTGTTTGGGATCAATGACTATTAAAATTTCTACAACAACTCCTAGCTAAAATATTTTGGTGTGATTTAGGAGTACTCCTAGTGGTAAAATAAAATTCTTTGTGAATACAGCCCCTGGGCACCAAAGGGTAAGCCCCCTAAAAAGGTTGCAATGCATCAAAATGCAACAAACACTTACAACACAAAACACATTTCAGAAGCTGGAGTGTGTGCTCTTGTGTACACACACACACACACACACACACACACACACACGCACACACACGCACACACACGCACACACACGCACACACACATAAATACTCTAATATGTCCATTTGTTCACAATGTCCCACCACACAATAAATCATTATACCGTTTAGACTAGACACATTCAAAATGCAAAAAGATTTGTTTTTCATAACTGTTTGGAGCAATTTCTTGTATTTTTTGTATATTTTTAATTTTTAAATTTAACATCAAAGAGTATATTTGATGTACTTTAAGAGGTTCAACCAGGCGCTCAGGTGAAGTATATAAAGTCCGTGATAGGTGCTCTTGGGTAGGGAAAAGATCCAACGAAACAAAAAACAGGTCCCAGGCACTCAATCAGGTTAACAATGAGGAGAAGGTTAAAGTTAAAAAGCCTTTATTAAATATGGCTTAAATCATAATAAAAGTAAACAAGCCAACATTTTTCGACCAACACATGGTCTTCTTCAGGGCAGAGTAACGCACGAAATGAGAATGGCAGCAAATTATAAGTTAGGTCCCACTTCTAATCAGAAAGAATTCAATTAGACTAGTAAGGATTAATACAAACAATTAACCCAATAAAGCAATCAGGTCAAACAGGATGGGGGAAACCAACATAATGAGTATCTAAACAGGTGACACTCAAAAAAACCCAAAAAAAACATAATATAGAAAATTATCTCCAAAGCAATCTCCCTCAACGTAGGTTATCTGGAGAGAAAAATAGAACAATTAACATGTATTGAACATAAACAAAAAACAAAATATAAGACAAAAACCATATCATAAGAAACACTTAAGCTCAATGTCCTCATTAAGACCTGGATAACGGAGCGCATCCAGCTGATGAATCCAAAATGACTCACGCTGGTTGAGTTTGCGGATCCTATCCCCACCTCTATCCAAAGGTTTGACATGCTCCAAGACCTCTATTTTTAGTAGAGAATCATTCTTATTATGCACATGCAGGAAGTGTTGAGCCATCTGATAGTTTGGGGCTACTGATACGAATAGCATATTTATGCTCCGCCAAACTATCACGTAGACGTCTTTTAGTACAACCTACATAAAACATTCTTATATGGGCAGGATAAACGATAAATAATAAATGTCGTGTTACAGTTTATAAAGTCTTTTATCTTGAATGTTCTATTAGATTTAAAACTCACAAAGGTTTTCGAGGGAATTATATTACCACAATGAACACAATTCATACAACGGTATAAATCAACAGGTCTCTTTAGCCAACTAACCTTTTTCTCAGGGGGAAGATAACTATGTACCAAATTATCACGAAGGGTCGGAGCCCTTCTGTAAGAGAACAAAGGCGGTTGAGGAAAAACCTGTTGGAGAGTAGGGTCAGAATTGATAATAGCCCAGTTATCCTGAATTATTCTTTTTTATCTGTTTAGCCTCTCTACGATATTGTGTGACAAAGAAGGGGCGGAAACAAGTAACTGTCTTACGTTCCTTCTTAATCAAGGTAACAGAACGGTGTAGGGATTTAGCTCTAGAACGTGCTTGAGCAACGATATCTGGTTTGTAGCCTCTTTTAATAAAACATTATGACATAATGTCTGCCTGTTTTTCAAATTCAACATTGTCGTCATATATACGGCGTAACCGCTGGAATTGGCCAAAAGGTACAGTCAGAGGAGCGGCTAGTTGGCTGAAATTGCGAATAAAACGCCGATAAAAATTGGCGAACCTCAGAAACCTCTGTAGGGCCTTACGGGAATCTGGGCTTGGCCAATCCATCACAGCCTTAACCTTGTCAGGATCGACAACGAAATAGCGTTGAAATATTTAGATCACTATTTTTGGACATTATAAACAAGCATGCTCCTTTTAGGAAATATAAGATTAAAGGGTGTGATAATCCGTGGTTTTCAGAGAAATTGTCTGATCTAATTCATGAACGTGATCTTGCTTGGTCAATTGCAAAGAAATTTAAAAATAGCTCAGACTGGCAAAATTTTAGGCACCTGAGAAACAAATGTGTCTCAAATACGTAAAGCAAAATGTGATAGCCCAGCTAATCCCTCAAAATTTTGGAAAGTTATAAAATCACTGTCTTCTGACTCTAGGGATACTGTTATGCCAAATTTATTGAAGTTACACGATAAAATTATTACAGACAGGAAAAGTATGCTAGATTCCCTGAATCAGCACTTTATATCTTCTGGGTTGTTGTTTGAGCATGCAACAAAACAGAGGAGACAAGAGGATTACTTTTTGTCTAGGGAAAATGTACGATCTTATAGGGTTAAATACTAAGAAATCCGCTGGTCCTGATGGGTTGGATCCATACTTTTTAAATATTGCTGCAGAACATATTGCAGAACCTTTAACACACATTTCCAACCTGACTATTGAAACTGGATTAATACCAAGTGTTTTGAAGTCAGCATATGTCACTCCTTTATTAAAGGGTGGTGGTTATCAAGGGTGGTTAAGGGTTATCAAACCCACATAATAATAGGACAATATCTAAGCTATCTGCTTTAGCCAAGGTTTTAGAAGAACTTATAAGTGACCAGTTAAAAGACTATTTACTAACAAAAAATATTTTAAATGATTCACAGTCGGGTTTTCGTAAAAAACATAGCACTGTCACTGCCACTATGAATGTGTTAAATGATTTTATAAGTGCTATTGATTCTAAAGACTATTGTGCTGCACTGTTTTTGGATCTTTCAAAGGCATTTGACACAGTTGACCACTATGTCCTGTCTCAGAGATTGGTGGATATTGGAATGCCTCCAAAAGCAGTCAAATGGTTTGATAATTATTTGAGTGGCAGAACACAAAGTGTTCGTGTTGATGGTGTGTCCTCAAACTCATTACTTATACAAAATGGTATCCCACAGGGGTCCATTTTGGGTCCCATTTTATTTACTATTTATATAAATGACTTGTGTCAAAATGTAACAAATGCAAAGTGTCATTTTTATGCGGATTATACTGTTTTGTATGGTTCTGCTCCAGCCTTGACAAGTGCTATTGAGGACCTGCAAACTGCTTTTAAAATTATTCAGAAGAATCCGCAGAAATTGAGACTTATATTAAACTCAGATAAAACTAAAATGATGTGCTTTTCTAAATCAAGGAAAACAGAAGATGCCTGTCCAATTGCTACACTAGATGAGAAAGTAATTGAACGAGTATCAGTCTATAAATATCTTGGTTTCCTTTTAGAAGAAAATTTGTCCTTCAAACAGTATATAGAGGGTCTAACAAAAAAAACTAAGAGTAAAGTTGGGATTCTATTATAGAAACAAAGGCTGTTTCTCTTTTAGTACGAGAAAAACACGTATACAAACAACATTTATGTCAATGCTGGATTATGGTGATATTTTATACATGCATGCAAATAAATCTTTGAAAATGCTGGATTCAGTATATCACGCAGCACTAAGATTTTTAACTAATTCCAGTTTCCGTACTCATCATTGTAGCTTGTATGAGAGTGTTGGTTGGCCATCTCTGCACAATCGCAGGCTGGAGCACTGGTATATTTTTCTTTAAGGCCATACTTTGTAAACTGCCTTCTTACTTATGCTCTCTTTTGTCTATTAAAGTCACTACCAGGAAATGTAATCTTAGATCATATGGGCAAACTATGTATGAAATCCCACGAACACGAACTGTCTTCGGTGAAAGTGCCTTTAAAGTTTTCGCACCGTTTTCCTGGTATAAATTGCAAAATCAGCTAAAATTTGTCTGTTTACCGACAATGACACAATTTAAAATGAGGATAAAGGACTATTTTAGTACTAGTTGCAAATGTGCTGTTACTGAGAGCGGCTGGCAGGGGCGTCGCTAGGCCCTTTTTAGGCCCCCCTAAAAATTTGTGATTAATGTAGGTTACACAAATTCGTGTTTGGTTCAGTCTTGTTATAATCAGATTTAGCGCGCTCTTCATCTTCAATCCGCAGCGGCGCCGAGCAGAGAGCACGTCAGAAACAGAGGACAGGGTGTGTGTGTGTGTGTGTGTGTGTGTTCATCTGAGCCTCATTGGTCTGTCACTGCTCGTCAATGTCAGAATATTTGAGATGACCAATCAAATCAAAGTAGGAGGGCTTTATGTTCACAGACGCTGCTGAGCGCGAATTTTAACAGTGCGACTCGACGTATACGGTCAAGTGCGAGATAAGATGTAAGTAGCTAAACTTAACATTTCATATTTATTTTTTTAGGTCATAAATGTTAAACGAATGACAAAAAATAATCAGGCAAACTAATATAGTTTTGTCTAATTTCGTCATTTTGAGCGGAAAATATGCCCATGCAACGTTACCTATTTTCAGTTCAAGAAGTATGTGACTTATGTAATGTAATAATTAGTTTACTGTCATTGTGAGGGGACAAGAAACATTAACAAAGCCATTTTCATCATGTTAGGCACAAGATTAATAATGAATGTGTACATATTGAGAATATAATACAAATTGTAGCCTTTAGTAAATTAAAAAAGCTCAGCTTTAGGAGGGGGAGAGAAAGGGATGAAGAGACTGAAAAAAAAAGAAAGAGTGATGGAGATGAGGAGAGAGCAGGTATTGACAAATAATATACTGCCCACTAACATGGTTTTAAAGCTATTTCTTATCCTTTTTTTATCTTAAAAACGTCTTGAAATGCACATATCAGAGAAATAAAAAATTTGAACCCCATACCAACCTCAAATTTAGGAACTCTTTGATTATAAAGCTCTGTCTACGGCCCTGTATTAGGCATAAGATCAATAATGAATGTGTAGCCTACATATTGTGAATGCATTTAATACCTAGCTTTAGTATCTTTCAGTAAATAAACGTGTCTGAGAAAATGATTCATAGGCAAAATCAACCTATCAGTTCACCCTATGTTTACTTTCTTCACTGACAGACAAAAATGAAAAGCCTATATCAGTCAAAGCTCAGCTTCAGGAGGGGAAGAGACAGGGCAAGATAAAAATAAAGAGAAAAAGGGTGTGATGCTGATGAGGAGAGAAAAATTAATCAACTGCCCACTGACATGGTTTTAAAGCTGTTATCCAATTTTTTTGGCCTTCAAAACATCTTAAAATATGTAGATCAGAGAAATCAAAATGTTCTCGGGGAAACCCAGAACCCCCCTATCTGCCCTACCTCACATTTGGGACCACAGTGATTATAAAACCTGCCTTTGCATGGTATTGAAACTGGTTAATAGTGAGCATTAGGTCCTAAACTAAAGTGTTACCTTTTTTTATATTTAAAAAAAAAATCATAACCTCATTGGGGGCTTAGCCCCCCTAAAATGAAAATCCTAGTGACGCCCATGGCGGCTGGTGATTATGTTGAGAGTATGTTAAATTGCCAAAATGTTCTTTTTTCTAGTTTCTTTTTTTTTTTTTTTTTATGTTTGTATATGTATTTTTTAATATGGAACTATTATTCTGCTGTCTTGGCCAGGACTCCCTTGAAAAAGAGATTCTGAATCTCAATGGGACTATTTCCTGGTAAAATAAAAAATAAAATAAAAAATCCATGCACTCTCCCTTAGACGAGATGAAGTAACCTAAGAAAGGAACAGACTGTGCATGAAAAGCGCATTTTTCCGCCTTGGCAAAAAGCCCATTCTCTAGCAACCTCTGAAGCACTCGTCTGACGTGCTGAACGTGTTCCTGGAGAGAAGAAGAAAAAAATCAATATGTCATCCAGGTAGACATATGAACTGGTCTACCATATCTCTCAGCACTTCATTGACGAGTGCCTGGAAAACCGCTGGGGAGTTGGACTGCCCGAACGGCATGACCAAGTATTCAAAATGGCCCCTGGGGGTGTTAAAAGCAGTTTTCCATTCATCCCCCTTCCTAATGCGAACCAAATGATATGCATTGCGTAAGTCCAATTTTGTGAAGATGGAGGCTCCCTGCAACCACTCGAAGGCTGAAGACATCAACGGCAAAGGATAAGTATTCTTTACCGTGATGTTGTTCAACCCTCGGTAATCAATACACGGTCGCAGAGACCCGTCCTTCTTACCAACAAAAAAGAACCCCGCCCCCGCCGGAGAAGAGGAAGGACGAATGAATTCGGAAGCTAGAGAATCAGAAATGTATTTCTCCATGGCCTCCCTTTCTGGGACAGAAAGAGAGTATAACTTGCCCTTAGGCGGAGATGTACCTGGTATAAGATCTATAGCACAGTCATAGGGACGATGCGAAGGAAGAGGAGCAGACCGAGACTTACTGAACACTCCCTTCAGGTCGAGATACTCCGCGGGCACGTTAGACAGATTCACCGACTCCTCCTGCAAGACAGAACTGGACACCGAAGAACAGGCAGACATTAAACAAGACGCATAACATTGGGTGCTCCAAGCAGACACAGAGTTATGGCCCCAGTCAACCCTGGGATTGTGCTGGGTGAGCCAGGGATCACCGAAGTGTGAGGAGAGTCCAGGAGTAGAAATGAAACTTTCTCTGCGTGGTTGCCTGAGGTTATGAGTGTCAGATGATCAGTGGTGAGTGTTATGACTGGAAGTTCTTGTCCATTGAGTGCGTTGACAGAGATGGGATTCGTGAGAGGTGTGATGGGAATTTGCAGCTTACTTGCTAACGACAAATCCATGAAATTCCCCTCGGCCCCAGAATCCAGAAGTGTTTGACAGTTGTAGAATCGGGTTGCCCATTGCAGTCTCACCGGGAGGAGAGTGGAGGAGGTCTTGCTGGTGGAGATCCCGCCCGACAGTAGCCTCCTGCTTACTGACGGGCCCGATCTTTTACGGGGCAGGTGTTGTTGAAGTGACCGGGATCTCAGTCTTTCCTTCTCCTCCCGGGAGAGCCAAGCTCTACCCACCTGCATGGGCTCGTGATCGAAGGTGGGGCTGACCGTATCCCCGCCACTGGCTCGAGAGGGTCCAAAGGTCTCCGAAGTCAGGGTCCTGTGGGAATGCTGTTCCACCCGCTCTAAGCGGCCATCCACCCGCAGGGCCAGCTCGATCAGTCCGTTGAGATCCTTCGGGAGATCCAGGGCGTAGATCTCCTTCTGGATACGGTCAGCCAGCCCAGTAGGAACATGTCCCACTGCGCTTCCTCGTTCCAGTGACACTCTACGACGAGGGCACGGAACTCGATCGAGTAGTCGGCGACTGATTGGTTTTCCTGGCGAAGATCAGCTAAGCGGCGTGCAGCCTCTCTTCCAGCCACCACCCGAATCAAACACCCTCTTCATCTCAGCCGAGAGTGTTTGGAACGAGGAACAGCATGGATCGTTATTCTCCCACACCGCCGTTCCCCACAGGCAGTGTTGGGGAAAGTTACTTTAAAAGTAATGCATTACAATATTGCGTTACTCCCCAAAAAAGTAACTAAGTACGTTACTTAGTTACTTTTTATGGAAAGTAATGCGTTACATTACTTTTGCGTTACTTTTTCTCACCTGCATGGGCTTGTTTGTTTGTTTTTTAATAACAGCTAAAACAATCTATTTTTGCCAATTGTTAAGGCCCTTTCACATCAAAAGTTAAATGAATAAGCCTAAGGCTGAAGGAAATGCATATTTACTACTGTACAGTAGAGGGCGCCGCTCAAACAAACCTTTCAGCTGCTGCTGTTCTTGATTAAATAACAATAGGATACAGGAGAAGGAAGTTCAACACTCTTATTTCTAAACCTAATCTAAAGTCATTTGTGCTTATTAGTATGGTTGAATTAGATCATTGTAGGTCAGCAGCAAAGACATTGGTTAATAAAGTGAGATTAAATACATAAAGTATATTTGTGTAATTTAACATAGTTAATTATAAAACTTTTTGCACAAAATTCTGAGATTGCATTTGACTGTTTTTATTCATTTTGAGGAATACTGAATGCTTTTGTGCAAGTGAGATGAGTAAATGCATGTTCAATGCAAATGCACACAACACCTCACTTTATTTCTCTCAACATGGGGACAGGAGAGCTGTCAGTCAATAAATGTGAAAAAGTAACTAGCGTTACTTATTTGAAAAAGTAACTCAGATATTTTGTTGTAAATTGAAAAAGTAATGCGTTACTTTACTAGTTACTTGAAAAAGTAATCTGATTACGTAACTCAAGTTACTTGTAATAAGTTACCCCCAACACTGCCCACAGGGCTGCTCTTCCGGACAGCAGGGTGAGTACCAGAACCACCTTGGCTTCCTCAGTGGCAAACATCTGGGGCTGCAGGGCAAAAAAACATGGAACACTTCATTAGGAATTCCCTGCAAAACTGTGGCTTATCATTATACCTCTAGGAGCAGGTAATCGAGGGTTCCGGCGGATGGTTGGTTGGAGAGGGCGTGGGGAGAGTCGGCAGTGTGGGTGGCGCAGTGGGAGTCGCTAGTTGTTGGAAGCGCTGGGTGAGCTCGGCCACCTGCGCTACCAAGGCTTGTACGGTCTGACCAGCCAGGGCTAGATTTTCTCCCTGCTGGTCCATTCTTGTGGCCTTCCTAGAAAGGAATTTGCTGAGCTCCGGGGTTCTCGCTGCATCCATGGTTGGGTCAGATCGTTCTGTAACGGGGGGAATGATGACAGAAGATGCAAGTGCAGTAAACCAGATTTATTAAACACAGAAATGATGGTGTTGAGAAAACAGTCCAAAGCTCAATGGTAGCGCAGGGGCAGATGAGCAACCCGACAGTCCGTGATGCGATGACACCAGATGATCTGTGAAGTGAAGAGAGCCACCTGATAATCCGTGAAGTGAAGAGAGCCACCCGATAATCCGTGAAGTGAAGAGAGGAGACAGAAGGCAGGCAGACAGTAAACTCAACACGACGGCAGGCAGACAGTAAACTCAACACGACTCCAAAACAGGAACGGTAACACCAGACGAAGACCAAACAGTACAGGATACATCCAACAACGATCTGACAAACACAAGACGAAAGACCAGGGTATAAATAGAGATCGCTGATCAAGATCAGCTGGCGCTGATGACAATCAGTGGCTGATCAGCGACCACGCCCCTACTAACGTACAACACAAACACAGCGCGAGAAAGAGTCAGTGAATCAATGAACCGTGACAATAATAAACTCAGTGAGTTTTACAATAAAATGAGAAGGAGGTCTGATGTCATTTCCATCAGACATAAAGTGTTTCAAGGCGTGTAAACCCTCCTTGTGATCAATGTTGGTATATAAAGACTCAACATTCATGCTAATTAGATATTGGGATCCAACATTGCCTAAACAGGATAAGCTGTTTAAAACATCCACAGTATCATCAATGAAAGAAGGAATAGTCTTAACAAAGGGCTTGATAAAAAAATCAACATATTTGGACGCTGGTTCAGTAAGTGTACCATTACCTGAGATAATGGGTCGCCCAGGGGGATTATCAGCAGGGAGTTTGTGTACTTTAGGAAGTAAATAAAAAGTAGCCAAGGTATGGTGTTCAACTGTCATATATTTCATTTCACTCTCAGTAATCCATTCCGAATTTTTGGCATGAGTTAAAATGTTATGAAAAATAACAGTCAGTGTAGGCAAAGGATTACTACTAATTCTTTCATAATGCTTGGTTTCTAATTGTCTAGTCGCCTCTAGAATTTACATGTCTTTTGGCAGGACCACTACAGCCCCACCCTTATCAGCAGGGCAGATAATTATGTTGTCCATCAAAGAGAGCTCCTTCAGAGCCTTACGTTCGCTTATCGTCAAATTCGTTTTTTGTGTGGGTCTGGACTGAGTGTCCGAAAAAAAATTGCACATCAAAATCCACTTTCTTACAGAAAGCGACAAGAGCGGGATTCGATATCACAGGATTAAAAAGGGATTTAGGTCTGAACAAAGGATAAGAGTCAATGTATTTTCAGAAACAGCTAAATTGTCAGGTGTGCTGTCAGGAGTAATGTCGGAATTGACAGCCACGACGTGGAACAAGGCGTATCAGAAAGGTTAATTACCGAGGATATTTCTTCCTCGGTAACAATCTCATCCCTCGTGGATTACGCCTGTCTAAATTTCCTACTACTTACAGTGAGGATACTGATTTTAAATTGATTGATTTACTATTTATTTTTAAGGGTACTGTTACTCAGGTTACTGTTACTCATTTCATTTCTTCAGGTTCAATTTTTAATGAAAATTTAGTGATTGATATACCAAATCTGTCTCCTCTTTTGAGCCCTACTTTTAGCTTTTCTCAAATTTTAAGAAGTGAAGTTTTAAATGCCTTAAAAAACCTGGACATTAAGAAGTCTGCAGGGCCTGATGATATTGAGCCATATTTTTTGAAAGTAGCTGCTGAGATCATTGCTGGCCCAATAGCTTATATTTTCAATTTCTCATTAGAACAGAATGTTGTTCCTGATGTCCGGAAATGTACCCCTGTTGAAAGGTGGTGATCCAACCAATTAAAATAATTATAGACCAATTTCTAAGCTATCAGTTATAGCAAAAATTTTAGAATCTATTGTCAGCGAACAGCTAAAGGAATTGATGGTTATTAGGGACGGTTCGTTATTTATTTAAGGGGCCACCGGAGGAGTTTTGAGATCTGTAGTCAAAAAATACTTGACCCTCCCTTCGCCAGTAATACATTTTTCTATGACCCTCCAAAATGATTGTGAAAAAAGGCATGACCCTCCCCTGGAAAAAGGCATGACATATTTGCGCTTGGCAAAGATGTTCAGATAGCCATTGTTTTTTTACAACCATGACAAACGACTAAACTCCCGCTTTCTCATCTTACTAAAGCTGTAACGATAGAACAAACCTACAATTCGATTCGTAACGATTCGTTTTCGGTGCTGATGCAGTGGTGACGCGTTCATGTAACAAGGGTGGCGCTCCCAATAAAGTATCTTAAAGCTGCCACAAAGAACCGGCAAAAGTAATGATTATGAATATGCCAAATATTGCAAGGAGAGATTTTAATTGTTTATTAATAAACAAGGTTTTTCTGTGTCAGTGTGTCGGCTTCAAGATGAAGTTGACGATGCTGCTGACTCGCGATCTTCACAGATTTCATACGGATTACATAAACCAGACCCGTCGCCAGACCTCAGTCTTAAGGGGGGCATATGAAATGTATGGGGGGGGGGGCACAATTATTATTAGCCTACAGTATATATATTTATAATAATCAACTCTAGTCGCGCAGCACGTAATCATCACGTTAAACATATACCAACAGCAATATGACCAGGTAGCCTAGCCTACACCACATTACACAGAAGCAATGTTATGAATATCCATAAAACACTTGACTACACAACATATTAGATGTAACACTAGAAGCATCTCTCAAACATTGCATTTTAAAGCGGTCAACAGAGGGATATGCATTGCCATGACACACACACACACACACACACACACACACACACACACACACACACACACACACACACACACACACACACACACAGTGGTGTAGTCTACGTGATACGCAGATATACGCCGTATACCCACTAGAAAATGTCAAGGATTTCCGTATGCCCACTAGGAAATGTCAAAGATCTCCGTATACCCACTTTAAAAAGCGTGAGGATTCGTAAACGTGACAACATCGTTTTGTGAAAGAACTTTCATTCATAAATTCACCCTGCCGTGACGTCTGTGTTTGCGCAGCGACACGGATCGAATCGCGGAATCCAGCAACAAATGTAACTTAGCCTACTGTAAAGCGGAACGTCACACAATTTGGCCATTTTTTAATGAATAAATCAAAAGTAATGATACAATGAATCAAATCTCGATATGTACTAAGTGTCCATGAATATTAAAGCTCAAAAAGACTGCTATTGAAATAAACTCTGAATGTTCTGCGTGTTTCTGTGAATGAGCGCTCAATGTGTGCTCTACTACGCACTGACGCGCGCGTGACACTCGTGATGTTTTCAGCGTCTATGAGGAGGACATGCACACATTTGAACTTCATTGCAGAGCTTTTATGAGAGTCACTTCACAAGAATTTTTCCATTTCATTTGATAAAACTATCGTCATTCATTCGTATCATATACACACTCACAAACTTTAAAGTCTTCATTACAACCTGTCAAAACGACTCGGTTACTAACGTAACCTCGGTTCCCTGAGAGGAGGGAACGAGTATTGCGCAAGTTACTTACGCTATGGGAAAACTCCTTTTCTCGAGAATACTGAAAGACCCACTCCGATGAAAATAATGTTTTTCTAGGTGTTAACATGTTCTTGTGGCATTTTTCTTATGTTAGAGGACATATCTTTAGAAAAATAGGCTCAAAGTTGTATTTCTGAGTATTTCTACATTCAAATGGCTGTGAATCAGTAGCAGACGCAAAAATGCCGTTTGAAATAGACTGGAGTTGTGACGTAGTAACTCCACTGGGCGGGGCCACAAGCTCATACTCCCCGCCACGCCCGCTCAGGTTCTGAAGAGTAGAGAAGACGATGGCGGATCAACACCTATGTGCGGTAGCGGGTTGCAATGCTAAGAAGAGAGATAGTGGTATTAGCTTTCATGCTTTACCAAAAAATGTTGCTGTGAGAGATAGATGGTTGACGTTCCTTGGTCACGGCAATGATAAAAACCACAAATCGGTTTGCAGTCAGCACTTTACAGAAGACTGTTTCACCAACTGGCAGGAGAAGAAAATGGGCTTCGTCACTAAATTGTTTTTGAAGCTGGATGCAGTGCCTTCCATCAAGACACCATCAACTGGACAGCCTGTGTCTTTACCGGTAAGTTTATTTTTTTTTCTGTCGGGAGCTAGTTCAACGATCCCGCCTGTTTGCTAGCACAGTGCGGCCAAAGTGGCGCTTTTCTGTCAGGAGCTAATTCAACGATCCCGCCTTTTTACTCATTAAATCAGCTAACGTTATCTACCGGGCAAAAACCCCAGTGCTGCATAATGTGGCAACTCTCTGTTAACTTAACTTCATCTGTGTTAAAGCGTTGTAGATTATAATGTAATGTAATGCTTTTCACAGGGGCTTTTTTGAAGTTGTGTTTTGTGTTTAATTTTACTCAGCAGCAGGGTCAGATACACACACACAAGCCGTTGCATGTCACTGTGAACAGAGCTCCGATAGTGGCGCTGAAATTGGAACACATACTGTAACAAATAAGTCACTTTTCACCGTCTATCAATCGTCAAAACTAAAGTTTGGAGAACACCGACTGATCCCGTCAGTAATTACATCATTGCATAATGAGAGAGGGCAGCCAGCCTCCTCCAGGAGGGATGAAATATCGAGGCGAAGTCGAGCTTTTTTTTACCGCGACGTCTTTGAGTGAAATAATGATGATCGGTGATAACTTTGATTAACTTCGGATAATAATAATTAACGTGTATATAATACTGTAATGCTTCTATATTGACTACTACTTTACTGAGAAAAGTGTATGATTAATGGTAAAGTTATTTATTGTGTTCTGTTTTCTCTGTTTCTTAAGAGTAACGTCACTTCTGCGGCTGCCACACAGACAAGAGATGTCGGCTGTCAGTGGGAGCCACAGAAAAGGGGAAGGGCAACTGTGGCCACCCAGCTGTCAGAGTATACTCTCAAATCCATTCGAAGTAAAGGTTAGTGTTGATCTGTGTAATGACATGATCTAATGATTTCTATTGTCTTTAATATTTTTAGAATGAAATCTGTGAAAATATCTGTGCTAGTGTTCATTGGTGTTGTCTTAGTATATTGGTGATGTCTTTGTATGCACCGTTTCTTAAAATTGAATATGTGAATGTCACTTATTATTATGAAATAGTGTCACCGGATGTGTATTGACCCCTGGACTATATGTAGTAGACATAGTAATACATGTCTGTTCATATTTAAAATTGGCATATTACAGCTATCCAAGTCAATCCATCCACCAGTTCCTTTGGAACCAATACTGAGGTTAAAGCAGAGTTTGGAGGCTTTACTTCAACACCGGACAAGACAAGGCCCCCACCTTTGAAAAGGAGACGCCTTGAGACATTGCTGGATGACACAGAGGATCTGGATGATTCTGAGGAAGAACCAGTTGACCGTTCTCAGTCAACATATCACCCCAGCATGTCTTCTTTGAGTGACTCAACCATTGTCAGGTGACCACTCACTGCCAATTATACAAAAATCTGCATCTTTTACATATTTTCAAAAAAACTTTTTCCCTGGTTTACACACTAACTACAAATACGAATAATATTCACAATCTACTCATTTTGTGATCTCAGAAAATGGATTGATATTGCTGATTTGAATTCCTTTATTTTATAATACAATTCTTTAAATATTCTTTTTTAAATTACTTTGTAGTTGAATTGCTGTATTACGTTTTATGAAAAGATAGATGAAGTAATATAATATATTTCATCCTCCACCCACCCCACAGCCCTCCAACACCAATACAAGATATTGTAAAATATGTTGTATATGAAGATTGCCTCCTTGCTCTGTTCCATGACTGTCCAATCTGTCAGCGGACATGTGAGCTGGAGAAGTATGTCAGGGGAACATTTTTGTCAATCAGACAGAAATGTCCTTTCTGTGACTACTCCAGGCAGTGGAAAAGTCAGCCGATCATCGGCAGCACCCCAGCAGGCAACCTGCAGTTATCTGCTGCAGTACACTTTACTGGCACGTCATTTAGACAGATCAGCAAAGTAAGTAACAGTACATAAATGTGCATAAATGTAGCAAGAAGTGGATAAAAAAATACAGCATTAATGGAAGTATGTGTGTGTAACTTCTAATGTCTAATTTCAAAACATAATCAACTTATCAAGATTTGGTTGTGTTACAGGTTCTGTCTGCACTCAAAGTCTGCAACATAGTAGAGAGCACATATTTCCTCCATGCCTCATCATTTATGGAGCCATGTGTTTTCGCTGTGTGGAAGCGGACCCAAGCAGACCTGATCCAGGAAACAAAGAGTAGGCCTGTCACGGGAAAAATTATTGATGTCCAGTTGGTGCAGGTGAGATTATGGCACATGTCCACTTAGTACAAAAGGTACAGGATATTGTCCTGTACTTTTGTGCATTTTTTTTTGTCATTTAATTGCTTGAGTATTGAGCACCCATTCACACTTTTTGAGGGTTGAGGGCGTTTGGACTACATGCTCACATATAAATGGTAAAGTTTGATTTCCCCCAGAAGTCTAGGAGCCCAATAAAAACATTTAATTTATTTCTGAATTAGATTTTATTCATTTATGCTCATGTGCAAAACCTGAATAATTCATATAGTTTGAAATAAATCTATGAAAATAAATGTAACATGGTGAAATATGACATTTTGACCTTCTGCATTAATCATTTATTTTAATATCTCACCTATGACAGAATGTTGATGTGAAATATAAAAAAAATCATGTGTTTGTGCACTATTGTTTTCTCTAACCCCACAGAGTAACGAATGTGGAGGCAGTGCCAAAATGGAGAAAGAGGGCCTGATTAGGAGTCTCGATTTCCTGGAAAAATCTGCTGTGAAAGTTGCATCAATTGTCACTGACAGACACTCTCAAATCCAGAAGTTTTTGAGAATTGAGAGGAACGATATTGAGCACTTTTATGATGTTTGGCATGTTGCCAAAGGTGAAGTAAATATAAAAAAATTTTTATTCACATGGTTCTTGAACTGTGATATACACGGTCCCAAGTAACAGACTTCCATTTGCTCATTCTCGCCATTCAGGTGTTTCGAAGAAAGTGGAGGCTCTGGCAAAGATGAAGGACTGCGATGAGTTAAAGAGATGGCAGCAGAGCCTGGTAAACCATCTGTACTGGTGTGCCATCTCTTCCTCATCGGGTGAAGAAGCTGTAGCTAAGTGGACATCGTTCAGTAATCATGTCCAGAACATCCACAGCCATGACAACGTCCTCTTCCCTGAGTGTCTGCACTGTAGGGTATGAGCGCAGAATCATGGAGTCAGCATTCCTTAACACAATAAACACACGTTAACAGGGGTTTCTAAAGCCCCAACCTATGACTCTTCCAATTCTAAATCTTCCGTTAGCGCCAGCCAGTCTGGAGGGTAGATTAGTTTGTGACACCTTTACAGCGTAATGAGTCCCCACAGAGATCCTCGCGCGATCCTGATTTGTTCGCGAGCCAACATCCAAGAAGACCGTTATCTCCAAACCCCCCCCCCCAGCGAGGAAGGAATGCCAGATGCGCAAATGGACAACACACACTCACACACACACACACACACATATATGCATCTATAACATTAAAACCCAGAAATGAGTGATTATGAAATGTAAACATGATGTATTCCTGTACGTTTGAAGTTTATACTGTATCCTGTCTATCTAGGACTGTTAGTTATGTAGTTGAACCTTGCGGACTTCTATAAAGGTCTAAGAGTTTATATATATCCTTGTATGCGTAACAAACACGGAGTGATTGGTATTAAACGAAATCGCTCAACTTGCTCGAGCCAAATATATGTAAGAAGTTAATGAAAAATATAGTTTACTATGTTTTCCATCTTTGGAGTGAAAAGAGACCAAAACTAACATCACTGGTGTTCTTAGATAACGGCGTTTACGACCCAAAGGAATGTTCACAGAACTGCCACCCTCTCTGAATTCTAACCAAGGAGGAGAAATGAATCCTGTATTCATATATATACAGTATATGCTATTATATATCCACTTGAGAATTGTATGAACAATGTATCTAAGTTCCCTATTTCATGAGTTGCCTTTTTGTGGTTTGGTCTATGTTTCTCGACAACTCTAATGCGATAATGTTTAAACTTGGCCAACTAATGTTTAACCAAATCCATTTGTGGCAAGTTTGGTCTTGATAAACTCCAATCTTCATTCCCCATTTGTTAATTGACATTACATTTTGCTAAACTTGTGACACATTAGTATTATAAGAATTGTGAAGATTCTGCTCTTAAACACCCTAATTTCGTCGGTTTCAAATGTCTCTCTCTTAGACAAAGAGCAATAAAAACCAAAGTCCCGCCTGTGAAATTCCAACCCTCTAATTGGCCAAGTCAACAGGAAGAGGCCGGATTTCTCCAAGGTGATAAATGACGCTTCCCCCCTCCGCTCGTCGCTCTGTTACTCTGACTGTCAAAAATGTAGGGTCTCGCCTCCGGGCGAGCTCTTCGCCTTTCTTTTATTTGTTTCTAGTTTAGTTTGTGTTTTTCAGTCTTAGATAAGTCTCCGTGTTTAATTCCAATCGACGAGTGAAAAGAACACCGCGTGACATATCTCTTCAGCAAATCCATCTACAAGGGACCTTTAAACGAGCGCGCGCTCGTTTTGAAGGATAAACACGCGCACGTGACCATGTGGCGAGAGACGCACACACGCTCCTTCACCAGCCATGCGAAGATGTGACGTTAACTCCGCGTGATTTCCCCGTAGAGATCTTTATTTCTTTTCTTTGTTAGTCAGTTTTGTTTTCCGTAGTCGACTCTGTTCACTTCCACAAAGTGAAACAAACTTAGCCGAACTATTTTCCTTTGGTAATGTTACCCCAAAGACTTGGAAACTCCGTTCAACGCGCGCCAAGCAGCACCCAGTGACGCTTCCTAAAGGACTCCGCTCACGCACGCGCAGGAATGCCGCGACACAGAGAGACCCAGAAACTTAAGTATATCTCTTTATAGAGCTTCTAAGAAGCATTAAGATGATGTTTTCGTGTTGTCACAGGCAGGGGACTGTCAGGGGAATGTTGCCAATGCTCTCTCTCTCTCTCTCTCTCTCTCTCTCTCTCTCTCTCTCTCTGTCCCTTCCCCTCTCACACGTGTTTCCATTGTCCACACTCTATGCATTTCTCATTCATCGTTGCCTTATCGTGTATTGTTGTTTATTATGTTTGTAAATACATATATCCCATGTAACCGTAGTAAATACATAAGTAGTTCTGCCTTATTAAATTCATTATATTCATCTGATTGATGTACTGCCTTTTTGCTCATTTAAGTCCCTTAAGTGCCAAAAGATCTTATAGCAACAAGCTTACAAATTAAAGATACTTTAAAGAGTATGTGTTTATAGGGCAGGAAACCCAATTCTTGTGGCCACAGAATTGCTTTTCCTGAAATCCTATAAAGTAAGATGATATTGTGGATTCCCACAGATATTAGTCTGACAATTGAGCTAATTAATTTTGCCTGGTTTGTAAAACGTGGTCCGTGCAGGTAATTGCAATCAACTTGTGGTTAAGTGCAAGGATACACAAGCATGCATGCAGGTAAAATTACATATCATCCCTTATCGGGAGTTTTATTAACATGTAAGACTGATCTAATCCAAACATGTATGAATAATTATTAATTACCAATTATTAATTATGATATGCAAATTCCCCACGGATTAGATCCGCCCAGAGTCTTTACAGCACCCTGCCTTGGATGGAAGCCGCCCCAAAAAGTGGTTGAAATCAGGCATGTAATCTCAAGATCATGTAGTGTACTGGTATCCATGCTTTTGTTTGCTATAAATAATACATATCAACAATAATTTGCCAACTTGTTTGTGCTATTGCACAACTTTCCTAAAAGTGATATTGGATATGTGTAGGGAAAAATTATATTCTAATATTAATTCTATCACTATTTTAATTGCAGCATCAACGGCTTTGTTTAAACTGCAGAGGATTGTGTCAAACAAATACCTCTTAAAAGGTGTGGCAAAACTCAGCCCAAGGCACCAAACATCGGCCATTGAGGGTTTCCACAGCGTCATTCTGCGATTTGCCCCCAAAAATGTCGTCTTCTCCTACAGGGGAATGCTATGCAGGTAAACAGAATAGTCAATTTATTTGTTATTTGGAAAAGCACACACCTGTCTCTCACCTATATTCTTGGTTGAATCCAGGTTGGAATTTATTCTTTTTTTTTTTTGGAATGGCCATTTTATATATTTGTGATTTCAGGTTGTATCTCGCTTCGCTGCATTTTAATGAAAATGGAAACAGGGAACAGCTGACGTCTAGAGACGGAACACCAGCATACAAGATCAAATACCCCAAGCACAAGAAAGGAAAACACACGATCCAGCCACTGAAGAAAAAACCATCATATGGTAGATTAAAGACATATCAATAATTGTTTTATTTTTCATTTATTTTTTTGGTACATACAGATTAATGATTATCTTTTCTTCCCAGCCTATGTGGACAACCTAATGCGCGTCTTCTTCGACGAGGTGCTGCATGAACCAGCAAAATTCACTGTTGAGCTTCAGGAACTGAATATCCCAGACACCCTGTGTTCACAGTTCCACAGACCAGACAAGCAAGAGGCTGTTGCTGCCTATGTATCTCGCTTCAGCCACTGATGTACTTTATTTATTTAGCGTCTTGGCAGACGTCAAACACAAATGTCATGGCAGTCTATTCTGGTTGATTATTTTAATTCATATGATGTTTAATTTCAATCATTAACAGACAGTGCCTGGAGTCAGGGTCAGGACAACACAGAGAGGATATTAATATTAACTGTGTGTATATATATATATATACACTCACCTAAAGGATTATTAGGAACACCTGTTCAATTTCTCATTAATGCATTAGTGTGGTCCTGGTCAAGACAATCTCCTGGGGCCTCATTTATAAAACTTTGCATAGGATTTGCGTCAGAAGTGGCGTACGGATGAAACATAGGACGTGCGTACGCACAGAAATATTTGGATTTATAAAACCGTGCGCACGCACATCCTACGCATTTTTCCCTTAATAAATCACAATCAATTCTAAATGTAGCGCAGCTTTTGCGGCTTCTATTCCGTGAAACGCCCACAAGTTAATATTCATCGATTGCGAAATCATGGCAAACACAGAGAGGAAAGCCAAGAAACGTAACTTCTTGTGCGTCATTAGGCATTGTGATGGCATCATGGCATTTTATTACCATCCATATTTTTATAAATACCAATTATTGCGTAGAGAGCGGAGTACGCCTTCTTTTGTGCGTACGCAACGTTTATAGGGGGTCAAACACAGTATTAGTATGGTGTTCCTAATAATCCTTTAGGTGAGTGTGTATATATATATATATATATATATAGAGAGAGAGAGTTATAGTTTTATAATTCAAGAGAATAGTAAAGTCCAATTTTTTTCAAAATCTTTTTATTTCTTTTTTTATTTTTTTATTCTTCATCTGAAAAAAGGCAATCATCTAGTGGTGTAAGAAGCCAACATAATTTCCCTCAGGGTCTGGATACTGCTGGTGGATTCTGACCACGACACAGGATGGGATCACTATCCTATTGCCATGGCCCAAGTACCCCCACACCCAGCTGACAAACTGGCGGTAGGCCAGATACCTCCTCTGCCTGGGAAAAAAATGCAAGATTGTAACTACTGTATATACTTAAATTTATACTTTGATAATAATATAAATAAAATGTGATTAATGTTTTAGTAAATCATTATTTGTTTCAATATTTTGTACTACTAAAATCCGAAATAGACATTTTTGAGACAACACAATGTGGGATCTTGTGATTTCTCCTATGCATCTTTTGATGTGCACGAACTGTTTAACAGTATTTTACTTACGCATTATAAACATTTACTAGCATAGGGCCATGGAGGGCTCTGAAAATATTGAGGGCATTTTCAAGTGCATATTCATCTAGGCACACTGGCTCTAATCCTGGGTGAAGACTCATGCAGGTAGGATGAGGCTGCAGTAGAGCCCTTAGTTTGACAACAACCTACAGGGGAAAAATACAGACAGCATCAATTATGTGGACAGTGGCCTATATTGGAGACAAAATAATTATCAATACAATTGTAAATAAGTAATTTATAGCATCATATAATCTACCTTGGGTATTTCCCAGCAGCAAATATTCTCAGTAGCAATGGGCATAGTAATGCATTTACCACAAGAACACCTGATAGGGGAGGGGGAATAATAAATACATGCACAATTGATCTTTAAACTTTATACTTAGGTTTTCAATGTGCTCTATAAGTAAACTTAAATTTAAACTTGATTCTGCAGCACTATGATTTATTCTTTGTGTGATAGCTATGAAAACTTCAAAAAGGTTAATCTGACTAAATGTTTGGAGCATGTCCCCAAACATATTTATTTACTAACATGTTATTAGGAGTTATTGGCCTGAAATAGTCAATTCAAGAGATTACAAAAACAATAACGTTACCATTCTGATACATCCACTTGTAGACGACTAGATCTATGTACGTCCTCTTGTTCCTCGTCCGAGCTGGCATCTGGCTCAAAACTGTACGGCTGGATAGCTCCAATATTGTTCTCCATTTTTGTTGCACCGGTATTGACAGGTTGGGGATGTAAGCTAGCGGGAGAGACAGAGCTCTCAGCAACGGGGAGGGGGAGGGTCGTCCCCATGCCTCCGTGCCAACGGCTCCGCCCACAACGCAGAGGCGAATTTCTAATGGGCTACTGAAGCGAAGCGAAGTCCCAGAAAACGGCACAGGTTTTGTGATTTTGGCTAAAAATGGCATAATCATAATTTAAAGACCACTGGGAATGTTTAAAAATAGCTAAAAAATATGATCGGAGTGGGACTTGAAGTCTTTATGTAAAACGCATTGCAGCTGCACAGCTGACAGCAATGAACGAAGGAAGCTCGGTCATTGGCTGTGCTGCGGCAACTTGCTCGAACCAATGACGGGGCGACTCTGAATGCGCGACCAATGAGCGCGCTTCGCGCCCGCGCGCGTCAGAGCCCGCCAAGATGGGCGTGGCCAAGAGCTATTTATTGGGCGCCCCGTCATGAGAGTTCTTTAGGTTAAAACGACTGAAGCGAACTAACCAAGCACAAGCACGGCAGCTTACGCAATACTCGTTCCCTCCTCTCAGGGAACCGAGGTTACGTTAGTAACCGAGTCGTTCCCTTTCGAGAGGTCTCTCCTATTGCGTAGGTAGCTTACGCTATGGGAACACCATGCAAAACGCCGTGCATGCTGAACTTCGCCTTATGATAGCCAGAGGCAGGTGCCTGAGCTGAAAAGCAAAGTTATCATCCAACTAGCCGGCAGAGGCGAGCTTTATATGTGGGAAAAAATACAGAGCGGCTAGAAGGCGCTCAGTGTGACACAAGCACATACATAATCTAGATACGAACTCGTAGTTCAACTAGCATCATGCTGATAGTACATTGGAATGCAATGTCGGGACCTGTAGGTTGTAGAACCTGATAAATGTGGACGGTGAGGCCCAGCCTGCCGCCGCACAAATATCCTCGATCGGTATCCCGCTCGACCATGCCCAGGAAGAACCCACACTCCTGGTGGAGTGTGCTTTGACTCCCCAGGGGCATTGAAGTCCCTTAGCTTCATAAGCCAGTGCTATAGCCTCAACTATCCAGTGAGAGATTCTCTGCTTTGAAACGGCGGAACCTTTCGTACGGCCGCCAAAGCATACAAACAGTTGTTCTGTCTGTCTGAATAGGGCAGAACGCTCCATATACACTCTGAGAGCCCTAACGGGGCAGAGTAGATTAGCGTCGTGTTCGTCTGCTGGAGACGACAGCGCAGTTAGGGAGATAACCTGTGCTCTGAAGGGAGTGGTGAGCACTTTAGGAATATACCCGTGTTTCGGTCTAAGGACGACCCTGCAGTCGTTAGGTCCGAATTCTAGGCAGGCAGCGCTTGTCGAAAGCGCGTGCAGGTCGCCCACTCTCTTGACCGAGGCGAGTGCCAGCAAGAGCGCAGTCTTAAGCGAGAGCTGATTAAGGTGCACGGTTCGGAGTGGTTCGAACGGGGGCCCTTTAAGAGTGTCTAGGACAGTAGCTAGGTCCCAGATCGGCACTGAGGGGGGGCGTGAAGGGTTCATCCTCCTAGCGCCCCTTAGGAAACGAATAATTAGGTCGTTTCTTCCCAATGGACGTTCCATTACAGGGTCGTGTGACGCTGTGATGGCCGCCACATATACTTTGAGCATGGAGGGGGTGCGGCCCGCCTCCAGAAGCCCTTGTAGAAAAGCGAGTACGTTCGTAATCTCGCATGTTTCAGGGTTCAGGCCCTTGGCATTACACCAGTCACTGAACACTTTCCATTTCTGAGCATATAAGCGTCTCGTGGAAGGCGCCCGCGCCTCAGCTATGGTTTTTAGTGCTCCGCTCGTGAGGTTCCTGGGAACCCGTTGAGGGGCCATGCATGAAGGGCCCACAGATTGGGGCGGGGATGAAATATCATCCCGCTGGCCTGACTGAGGAGGTCTGGCCTCAGTGGAATCGGCCGTGGTGCAGATTGCATTTGCATCAGATCTGGAAACCATGTTTGGTTCTTCCAGAGTGGGGCTATCAGAAGCACTGCGTTTTGCTCCTCTCTGACCCGACTGATGACCTGTGGCAGCATCGCGATCGGGGGAAAGGCATATAATTGGCGGCTCGGCCAGCTCTGGGCGAGTGCGTCCGTGCTTTTCATGAAGAAAAGAGAGCAGTACGCCTTCTCCTTGGAGGCGAAGAGGTCGATCTCCGCTTTGCCAAAGGTTTTCCATAACCACTGAATCGTCAGCGGGTTGAGAGCCCATTCTCCTGGGAGAATCTTGTCTCTGGATAGCATGTCTGCCCCCTGGTTCTGGGCGCCTGGCACATGCGCTGCTCTCAGCGAGCGCAATGTTGTGCTGGGACCATAAAATGAGTCTCCTGGCCATTGAATGCATGGAGCTCGACCTGAGTCCACCCTGGCGATTTATGTACGACACTACCGTCATGTTGTCCATTCGGACCAGGACGTGTTCGTTTTTTAGATGTGGAAACAGCGCTCTGAGAGCCAAAGCGACCGCTTTCATCTCCAGACAGTTTATGTGTAGGCGCTTTTCCGGGTTTGAACAAAAGCCGGAGACAGGCCTGCCCTCGTAAAGGGCCCCCCAACCTATTTTGGAGGCATCTGTCGTTATCATCTTTTTCCTTGTGTTCACACCTAGACTCACGCCTCACTGGTACCAGTCGGCGGCTTTCCAGTGCGTCAGGGCTTTTATACAGCCGTGGTTTGCTCTGATTAAAAGGTGGCCCGAACGCCACGCGTGAGTAGGGACGCGGCTCTTGAGCCAGCGTTGGAGTGGGCGCATATGCAACAATCCTAGCTGGAGTACGGCCGATGCTGAGGCCATGAGACCGAGCATCCTCTGAAACCGCTTGACGGAGACGCGCGCGCCCGCCCTGAATGATGTTGCAAGGCGCCGGATGGTGAGCGCGCGCTCTGATGAGAGACGCGCTGTCATTTGCATCGAGTCTAGAACTATTCCCAGGAAAGAAATCCTCTGGCTGGGAGATAGTATGCTTTTTGCAAAATTGATTCTTAGACCCAGGCATTCTAAATGGCTGATAATCCAAGATCTGTGTGTTATTAACTGACTCTCTGATTGTGCTAGGACCAGCCAATCGTCGAGATAATTAAGTATTTGCACTCCCCTTCGTTTCAAGGGGGAAAGTGCTGCATCCATACATTTCGTGAATGTACGGGGAGCCAGGGACAGGCCGAACGGAAGTACTGTGTACTGGTAAGACTGTCCCTCGAAAGCGAATCTCAGAAACGGCCTGTGATGAGGCGCTATTGGAATGTGAAAGTAAGCATCTTTCAGATCCACTGAGAGAAACCAATCTCCTGGGCGTACTTGCGCGAGGATATGCTTGGTTGTTAACATTCTGAACGAGCGAATCATTAGTGCTTTGTTCAGGTGTCTGAGATCTAGGATGGGGCGGAGACCGCCATCCTTTTTCGGGACGAGAAAATAGCGGCTGCAAAAACCTTCCTCGCTTATAGAGGGGGGAACAGTTTCCACAGCGCCCTTTTCTATTAGTTTGCGCACCTCGGTGCGTAGAACATGTGAACACTCCTTTCTCACTTTCGTCTCGACCACAGTCATAAAACGTGGTGGTCTGCGAGCGAACTGGAGCGAGTATCCGTGCTTTACTATATCCAATACCCATTTCGGCATATCTGGAATGTTTTCCCATGCCGCTGCGTGTACAGATATGGGCTGAATACAGGCTAGGGGCGGGCCGCTGTGACGTAGGGACCCGGCCAGTGAATCGCCTGAGCTCGTAGCTCTCAGAGGCGCAGGCGCGCGCTGAGCAGCTGAGTGAATGGGCGCGTGTGTGATTACAACAGCGCGCGCTGTGTCTGTAAAACTCGCAGCCTGAGCTGGGGTTGTGTTTGACACTGTAAGGACAGTGTTTATAAGTGGGGGTGCATAAACAGTGGTAGGCACACTCGTTACTTTTATAATGTTTCCCGCTTTTACTGTGGGTGAATTTATAACTGTGTGAACAGTGCTTGTGTGTAGTGGTGCGTACATGACCGTAGGCACGTGATCTACATTCATGGGGCGCGCAGCCTGAGCTGGGAATGAATTTGGCACTGTTTTGTCAGTATCTGGGAATGCACACTTTGTGGACATGTGAACCCTTAGTGACACAGGCAGAAAAAGACTCTTTTTGTGTTTTCTGTGCGTCGCCGTAAAAACGGCGTTTGTTTGGGTACGGGGGGCTTGGGCTGGTATATCACAGTATACTCACTACAAAAAACTAGACTACACCACTGCTCACACACACACATATACATACACTAGCACGCAATTACACTCGCACAGATACTTTGAGTGGAGGCAGCGCTGTCCTCTGTCCAGTCCCAGTACAGCGGGAGGAAGCGTTTCTCCGAGCAGAACCTCCCCGTCAAAGTATCATTCCACTCGGAAGGAACTGAAGCGAGTAAGCCGGCGAAAACCCATTTTGAAACAGCTTTCAAAAATGCACTGTAACTGCTGAGCGGCTTAGTTGTATGTCACGTACGTAGCCTAACGTTCTTTTGTAAGGCCGTGATAGGCTGTTGCAGTGTAGATTCCCATCAATCAAACTAAATCACACCATTGTTTCTTTATATTTTTAATATTTTAATGATAAAGAATGCAACATTAATGCAACACAAAATTAGCAACTATGATAATATTAAAATTAAATTATCTGTGCCTCAAGTGGGGGGGCACAAGCATTTTTTGGGGCGGGCCCGGCCCCCTATGGCCCGCCCATAGCGACGGGTCTGACATAAGCAGAGAGCAGTCTGTTTTTCGTTTTTAAATGTTCTGTTTAAAAGTAGACATCAAGCTTTCTATATATTTCTCAAGTCTGTGAGGCAAGTAGGCTACATTATACGCTGAGTTTCGGTTCATTTATGAGACGAGAGTCCAGTTCACGCGCCTGCGACTCCGTGTAATGATGATCTATTTTCTACTATACTTACTTCTTATTTATTAAATCCAGGCAATTGGTTGATGAAACATTAATTAAAATTAAGATACAATTAATTAAAAAAACGAAATTTACTATAAAGAGAGGCTTTGTGCTTTCTGAAGTCGCTTTCAGAGCGGTCATGTCCGTAACGGAGAACTCTCAGGTCCGTAACATTGTTTTTTTCCTCATAAATGCGAACACGAAAAATAAAATAAAAAATAATATTTTATGTTCTGTGGAGGCCGACCCTTCTTCATCCGGTTATTAGTCTACTTTTGTTTTGCGCAGTGTAGCCTAATTCGTAGAATTATTAAAAAATATTTGGCCACCTAAAAGTTAAAGATTTGTTGTGTCACGTCACATGTGTATTTCACTCATATTACATATAAAACGCATTTGTAGCATGCTATTTTTCTAATGTCTTGACTCCTTTATTAAGGGGGTATGGATATATAAACAGACGTTTCAGTATTAAATCCATTTTCTGATCATTTATATTTCAAGTTTTGACTGCAAATGTCACGTCCATTGGAATTGCCCAATTTTAAAGAATTTATACTCAACTATTTTAAAACTAGTATTTTATTATGTTAACTTCAAATAATTCTAATAGTAATTTAAAAATGTTGTAGTCCTATCTAACACCACACTCCACTGTTATGTTTTCAATTTCAGTAGATTTACTCACTAACATTGTCGTGGAAACACAATAAGAATGGAAACTAAAATATGGTAATATCGTACAGCGCACATTCTATCAGCTGTAGTTCTGGCGCCTCAGTCCCAATACACTCAACGTACATTCATATCACATGTTAATGCCGCGGTAGAGTTACACTCACAGGACACTGCACTTATTCGCAATAACAAAAGTTCATTATTTGCTCGTGCTTTAAAGCTATGCCGGGTAAACATTTCATTGGCGTTCTGTACATGATGCACTTTTTCTGAGCGCGTACTGAAGTGCGCGTGCATTGTCAGACAGCGCCAAACTGGATTTTTGTTGGGTCAGACTCATCTTATAGCGATGGGGGACCGAGACCGAGAGAGCTACATAAAGCTACTTCGAAAAATATGCACCGAACAAGCCACTTTGAAATTTTGCTGTTTTCATGAATACAAAAGTTGGGTGACCCTCCCCCTAGACTAAAAAAAGTTGATTGACCCTCCCCTCAACAAAGAATAAAAAGACATGACCCTCCCCTATTTTCCTCCGGTGGCCCTTTCCATAAATACCGAACGGTCCCTTAATAGCATTCTGTCTAGGTTTCAGTCCGGCTTCAGAAAGAATCATAGTACGGTAACCGCTACTATGAAAGTTATAAATGATATTACTTGCTAAGCTTTTTATACTGTCAATCATGGTATTCTTCTACCGCGTTTACATAGTATCGTTCTTTCTGAAACCGCATTAGGATGGATTAGGAATTATTTAAAGAATAGGTGCCAAAGGGTGCAAATTAAGGGGTCTCTTTCGGAAATGCTCAGTATTGAATCTGCTGTGCCACAGGGGTCCATTTTAGGTCCCCTGTTATTTACACTATATATTAACAATCTTGGTGATAACCTATCAGATGCAAGTATTCATTTATATGCAGATGACACCATCATTTATTGTTTTGCATCTACCATTGATAGTTGTATCTCAAAGTTGCAGGAAGCATTTGCAATGGTTCAGCGTAACCTCCTCTCTTTAAAATTAGTTCTGAATGAAAAGAAGACAAAATGTATGGTCTTTTCTAGGAAACATAAGTGTGATTTTTTTCCATCACCTCTTTACACTCTGCAGGGTAAATCTAAAGAACTGGTTTCCTCCTACAGATATTTAGGTTTTATGTTGGAGGGGGGCCTATCATTCAAGTTACAAGTTCAACAATTGCTATCTAAGTTAAGGTTACAGTTGGGGTTTTATTTTCGAAATAGTGCCTGTTTTTCACAGTCAGTCAAGAGAAAGTTGGACGAAGCTACTTTTTTACCTGTTTTAGATTATGGAGATGTTATTTACAGAAATAGTACTAAGGTTATTTTACAATCATTAGACTCTGTTTATCATTCTGCTCTAAGATTTATAACTCGTACAAATTATAATACTCATCATTGTGCACTTTATGAAATGGTGGGTTGGCCTTCACTTCACTTAAGAAGGTACAAGCATTGGCTTATACTTGTGTATAAGGCCATAGTTGGTCAGCTTCCTTTGTATATGACTAGTCTATTAACTGTCAATAGTCAAGGGTATAATTTGCGTTCAAGTAAATATATTATTTTAAATGTTCCCTTAATGTGTCACAAGGATGAGTCGTAGATCCAAATGCAAGCAGTTTAATGTTGACAGACAGAAAAGGAGAGTTCTCAAAACACCACATTTAGCAGGCGGGCGACCTGGAAGACAACACTCCGACTGGAGATGTGAGCAGGGGAATCCCAAGTGAAGGCTAGCTCGAAGGTATGTGAATGGACTCAGGCGATCTTTTAAAGGGAAACTCCGCACGGAGACAAGGACACAGGAACTGTGGGAGAGACACAAACCAGAGTGACGAACCGACACCAAGCACAAACAACTCCAGCGATATAAAGACAGCTAACCAGTAGGCTCGTCCTGATTTTGCCAAGTGGGAGCTGTCCTGAGACCAATATCTTTATGATGACCCTGGGACAACAACTGCCTCAGCCAATCAACGTTTATGATGTCATCACCGTGTGCCCCCCCACCCCACCCCCCCCCGGTCGAGTCCGCCAAATTTAAACAAACAAACAAATAAAACACACCCCTGCCAACAAGTGCAAAAGTTACAAGGTAAGACCAACGGCTTTTTACATTCTCCTATTAATTAACAGCAGTCTTTTACTACGACTAAACATATTTGTTTTTTGAATAACGTTAGCATTTTTCCACCATTGAAGTAATATAACGCATATGTTGACGTGCTTAACAGTAAAATTGCCAGCCAAAATTGATCAGCATCGCTGACGTTCTGGCTCAAAAAATAAAAACAATAGAAGATGAAAATACTGTTTAGATGTTTAACGTATATTTTTTATAGTGTGCCTAGCTACAAAAAAAAAAAAAAGACGACTCAGGGAGAAACGTTTGAATTAGCTTATTTCTGATGTTGTCCTCAGACCATCATATGAATATGTTGACCTCAAGTCATCACTGATTTATTCTGTAACATGATGTTGTCCTCAGACCATCATATGAATATGCTGACCTCAAGTCATCATTGATTTATTCTGTAACATGATGTTGTCCTCAGACCATCATATTAATATGTTGACCTCAAGTCATCACTGATTTATTCTTACATGATGTTGTCCTCAGACCATCTTATGAATATGTTAACCTCAAGTCATCACTGATTTATTCTGTTACATGATGTTGTCCTCAGACCATCATATGAATATGTTGACTTCAAGTCATCACTGATTTATTCTGTTACATGATGTTGTCCTCAGACCATCATATGAATATGCTGACCTCAAGTCATCATTGATTTATTCTGTAACATGATGTTGTCCTCAGACCATCATATTAATATGTTGACCTCAAGTCATCACTGATTTATTCTTACATGATGTTGTCCTCAGACCATCATATGAATATGTTGACTTCAAGTCATCACTGATTTATTCTGTTACATGATGTTGTCCTCAGACCATCATATGAATATGCTGACCTCAAGTCATCATTGATTTATTCTGTAACATGATGTTGTCTTCAGACCATCATATTAATATGTTGACCTCAAGTCATCACTGATTTATTCTGTAACATGATGTTGTCCTCAGACCATCATATGAATATGTTAACCTCAAGTTAACGCTCCAGATCAATAAAATATAATAAAATGTGCTCCAACAATTGCTTCCCTGATGATATAACCTCACAGTAGACCTATCTGTAAAATAATCATATTTATAATAAGTCTTTATCATTGCTTCTGTATTTAGACTAAAGGACACCAAGTGGCAATAACAGCACACAATGGAAGGTATGTTTTTTTTTATTTATTTTTTTTTACCTTATTTGATGTAATTTAACCCTGTTTCATTTTTAACGTTTTCAAATCTAACACAATGTATACCTTGCTGGCGGTTGGGGGAGAGGCTGCTTCTTTGGAAGCTACAAGAGAAGCAACTTCTCACAGCATGTTGTTATAAACATACATTTGCAATGTTATCAGATGGGCATTTTAAATTGTATTGATTTGACAATAAAACATTTTATTTTTATTGATTTATTTGATTTATATACAATTTTATTGTTAATGAAAGCCCAATGTGCTTTGCAAAATGTGTCATCTATTCATTATTTTTCATCTTTGTAGATGATAAAGCATTAAGGTGTCTCCAAAATAAAAGGCCAAAGTTCACCATAGGATGTGTGGGGCCATACAATCTGCAAGTGGAAAGTTTTAAAACTTTAATGGAGGACAACGAGGTTTCTGACGAGGTAACTTAATATCCTTATAGTAAGCTATGTAAATTCTTACACTTTAAAACAAACAACCATGGCCTCTGATTAGCATTTAGCTTTCAAATTGGTTTTGAAGGTCTGCATGGGGTTCACGAAGACTTTTTTTTTTGCTAGTCAGATGCTGAAAAACACTGAAATACATATAAACAAACTGGGAATGCATACAAATAAATAGCATGCTTTGTGTATTCGTTCTTTTATAGCACCAAAACATGCCTCTGACATCTGGGCATTTTGCACCTTAAAAGTCCAGTCTAGAACAGGACTGATGATAAATGACTTACAACATTTCTATTTGACTCAAAACATAGAGGAGTTGAAATATTTTACCTCACATTTTTCCTTTAAATTTTCAGGTCATGGATTCCATATGTAATGTCCTTAGCAAGGTAAGTGTAATTTTAGCAGCAATAATTTGAATTATATTGTACAGTATATAATTGATTTGAAACATATTTATTTTTTCAACTCTGTTAAAAAGGAAAATATTTTATCCCTCTACCTTAAATCAGGATCACCCAGGGGTTGTGCATGTAAATTCTCAGGCACTCACAAAAATTCTGGACGGATCAAAAAGGGCAAAGAGCCATTATTTTCTCAAGGTAAGGAAGATTAAATGATTTGTCACTGATCTGCATTATTTTGTTAGGTATTATGTTAATGAATAGCTGCTGCTAGGTTTCAGTAAGCTTAATTAAACAGCAATCAGATTCTAGATGATTGTCATATGCACTAGGTTATATTTTATTCCTTTGATTATATTGATTTCTCTGAATTACAGAATAACATTTTTAAAGGGACAACAGAGATGTTTGGCGCTTATCTCGAGGGTGGCAATCACTGGAGCTTTTTTATGAGTCAAACCTTTTTAAAGGATAAATCATTTTCACATGTGGATTCCAATTTATTTCTGTCTTTATACAAAAATCTTACTTATCTACCAATCACCACTTCCAAATGTTTCTATTTTATGTAACAATGTGTCTTAAACACCGCAAAACCCATGAAAGTTAACAAATCTGACTAAAATGTTATGCTAGCATCATAAGTATGTTAAGATTAACATATTACAACTTTAAGGCAAAATACAAAAAATGATTTTTATTACATGCTCAAATTATGAATAAAAAAGATTGACACCGTGATGAGCTGCATCTCACATGAGTCTTTTTTTTTCATGTCCCTGGAACGCCTAGTTATTAAAAGTACTCCAAACTTCCACCTCTAGAGAGTCAGTATCATGTATTCTGGTGCAATTTTCTGCGTAGTTGGACCATGCAACTTGGAGCATGTCAGGGCCAGAACAGAGTGCATGGTATTGCAATAAGTGTCTTATGGTCTTATTATAACTTCAAATATTTCTGTTTTAGCATTGCAATGTTGACAGAAGGTGCATCACCTACTTCAACTCCTTTGGAGAGACAGAGTGGCAGTGCCAAGCAATTGGTCAACACTGGAGGTAGGTATTTATTGTTTTGTTTACCATAGTGATATCAGTCATCTAATGGGCTAAAATCTACTACAAGGGCCAAATTATATAATTAAAAAATGGCAGTACCTACCCACTGTTGCCTCATTAAGTCCTTTTACAGCTGATCGATTTCTCATGGTCTCCTAATCATCTCCATATATATATATATACAGTAATTGGCTTCATCACTCTGTCTCCTCACCACCAATATGCTGGTTGGTGTGTGGTGGGCGTTCTGGCGCAATATGGCTGCCGTCGCATCATCCAGATTGTGCTGCACATTGGTGAAGGTTGAGGAGATTCCCCCCTTCCATTTAAAGCACTTTGAGTGCAGAGAAAAGCGCTATATAAATGTAATGCATTATTATTAACACTGTTGCCTCATTAAGTCCTTTTACAGCTGATCGATTTCTAACCAACTGCCTCACAACTCGCACTATTTACAGTATACAGACCCAATCTAGCACAGTCATGCTCACATGACTAGCATAAGTACTCCTCTCTATTTATAGAGAATATTTTCAATGTCTTTTGGGGTAACAAAATATGCTCGGTTGTTGAGATCAGTATGCCCTTGTTCCTTTGACCATTCGTGTGATTTTAAGAGAATTGTACCTGGCTTAACACCAAGAGATATAAAATCTTGAATATGCTTGACCAGCTCTTGACTAATTTTTTCTGAGTGACCCTCAGAAGAACTTGTTGGGTCATGTCCTGAATGAATCCTGTAAATCCTTTCAACTATAACACGTTTGTTGAGCCAGTCTGTCCTCTTTTTAAAGGAAACATAGGCCTTACATCCTTTGGCCCTTCGACTTCGGGGTGTGCATGTTCCAGAGCATTTACATGTAAACAAGAAATATCCATTTTTCTGATTTTGCAGACTTGCAGAATTCACACTCCTGAAGTTGGCATCTTTGGACGCATTTATGGTAGAGAGCCTTTCTTGAATAAATTCAAAAGCATCCAAATCCTTTTCTAAAACATGGACTGTTATATCTGTCTCTTTTTTGTTTCCTTTAAATCTCTCCTCTTTGTATACAGATGTCTTTATAAATTCCTCCATATTTGATGTTCAACCTAAAAAGAAAAGACACAAAAAATTAGGCTAAAAACATAAATAATGTAAAGACCTAAAAATCCATGATAATCTCATGAAAGTACTGTAAGCTATTTGTTTAAACATTGGAGAAAAACCAAGATGTTACGTACAAGTTAACATTCATATGATGGTCTGAGGACAACATCATGTAAGAATAAATCAGTGATGACTTGAGGTCAACATATTAATATGATGGTCTGAGGACAACATCATGTAACAGAATAAATCAGTGATGACTTGAGGTCAACATATTCATATGATGGTCTGAGGACAACATCATGTAAGAATAAATCAGTGTGGACTTGAGGTCAACATATTCATATGATGGTCTGAGGACAACATCATGTAAGAATAAATCAGTGATGACTTGAGGTCAACATATTCATATGATGGTCTGAAGACAACATCAGAAATAAGCTAATTCAAACGTTTCTCCCTGAGTCGTCTTTTTTTTTTTGTAGCTAGGCACACTATAAAAAATATACGTTAAACATCTAAACAGTATTTTCATCTTCTATTGTTTTTATTTTTTGAGCCAGAACGTCAGCGATGCTGATCAATTTTGGCTGGCAATTTTACTGTTAAGCACGTCAACATATGCGTTATATTACTTCAATGGTGGAAAAATGCTAACGTTATTCAAAAAACAAATATGTTTAGTCGTAGTAAAAGACTGCTGTTAATTAATAGGAGAATGTAAAAAGCCGTTGGTCTTACCTTGTAACTTTTGCACTTGTTGGCAGGGGTGTGTTTTATTTGTTTGTTTGTTTAAATTTGGCGGACTCGACCGGGGGGGGGGGTGGGGTGGGGGGGCACACGGTGATGACATCATAAACGTTGATTGGCTGAGGCAGTTGTTGTCCCAGGGTCATCATAAAGATATTGGTCTCAGGACAGCTCCCACTTGGCAAAATCAGGACGAGCTAACAGGGGTGGGAATCTCGAGGCACCTCACGATTCGATTACGATTCAGAGGCCTGCGATTCGTTTCTAAAGCGATTATCGATTATCTGAATCTTTGTGTGTGTGTGTGTGTGTGTGTGTGTGTGTGTGTGTGTGTGTGTGTGTGTGTGTGTGTGTGTGTGTGTGTGTGTGTGTGTGTGTGTGTGAATATAAATACTTTGCTTTAAAAGTACAAATTAATGACCCATAAAGAATTAACATACAATTTATTTTATTAAAATTGCAAAGAACCAACAGGAAAATAAATGTGTGCTTGAACTAGCAGCATGAGCATACTTGTAGTAAATTAATAATATAAAAACAGCAGGTGTTCTGACGAATCATACTACCCATCGAGATGTGCTACTTACTGGTTATGCGCATGTGCAGACTCATTTTTCTTCTGCTTACCACACCCATAAATCTATGCATCCTTGCTGTGGAGACTTGTAGGAAACTTTGACAGGTCAAAGATGAATATTTGATGATCATTTTTACTTTTCACACCCGTTTTAAAAATAAAAACAGTACATTATACTGTACTCTTAACTTCGAATTTTATTATAATTTTATTTCATATAATAATATCATTTTTACTTGTTATATCAAATGTGATAATTGCTAGTTCATTTAAAATATCAAAATATGCCCCCCATACACTTACCCTGATTAAAATGAAATAACGATGTCATAATATTGTGAGATTTACACCATTATGAATGAATCAACATTATCTGTGATTGATTCGCGTTTGGGTAGCATTTTTCGACAAGGCAGCAGAAATCGTCTGAACACCGGTACAGCCCAGAGCCATTGAGAGAAACGGCTCTGGTACAGCCGAGTGTTTTTCCTCCTCTGGGTGGAAACGTGTCATATGGCTTCTCATATTTGTCATGTTGCCGAAATATTTTAGTTTTATTCTACAAAGCTTACAACTAGTGTGGCTCTTGTCCAGCTCCTTTCCCCCTTCAACTTCATAGAAGCCAAAATATTTCCACACGTCAGCTTTTAACGAGGTGGGTGTTTGGATTTCGCGCTCAGCCATCGCGTTTCTGTTATGTGCACACGCCACAGACAGACGGTCCGGGCACTGCACTTCCGCGCTTCAGAGTTCCGTCTTTTGCGTTCAGTCAATATTACATCATTATAAATAGGCTACATATCAAAAAAAAAAAAAAAAGTGAAAATCGAAAGTGAATTTTTTTTTGAAAATCGATTATTGACATTTGTAAATCGATTCAGAATCGTCCACGTCCGCATCGCGATGCATCTAAGAATCGATTTTTTCCCCCACCCCTACTAACAAGCATAATGATAAGCTGCAGCTGAAGGCTGATAAGTGATCAGCTGGTGCTAAACAACAAACAGGTAGTACACACCCACAAACCCACGCCTACAAACACACCACCAGAAAATCAGAATGAACAACCTGACTGATGAACCGTGACATAATGAAGACAGAGTTTGGAAAAACTGCTTTTATTTATAGTGCATCAACTGCTTGGAATGAGATTCAAAGATCATTGAAACTTACTGTATTTATCTCAGTCAATGAGTTTAAGTTATATCTTAATAAACATTCCAATCTGTCTGCACCTGCTCTTAATTTAACTTAAATCATACTTTGTTTGTTTGTATTATGTTTATTATGTGCTGCTACCTTGGCCAGGGCTCACTTGTAAATGAGATGCCTATCTCAATGTGAGATATCTAAAACGCATGCGCAAGATACTTTACTTCCTGAACAAGTGCGCACCCGAGTCTGTGTTGCTTTCATATACACGCGAATCGCAGCACGGTTCGGGAGCAACCGAACTCAGACCACCTCCTCCAGGTAGTCTCGGGCTCGGTACCCCAGTGCGCACCCGGGTCCCATGACAGCATTCACATTAGCGATTTTTCATGCGAACCGTGCCCCGTTCCAAACTAAACTTCCAGTGTGAAAGCCCCCTCAGTGTTTCTTATGATATAGTTTTTGTCTTATGTTTTGTTTTTTGTTTATGTTCAACACATGTTATTTGTCCTATTTTTCTCTCCAGATAACCTATGTTGAGGGAGATTGCTTTGGAGATAATTTTCTATATTGTTTTTTTCTTTGGTTTTTGACTGTCACCTGTTTAGATACTCATTTTGTTGGTTTCCCCTATCCTGTTAGACCTGATTGATTTATTGGGTTAATTCTTTGTATTAATCCTTACTAGGCTAATTGAATTCTTTCTGATTAGAGGTGGGACCTAACTTATAATTTGCTGCAATTCTCATTTTGTGTGTTACTCTGCCCTGAAGAAGACCCTTTGTTGGTCGAAACATGTTGGCTCGTGTTGGCTCTCCATATTTAATAAAGGCTTTTTAACTTTAACCATCTTCTCATTGTTAACCTGACTGAGTGCCTGGGACCTGTTTTTTCTCGAAATAAGACACATTATTCTCGTGGAGCACTACGCTAACACAAAAACCTAAAATTCTCGGGACAGCAGCATGTGTCCAAATTTTAATCTTAACCGTTCGATTTAATCATAAACGATCTTAAAACAGGGCTTTACTTGTAAAACGCCGAACTTACACTTTAAGAGGAAAAGAGTTGGAGATAACCTGCCCTGTTTGAACCACTGCCTGAGATCAGCTCTATAGTGTTTTAATCATCTGTATAAAATTACAATCAAACCCGAATACCTTAAGAACTGCCCAAAGATACCTCCATTCAAGCCTGTCAAAGGGTTTTTCAGTATCTAAGCTGAAAAGTGCTGCTGGATTATTAGATGTTTCAAGGATATTAAGAATGTGGAAAAGTCGTCTGACATTATCAGAAGCCTGTCTGCCCTTGATGAAACCAGTCTGGTCCTCACTAATCAGTTTACCAATCACTGGTTCAATTCGATTTACAAGTACTTTTGCAAAAAGTTTTAATTCAGAAGATATGAAAGAAATAGGCCTGTAGCTCTTGGGGGGGGGGGGGGAAACAAACAAGCACACGGTGATGACATCATAAACGTTGATTGGCTGAGGCAGTTGTTGTCCCAGGGTCATCATAAAGATATTGGTCTCAGGACAGCTCCCACTTGGCAAAATCAGGACGAGCCTACTGGTTAGCTGTCTTTATATCGCTGGAGTTGTTTGTGCTTGGTGTCGGTTCGTCACTCTGGTTTGTGTCTCTCCCACAGTTCCTGTGTCCTTGTCTCCGTGCGGAGTTTCCCTTTAAAAGATCGCCTGAGTCCATTCACATACCTTCCTTTTTTATTGGTAAGGTTGATAGAATTAGATCTCAGATTTTATCTGTTGGCAATGATTTTATTGCTTCTGTTGACCCTATAAACCAATTAAACAGTTTTATGACTGTTTCCTAGCAGCTGCTTAATGATATAACTGCTCATGTGAAGCCCACCAGGTCTCCTGGTGACGTGCTCCCTTCTTCTCTGTTTAAGAAGGTACTTGATTCAATTGGCCCAAGTATTCTGTATATTATGAATATTAGTTTGTTATCTGGTGTTGTTCCGGTTAGTTTTAAGCATGCGGTTATTCAGCCCCTTTTTTTAAAAAAACAGCTTAGACCCCTTTGACATGAGTAGTTTTCGTCCGATTTCAAAATTGCCTTTTATTTCTAAGATACTGGAAGAAATTGTGAATGCACAACTTAATGGCTTTTTAATGAGGAATAACATTTTCGATAGATTCCAGTCAGGTTTTAGAGCTGGTCATAGTACAGAATCTGCTCTTTTGAGGGTCTCTAATGATATCCTACGAGGTGTTGATTCTGGAAACCGTGTTGTTTTGCTTTTGTTAGATCTTACAGCGGCATTTGATACAGTTGACCATAACATTCTCATTGATCGTCTTAGGGATCAGGCTGGTATTCAGGGCATGGAAATGGCTGAAATGGCTCTTCCTATTTGAAGGATAGGACTTTTTCAGTCAGTTTAGGGGATTATCTTTCTTCCGTTGCCCCACAGTGTGTGGGGTTCCAATTTTATTTTCCCTTTATATGCTCCCTCTAGATTAGATTTTTGAGAAATTTGGCATTCAGTATCATCTGTATGCGGATGACTCTCAAATTTATTTACCACTGAATCATGGGCATATATGTGTCATTCAGTCTCTCCATGCATGTTTGGCCGAAGTTATGTGTTGGCTTGCGAAAAACTTTCTCCAATTAAATGAGGTTAAGACTCAGATGATTTTATTTAAAAATAAGGGGTGTGTGGAAGATGACTGCCTGGTGTTGTTTCCTGGGAAAAAAACTGTCTAGCGTGAAGAACCTTGGAGTCATTTTTTGACTCTGAGCTTAAATTTGACCGGCAAATCAATGCTGTCGTTAAGAATAGTTTCTTCCATCTTAGATCAATATCTAAATTGAAATCTATCCTTACTTTTGACGATATGGAGAAGGTTGTTCATGCCTTTGTGTCATCCCGTTTGGATTATTGTAATGTGTTGTATCTGGGTGTGAGTCAGGCTTCTCTCTCCCGTTTGCAACTTGTTCAGAACTCAGCATCCAGACTTTTAACATGTACTAAGAAGAGAGAGCACATTACTCTGGTGTTAATTAATTGGGTGGTACCGCCCAAAATGGCATACTTTTACAAATGTGTAATTATCTTAAAAACTATTAATGATAGAGAGGTGTCGTCTTCCTCAGATTCCGCTGAAAACAGTGATAACAAACTTACCCAGCTTGTATACACACTTCCCTGTTGCGCAATACCACTACGTCAAAGGCAAATGAAATCGATGTTGTTTGGCAGATTCACGAGCAACAACCAATGGAAAAATTGCCGATGGAGGAATATTTTTCTTACCCAATCAGAGGAAGGTTACCATGACGTATTCTAGCAAATCGGAGGACTGTAGCCTTGCAAGGGGTGGTACTATATACTATTACGCAAACAGCGTTGAGTGGCAGAGACAGAAAGGACGCGTCGAGTAAACAAGGCTTTACAGAGCGAGAGTGCACAGAGATATGAGAGAGAGACAGAACAATTATAATATATATATATATATATATATATATACAATTATAGAATTATTTATTGTTTTAGCACTTTTATGAGGGCAAGCAGTAAACGATTTACGGTGGAACAGTTCTCTGGAACAATTACTGGAGAGTGACGAGGAGAAAGCATTGCTTAGAAAATTCTAAGCATTCCTAAGAAAAACGCCTGAGACTATTTGTAAATAAAGTTAACATTTTCATTGTTCTTTACGCATTTTATTTAACAATTACACATGTCTGTCAAGCAAAGGCTTTGACAAATATATTTTTTGTTCAAAAAGTGTTCACTATTGTTTTCAGAAATAAATGCCAAAAATTGAATTTCCGTTTTTGAAATTCTCTAGTTTATTGTACATTTTCCCTCATACTTCCTTTATAAACATATTACATGCGTGCCTATGTTAGCTTAGGGTCTTCTGCATCCATAGATACCAAACACATAGTGTTCCATCTCCATTACATATAGTTTATAACCCCAAATGTAAAAATAGAGTAAACGGACCAAAAAGAGCTTAGTTCCCGGAGGGTTAATGACCAGGGGCGCAGTAAAGGGGGGGTAAACGATGACGATTCTCGGGGCCCATGACTAAGAGGGGGCCCAGAGAAGCCCCCAATAAAATTGTGGTGCTAAAAAAATATATTTGATAGTAAAACTAATTAACTTTAAATTATTCTATTTGCTGTTTCCTGGTGTCAAAAAATGTATTTGTTTAGGAAACACAAAAAGTCCGTGGGCCCCTCTCCCCCTCTCGATTATCTTAAAATGCTTCAGTCCGCCCAAATTGTATTCAGGCAACGTATTTTACGCTCTGATTGTGTGAGACGTAAGATACACGCTAGGACAGATACGGCTTGAAGTCGTTCATTCTCGGATGCGGTGCCGCTAAGCGAAATGAGGTCTTGCGCACCGAACTTGTCACTTTTGCCGCGCTCGTGCGGACGCTATAAACTTTACTCCGTGTCAGCGCGCGCTCTGATCGGTAAAGGTGCACAGACCTCTCCCGAATCATCTCCAGCACTCAGCCTCCGCCTCCGTTTCCCTCGTAAGCTGATATTAGTATTTAAACATTCTCTATGATAATTTTTTTAAATGACACAGTCTCTTTCTCTCAGTCTCATACACACACATTCTCTTTCTCTCACACATATGTAGGCTAGTTATAAACTCTTTAGACTTTTAATGATTAGTGCTTTATTTTTAAAGTTTGTGGTTAAGAATCGTGTAAAAAAATCGCTTATTTTGGGGATGGATTCCGGGAAATGTCCCTTATTTTCAATGTTGACAGCTATGGCGTACGCACGCTTTGCATAGTAGACAGTAAAAGAAAGGACGCTTTGTAGATAGATAGTTTCAGACAAAAAACTTAGTCTCAACACATTTGAGCTGACAAACAGCAGCATATTTACAACAGTCTGAAACAGGTGTAGGCTGAAGCTCTTGCTTATACCCTTTTTTGAAAACCTCTCATATTTAAAAAATAAAAGTAATTATCTTTATAATCTTGACAAACAAATCTAAACAGAATACAATTTTTTTTATTTCCTATGCAATACAGTTGCACCATCCAAAATACAACAAAAACAGTTTGTTCATTTTTCGCTCTTTAAATTGTTTCATATAGTTTCATTGCATTATTTTTAAATAATTTCTTTAACTTGCTAAGTGTCCCACGTTTTTTTAATTCCTCATCACAGCTGTTCCATAGATTTACACCTTTAACTGAAATACAAAGGTATTTTGCATTGGTCCTCACTTGGTTCTTTTTGAATATACAAGTTCCCCTTAAGTCATGTTGGCATTCTCTTTCTGTGAACAAGCCTTGGATACTTTCTGGCAATTGATGTTTTTTTACTTTGTACATGATTTGTCATGTTTTAAGTTCTACTAATTCTTTAAACTTTAAAGCCTTTAATTCAATAAAAAGGGAGTTTGTTGGCTCCCTATTGGTGGTTTTCTTTACTATTCGTATGGCTCTCTTTTGAAGCATAAATATTGGGTCAGTGTTTGTTTTATATGTATTTCCCCATACTTCCACACAATAAGTAATGTATGGAAGCACAAGGGAACAATACAAAGCATATAATGATTTTTCATTTAAGAGATCTTTAACTATATACAATATTGCGATTGAATTGATATCTTGTTCAGATATATGGGGCTTCCAATTTAAATTGTCTATAATCACTCCAAGAAATGTAATAGCTGACACCCTTTCTATTTCAACTTCATTAATCATTAATTTTCCTATTGTATTCGATAAATGATTACCAAATACAATAAATTTTGTTTTCCTTATATTTAATGTTAGTTTATTCGAATCAAACCAATTTTTTAGCAGTACCATTTCTTTTTCCATTGTATCCAGAAGTTGTTTCAGATTGTCACCAAAACAAAATAAGTTTGTATCATCTGCAAATAATATAAATTTAATACTTTGGAAACCTCACATATATCATTAATGTATAACAGAAAAAGCAATGGGCCCAGCACAGAGCCTTGGGGAACCCCACATGTTACCTGCACCAATTGTGACTTGCAATTATCTATTTTGACATATTGATGCCTTTTCTCTAAGTAATTACTTATCCAAGAGTGAGCTACCCCTCTTACTCCATATTTTTTCAGTTTCTCTAGTAATAGGTCATGTTCGACAGTGTCAAATGCTTTTTTAAGATCCAAAAATACCCCAACTGTGCATTGTTTATTTTCTATTGCGTTAGATATTTTTTCCACAAAATCTATTAATGCATGTGAGGTTGTTCTATTAATTCTAAACCCATATTGTTGCTTGCTTAGTATATCGTATTTTATAACAAAATCATTTAATCTTATGTAAAATAAATTTTCCAATATTTTTGGAAAATTGTGAAAGCAAAGAAACGGGCCTATAGTTTGAAAAGGTATGTCTATCTCCAGTTTTATATATGGGTATAACTTTAGCTATTTTAATTTTTTTTAGGAAATATGCCATTTTGAAGAGACAAATTGCATATATGTACCAGGGGTTTCTCAACACACTCGATAATATGTTTTACAACAGACATATCCATGTCATTCCAGTCAGTTGACTTCTTATTTTTAAATGATCTGACAATATCAATTATTTCTTTTCCATCTGTTCCTCTTATAAAAATTGATTGCTTATTTACACTACCCGTTTCTCTTTCCGTTCTACTTTTCTTATCAATTCCTACAATCTCCCCAGCCAGACTACATGTACATGAGGCCCCAGGTCTCTACGGTAGCATTTTTCGACAAGTTAGCACGTTTCGACAGGGTGCAGCGGGTGCACGGCTTTGTATTACAGAGGACAAATTACGGGTGAGGACATGGAGTTCAATTGTCTGATTGACTTAAATATATGAGAATGATAGTCAAAATACCATAAAAGCGCATGATTTTATGTAAATTAATATGAAAAAAGTCTCAGCTGTGTTGGGGGCCCTGTCAAGATTCTTTTCATGGGGCCCAAAATCCTTAGCAGCGCCCCTGTTAATGACAACACAGACATAAGCCATTCGACCTGCATTATCAGATCCAATATATTCAACCTGGGCTTTGTACTTCCTACTAAATAAAATTAGTACTCCTTTTGTTTTTATTGTTAGCAGAGGAATGTCCAAAAGATCTGTAGTGTCTATTTTGAAAGAGATGCACAACCGTCAGTCTTAAGTGTGTTTCTTGTATTCATGCTATGGTTACCTTATTTTGCTTAAGATAATGTAAACATTTAGTCCGTTTTACTTTCGAATTCAAACCTCGGACATTTCATGAAATCAATACTAAATCCTGGACCACTCTACCGGTTCCTGTAGTGGGAAAATAAACGGATACATTTGCGTTTTAACGTGACACCGCATGAATTTGAAACACTTTCAAATTCAAAAAACAAGAGATCAGCTCCGGCAACCACAAACTTCCAACTGGGAAAACTTTGAACATTATACAAAAACTGTTAACCGTTAACAACTAAGGCGGCATAACTTGCCTGCTTGAACTTTGGTTAAACTCACACGAACAATAATAATCAGATACTCCTCGGAGCTCCTTGACAGTGACGCAACCGTCCCAAGCCCCTCTAGCTCAGATCGCTACATCAGACTGCTTATGTTAGTGAACAATCCACAAATGTTTCAAATGTTGATTCTCAGTGTCCACCAAAGTTTGATGCCAGTTTTACAGACCAGGAGCACTCTCCGAATTAGCAAGTGCGTGAAAGTTGTTACTGCGTTCCGGCTCTTCACTATCAGTATTCTGCTTACCGGCAAGAAAGATTTCGGCGTCCGACAGCGATTGAAACTCGGGAACTTCTCCGCCATCCTCTCTAACCTTTAAGACGGCAGGATAAACCAAAAAAGGATGATAGCCTTTTGCGTAGAGCTATTTCTTGATCGCGTCAAAATCCTTCCATCGAGAAGTCGTCTCGGGGCTGTAATCCGCAAAAAAGTACAGATTCGACCTGGCATGGGATGGCGGTGATTTCAGAGCCCTGGCCTCTCGGAGAATTTTTCGGTCGCTGTACCTCAACAAGCAAAAGATCAGAGTGCGCGGACGTCCACCGCAGCGGGGTCCATAGATCCGATATGCCCTCTGAATTTCAGCTTTGCGACCTGTTAGAGCTGAAAACCATTTGCTGAGGTTTTCTTGGAGAAACCCAATTGGGTCAGAGCCTTCAGCACCTTACGGTAGATTTACGAGCCGTAAGTTAAGACGTCTGGCTCTGTCCTCTTGGTTTATAATTCTTTCTCGCAATTGACTCATGTCTCCTCCGTGTTCAGCCATATCCTTCACAGCGCGAAGCGAGACATCCATGGCGCTTAAATTCACCTGACAAAACTTCCTGAACTGTTTCCTTTACCACTTGCTTCATCATATCACGCATCGACGATTCTTGCTGCTTTAACGGCAATAACAGAGCGGTGTCCATTTGGTCTTCCGAAAGGTCTTTGGCCGGGGTTTGATTATTTTTAAGCCTGGTAGTGTACGATTTTAGATTCATTTGTGTGCCCGCACTTGTCTTCTTGTTTTCAGAAGCCATAATCTTTTGAGTTAAGCAGTAAAATTGGTCAGATTAAAGCAAATAATAAGACCTGAGACGGAGCTCTAGACTACACGTGCATCTCGATCATAGGGTACCCGGAAGTCCCTTTTAAAGGGGTGGTAAAACGCGATTTCACTTTTCTAACTTTAGCTAGTGTGTAATGTTGCTGTTTGAGCATAAACAACATCTGCAAAGTTACAGCGCTCAAAGTTCAAAGCAAAGAGAGATATTTTCTTTTAAAAAATTACATCTCTAAGGACTACAGCAAACAGCCAGTTTTGGACTACACAACATTCATCCGGGGTTGCTGACGTCAGCAAATCCCATTATTTACATAAATCCCTCCTCCGAGATTTCTTAGAGAAGCGGGGCGAGGCCATTTTATATTGCAGTTTTGGAGATGAGTTGTCGCAATGCCATCTAAACACTGCTGTTATTTTCATCCCGGTTGCAGGTCCACTTTGTTCAGCCTTCCTAGGGACGAGGGAGTTAGGGATCAATGGTTAATTTATTTTTAACTCGGTCCCATAATTATGACCTAAGTGGGGTGGGGTGGGGTGGTGATGGCACGGGTCGAATCCACTGTGAGACACCAATGTGTCCCTGAGCAAGACACTTAACCCCTAGTTGCTCCAGAGGTGTGTGACCTCTGACATATATATAGCAATTGTAAGTCGCTTTGGATAAAAGCGTCAGCTAAATGAATAAATGTAAATGTAAGTCTCGCTCTCTGTGCTGCACATATTACAGAGGAAAGCTTTCACAATCTGAGCGAGCTCAATGCATGATTCGCACGACGGCTGTTCCTGAAAGATGGAGCAGTTCCAACTTTAAAAACAGAAGCTTTTGTTTACGGGCCACAACCTGTAAGTATGATTTATTTTTCATCAATGTGTTTTCCTATAATAGTTCGTATTGTTAATTGTACGTTGTAGCAAGGAAGTAAACAAGTGACAACGCTGTTTGGCTCTGCTGGTTTGTTAAATGCTCATTCATACTTGACGTTATCCGACAAACACCTAACATTACAAACTTTTTTTTTAATCTCAACAGCGAACTTGGAATTAGTGTAAATTATTCTTTGATTAGAGCTTTTATGTTTATCTACATGCGTGTTTATCTACAGGCATGCTAAACATGGTTCTGTGTTTGATTTAGCAGCCGATGTTTAGTGTTCGTTTTGGGTTAATAGTACTGTCGACAGATATTTGTCTACAATCGTTCTAAAACTACAAAATTAACAGTGGAATACAGTCAGAAACGATCACTATAGATCCGCAGTCTTTACTCAAAAAAATCCCTTTGAGGACTGTAGTATAATTTGTTAGAACGATTATATGAAATTCTTGTTTATGAAGCTTATTTTTTGTAATTCTATAATAATTAGTACAATTAAATAAGAGCGTATCTAAAAAGTACTGAGAGAACAACAAAAAACAAACCTTTCTGAAACGTCGTTTAACAGCCGCTCTTGAACAGGTTCTGCTCGATCATGTTCACTAACATACTCCGGGTCCGATTGGTTTTATTGACGCCATTGTTTATAATACACCAAAGCACAAAGTACCGGTAAAGGTACGGGGCGTGTCCTTTCCGGAAAACGTGCACTAGACGGTTAGCGAATCACAACACACTGGGCCAGCTAACCAATCTGAGCCCATTGCGTATTTTTAAGGGACTGCCTTCATAGAACCAGGAAACCATCAGACCGTTTTTACAAGGAGGGGCAGAGCAGTGTAGAATAAAGGTAAAATATATGAAAAATAATGAAATTTAAAAAAAAACGAAGCATGAACACATATTACAGTGCACCCCACAAACACAATCAAACCTTTGAAAAAATTCGTTTTACCACCCCTTTAAATGCTTTTTAAAGTGCTATGACGTCGTTATTTAATCCAAAACATAAACAATAAATAGATTAAAATGTGTTTCTTTGAGCGCATTGCGATTGCAAAAAAAGCGCGGTGCACCTGAAGTGACAGAGATGTATATGGAGAGATGAGCGGACCTCAGCAAACTTCAATGGCTAATTACATTGCGGACAGTTCCGGTAAAAGGAAAGGCCAATTCGAAAATAGGCTATCTTAGTTTGTAACACTGCAACAGTTAGCTGTTGTGTGATGGAGAATGAAAACTTTAAGGTGTTTAACCCATTTTTTTGTCTCTCAGGTGAGGTGACCTTTCCTGTTAGGAGATAAACCACCTAAACAAGGTACGTGTTGTGATCTCATCCTCTTTCCTTTTGTACAGGCCCCAGTCAAATAAACAGTAAAAGATTAACAACTGTGTTTACATACGAGTAAGATAGTGGCAAAAACGCAAAAGAGAACTGGAACATGGCATGTTATTGTCAGTTATAAAAGTATGGCCAAATAATTCAATATAAATGTTACTAGGTCCAGCGGTGGATCCACCATCAGGTCCTGGCACAGTGATTGTTCGAGGCACACCTTCAGGTCCAGACATGATGGGTCACGGCACAGTGATGGTGCGAGGCACACAGTCTTCATATCACTGCTATAATACTTTGTATAACCATATGTATCTAATAAATCGATCTTGTACAGTCAGTTCCAGACATGACGAGTCACGGCACAGGTCCAGATATGATGACCGATCCCGTAGTGATGCCCCCAGTCCCCCGGCCAGGTCCAGACATGATAAAAGAGCACAGCACAGTGATCTCAGCAGCTATGACAGGCATTGTGAGTTGTCGGCTGTGTTCACACTGCGCTCAATTAGGATTATTATGCTATTCAGGTGGTTATCCTATCACCCTGGCTGCCTGTTACACAGTGCACACATTGCTTTGAACAAGAAATCAAGTAATTTAGAGTTTTTTTTACTATTAAGGCCGCAATTTTCATCAAAGTACTTTGCAGTTCAGTATAGATGTACCTCTAATTGTTATACTATTGCAGATTTACTATTCCTCTTCTAATAAATCTGTTTAGTTTCATCATTTGGTAACTTCTAAAACATATTTTTTTGTCGTGCGAATGCAGTAACTGGAACTGGTTGATGGGCCTTCCCATTGTCTTGGGGTGGTAAGTATTGATCTATTGGCAGTGGAGAAGACACTTTTAATAGACACCTTCTTTCTTCCTGCACTGTTCTCTCTGTCCACAGAAACCGCTTTTCAACTATAGCCATGGCTTGTTTTCTATCATGTCAGATGATGACATTTCTTTGGACTTTTGTTTCTTTCTCCAAAGCCCCTTTCACACAGCGCGTTGATCCCGGGAAATTGCCAGAACACCTTCTGTGTGAACGCAAACACGACCCGGGCTTGATGCCGGGATCGATTCCGGGGTTGGGGACCTTATAATATTGCCGGGATCAGTCCTGGAACGCGCGCTGTGTGAACAAAAGCCGTAATCAATGCCGTGTCGTAATGATGACGCTGAAGTGAAGTGAAAGCAGACAAGTGAAAGGATACGTAATGCGCTAGTTTATGATCGAATCAGAGAAAAAAATGCACAAGCATGATTTCTCGAGAGAGAAATCGCAGCTCATAGGCAAACTATAGACGCTGCTGAGTCATTACATGTCACATCGTTGTCACGTGTCTTCACGGGATTTTTACGGGTTGTGTGTGAACGCACTCTTTGATTCCGGAAAATCACTGGCAGTGTGAATGAACCAAAATCAAACGAACCCGGGTCAAATCCCGGGTCACTTTATCCGTGTATTTTCCGGAATCTCTGTGTGAAAGGGGCTCAACACTGCTGTACTAATAACAAACACTGCTCCAATTAGAATAGAAAGGTTAGCTAGCTCACAATTGTTTTTGTAATCAGCTTCATTGTAATCAACAACAAATGTGTTTATTTCAGTGTTCAAGAAAAAGGTCCTGAGCCTACTGGTCGACATCCGCCATCGCCTGAAGGAAACGCAGCCTGCCTCTTCAGCTGTCCATATAGAGAGGATTGACACCATGGAGGATTTTGAGTTACAGGAGTAACACCTCTCTGATGCACAGGCCTTTGATACCCTGGTAGGTTTTACAAGTCTGGAAGTAATGGATAGCCTAGAATAAAATAATACAGTGCACTCGCACACTGTTAGATTCCTCTGGGGAGTGTCAGTCAACTTTATTATGGACTTATTCCAACAAGTGCTGCAAATTTCAAGAATTGGTGGGCGGAACACCAATGACATTGTCGACAAAGTGTTGGACAGGTATCTACAACATTTTTTGCATGTTCTCATTTGCCTTCTTTCTGAGCATTTCAGAATAGGTGAAAATTAAATGAAAATACAAGTTCATAACCAAATGCATTGTGTGAGAGACAAGCTGTGCTTGACGAGGAGATAAGTAGATGGATAAAAAGGAGGACCACCCTTGGGGACACTGGTCAAGTAGTGTAAAGGGTTTATTGCATAAATATTCCTAAATATATCCTTCACATTCATTTATTGAAATGTATTTTTCTTTAGGCTCTTCACCAACAGCCTCACGGCCAAATTTAATTTGAAGGGCAGGGGGAAAACGAGGAAACGCCCTTTATAGGGAACAAAGGTTTATAGAGCAATACAAGGTAAGCCCAAATTTCATGTTGATCAGTATATGAATAATAACTTTAGACAAAACATTTCCTTCCCTTCTGACTTTAAAAAAAAACAATGCCAATTCTCTATCTTGATAGACTTTATTCATCCACAAGAGGAAATTATGGCGTTGCATCATTAAGAAAGAAACAAAAGACAGCAAAGTTGGAAAGTAAAATATGGTAAATAAATAAGTCAAAATTCTCTCAAAATATTATTCTCTTCTCACGGCACAAAGGTGAGTCATTACAGACTGCTATGTCAGTGTGTATGAATGACTTCCATTGGCAGTCCTTATTACATGGAAGCTGAAGTAGCCTCCAACTGAAAACAGTCTGCTGTCTGACAAGTAGTACATTTAGTGGATGTGTTGCATTATCCAGAATACTTTTTTTGCAAAACTTTTCTCAATAGTAATTTCTATGGAGTCCAATGTGTTTCCGAGCACATAGCCAGCTTTTGTAAATTGCAAAAAGCACAACAGGCTGATAAAACACTGTTAACATTCTAATGCACAAATTAAAGGAACTAATCCAAACTCAAAAAGTACAGTCTGCTTAGTCCCTTCTTGTAGACAGCCTTTAATCCAGTATTGGTAGTGGATGCACAGGAAACATATTTTTGCTTACAAATGTAGGCACTTGGGTGCATGACTGCAGATTGCCTTTGCATATATCTAAATCATTTGTCTTTTTCTGCTTGTGCAGAAGGTATCATGAAATTCGATTCTGCAGCCACTGAGGAGTACATCAAGGTGAACGTGTCTGAGCACCTCAAGCACACGTCGCAAAGACTTGGAGATGGAGGATTCACTACGCCCTGATGAGCCAAACCTACAGGACTTGAATTAAAAGAGTTCAATTAAATTACAATCTAATTATTAGTTCATAATTCTGCCTCCACTGTACATTGTGCTTGATATGTCTGGTGCCCTTCTGATGCCTTTCATGGCAATTTATTTTTGAATAAAGATGGAAATTTGATTAAAGATGGAAAAACTTTAGTGTTGTATGTATGCAGTCCCATGTTTCCAGGGGGTGGAGGACATGTTTTCTGTGCCAGTTAATTTTCCTGTTGCTTTGTTTGTCTCAGCAGCTAGTTTCAACAGGAAGTGCATTTACAAAACAACAAAACAACCCCTTCAGTGGACCGAAATTGGACGTCCAAAAATGACAGAAAAGACGTCACTCCGACGTCACGTGCAGTGGGTTTACTATAGTAAACCACGTAAACATCGCGACAGACAGATCTAGTGTACAGAACACAGATTCCTAATTACATCTCACAAAATAAAGTCTTTTAACATGAATTTAATGATGATTTCATTCATAATTCTCCTCAGAATGTTAGGTTAGTAACTTAGTGATTGCTAAATGGAAACACTGGACAAAACGACTTTGTGTGAGGAATGAAAATGTAACATATATGGACAATTAAGAAAATAGTAAACAGAAGTAGAAAAACAAACATTTAATACTTACTTTGCTCGGTTAAGTTTGTAGTTTTGAGATTATGATGTTTATGCGTGGTTTGTGAAAAAAAACAGAAAATTGTCACTGATTATTTCTTCACAAGACTTTTGAAAATTGTATCACCTAGCCTAGAATATTTGCTCCAAAACTATGTGAAAATCATCCTGACTACTCATTCAGATAAGACAATAAAGTCATTTAAAATTTATATGACGTGTTTTGTGTAAGAAAGCTTTATGCGAAGGGGCTTGATCTCTCATTAATATTACTGCATTTTCACACCTGAGAAAGACAAAGACCCTCCCCTAATGGCCCTATCAGGTGCTATCAGGCCCTATCATCATGAGGAGCCTTGCACAAAGAATGAGGAGATTTAAGAGAGAATGGATTTTTGATTGTTTGATTGTTTGGATTTATTTACAACACAACATAATCCAAAGATACACAACAAAGGACGAAAAAGCACATTATTGAACACATTGATCTAAAGACAGAGACTTGAACAGTCACATAACTTTGTGCCATTTCTGAAACATAGTAGCCTACATACCTGTCATTTCCAAGGTGTTTGATTTTTAATTTTACCGTGTTCATGTACAGAGACTCGTGTGAATGTTGAAGTCAGCAGGACTCATCCAGTGGCATCTGGTCCCTGTAAAAAAAAAAAGAAACAACTGTGAACATGCTGATATCAAGATAAACTATAGGCTGCACGATTTTGGGAATACATTTTAGATTTTTCTGGTTAAAATTGCGATTCACACACACACACACACACACACACACACACACACACACACACACACACACACACACACACACACACACACACACACACACACACACACACACACACACATGTATGTATATATATACAGTACGTGTAGGCCACACATAAATATGCCTATAAGGCACAACCAACCTGGTATTCATTTTATGTGTAGGGCTGCATAAAATAACAATAACAATAGCCTATAGCAGGTGGCCTATAAATAGTTAAAAATGAACACTTCAGAAACACTACACTAAATATATGGATCATATGTTACTTCAAATGTTTCCATTCGTCATGACGTTATGAAATGAGATTGGAGTAAAAACATGAAGCCTATTGTTTGGCGTGTTTTGCTTTACAAACGCACATCGCGACCAAACTCACAGCGTGTGCAGAGAACATTTACTGAAGTGATCGAGCCGCTCCAAACTATGAAACATTATTGTTACCCACATATAGCCTACATATCTACATTTGAGCAGAGACCCACAAACACAGTATTTAACAGTAAACACTTTTCTAAACATTATAATATTCACCATATTAGAGTAAACACTCATATAAGATACTTGTATATCATTTTTAGTTCGGCACCAGTTTGACTAGTTGCGCAATGTAAAGTTTATATAACAATAACATTATGAGTGGATGTCTTACCTTAAAAATCTTTGTCATCTTCAAATCGCGTTCCTCTGAGGTAAATCCAAGGTGCTCAGCACAACACAGCACAAAAAAAGTCTTCCAAAATCGATGTAAAGCAGAGGAGTAGGCTACTGAAGTCGCTGATTCTTTGTTTTGAGGTGACGAGGGCATTTTCAGGTCTGCTCCTTCACGTGGATCATTTGCATGTCAATCGCTCTTGCGCGCATGGGTGTGGTCACATTAGACTTAATTAGGACGCGTTTGAGAAACTATACATGCCGTTGCTTTCATACTGATTACTTAAACAGAGAATATTTGCTTTTGTTATAATTTACATAATTTAAAAATAGAGATTCCAAGCTTTGTAAAGACATACATTTCAAGTCTGTCTGACAGTCGCTGAATTACAGATCATTTTCTGTCGCATTTCAGAATGAACTTCAAATTGAGAGAGACGGCAGAACGCGCATCATGTTTAATTTTCTTTATTTTACGGAAAACACAACATTTTGTTTTTATCATGAGTGTACACAAATAAAAGAAGACATTTAACAGTTTTGAATGATGTATAACACTTATATGTAAGATCAAAATCAACAGAGTTTTTTGAGTCTCTTTTGAACTGATAAGAAAAAAAGTGTGCTGGTATCGCCCCCCGTCGACCCCAGAGGGTTAAACTCTAGTTCTAGAAAATGAATAATAAAGAAATGTGCATCAGGCGTGCTTTGGTTTTTTACGTTTTTATTTATGAAGCCACTACAAACTTTATCGTTACATATTACATTGTCATATTATAATGCCATCATATTCTGTGCAGGCAACCCAGCTAGTAATCAGGAGCGGGCCGCTTCCGTAAAACCTGCGGTGCAGACGGCTGAGTCGCAGCATCGGCTGAGTCGTGGCGACCGCATTAGGCCAAGTCATTTTGACACCTGCAGCAGCTACTGTACCGCACATACAACTTTGCTAAGTTTGGCTCATCTACCAATGTTGGGTAACAGAAACAAAAGACTGGCCAAGATATTTTTCTACCGGTGTAAGGAACCTGGGTCAGGCTTTGGGGATATGTATTCAAAAATTTGGAATTTTATAATTAATAATTATTCATACGGGTTTGACCCAGATAATCATACATGTTAAATCTCCCAAAAAGGGATAATATGTTCCCTGCATCTGCATTCATATATATACCTAGACAATTAACCACAAAGGATTATATTTGCATATGTAGACTATATTTTACAGACAGGTTATTATCAGCTCAATTGTATATCAATACTTAATCAAAACGGATTATAATTAAATATTTAAAAAAACAATTATGTCTATCATAGATCGATCGTCAGGATAATCTTAAAGGGGATTAATTTATGATCGAATGTTTGTCCAGAAACCTGATGATTCGATCTCATTAAACCTCATAAAATTATCCTACTTTATAGACTTCCAAGTGAAGTTATTCCTCTGGCCACAAGGAACAACTTTCCTGATCTATAATGATACCTCTTTAAGTAGGCTATCAATAAAAATTTAAAGCACGTAGCTTTGGATCGTAACATTAAAGGGACTTGTATATGAGCATAGAGACAAAATCAATAAATGAATATAACGAATTTAATAAAGGAAAACTACGTATACGGTGTAGGGTATGGACCAATCAGACACATACTATTTATTCATTATATACAAAGGTTTATGAAACTCCTCACACAGCCCAAATGAACAAACACAAGTGAAAGAAACAGTGTCATGTTACAGGGCATGATAAGGAGATTTTACGACCTCCGAGGAATGTGGCCACATACTCAAGAGAGAGACTATGAAACAGAAACCCTCTTTAAAACAGACTTTGCTGAGTTAATCATAGACTAACTGATCTATAAATGAACATGCATAAAACTGTGAAAGAAACAGTGTAAATGGTTTACTGTCTCGTGTACTATTAGGTATATATTATGGTATGTATCCTGGTATACAACCAACTAATGATCAATGTAACCTCACCTGTATAATGCCTCCTACCTAAAGAATCCTCATTTAATGACTCACACTTTGATGTACATCACCTTCTTGTAGAATGCAGTGTGGATGTGTTATAGCTATTTTAGCATTAATGAAGGTATAATCATATTATGGGACAAAGATCCGTAAATCAACTAAGAGCCACTTTCCCTCTCAGACATGTCCCCTTTCTGATTGGTCGAGTTCAACCCTTAGGGGAGGATCTTCTCCAGGCCTTATTAGAGACAGTCCACATGTGACCTCTCTCTCTTAGTTTTTCATCCAGCCGCAACACTGTTCTGGTGAGACTGGGGAGCCCCCTCCCCCTCCACGGGGGCCCCAAGGGCCCAGCAGGCCTCGATTCCAACCAGAGGTGGGCTCAGGCAGGAGAGAGAAGACTCTCTCACAAAGAACCAAGGACAATCTCAGGAGTTTTGGAACAAAGACTCCAACCAACAACAACTCCAATCACCCATCCTTTTGACTTCCTCACTTCCAATCATGCGTTCCTGGAGAAAGAGAACGCTCAACCAACTTCCACTTGACGCTGCCGGAACCATCAACGACTTCAATTTTCAACAACTTCAAGAATTGTTCCCATTACAAATGCAAGTATTCAATTCAATGAAATGTGAAAATGAAATTCTGATGGTTCTTCTCATAGACCCTCTTACGGTTTCCAATTTCATCCTATCACTAACCTATTTATGTATTCATGTGTGCATGTTGTTTAGTTTATTTATATTCATATAAATATCTATATTTAGTTAAAACTTGTACATAATATGTATTTGGTTCTGTTTTGTTTGCAATACAAGTCACTTTACGATCACGGTTTTTGCTACTGGCTCAAAGTACTGTACAGGCGAAGAAATAATTATTCTTCGGTGGCCATGGAAGATACCCTTTATTAGAATAAATTAATAATCAAAATAGTTCGTTGGAAGAACTGATTAATTGATTGTAATATTAATTCAGCCACATCAAGTTAATCCAATTAACTGACCCAAATATTTATAATTAATAATAACAAGATATTATTGATTATTAATATTTCCAAAAAGCTGAGCTCCTTACAACGGTTACTAACGTTACAAGGAATAAAATGTATTTAAAACAAAATACAATGACAATGAAAGAGAATGGATCAATAAAGAGAGAGAGAGAGAGAGAGAGAGAGAGAGAGAGAGAGAGAGAGAGAGAGATCCATAAGGATCACAGTTTTGCAAAATTCACCTGGACAAAACCCTCTAAGAGACCACAAGAATGCTTAATGCTATGAAAGCTTAGTAAACGAAATACTTGCACATCTATAGCTCTTTGGGTGGCTGATATGAAGAAGGCGTGTGTGTCTCGATCCTGGGAGCGTCACGTGTTCACTCGTTCTTCCAGAGCGAGCCAAGCGCGGCTATTTTGAATGTCCGTTTGAGGTGAAGTTGGCTAGAAGTGGTTAAGTTCATTTCCCTTGTCGGTGGAAATGAACAAAGGAGAATTTGAAAATGGAAAATAAAAACTTTAAGAAACAAACAAACAAAGGAAAAGATCCCCGGAGGGGGATCAGGAGTTACATGATGCGAGGAAGAGGAAAGAGGTAAGAGAGAGAGAGACTGATCTTGATCAGTCATTTAAAAGGGTAAAGATGTCACACCCTCTGGGGCTGTGCGAGCCAATCCGAAGTTGTGCCTTTGGAGGGAGATTTTATGACTCTTTGTGTTCAGACAGCACATTCGAATCTCTAATTTCATTGGGTGTTTAAGAGAAAGAATCTTCAAGATTCTTATAGTACCCATGTGTCACAAAGTTAACAAATGTAATGTAAATTAACAAATGGGGAACGAAGATTGGAATTTATAGAGACCAAATATGGCTCACATATTTGTATGCAAAGTCTAAAACATTAACCCATTAGAGTTTACAATAAACCAAAGGCCAAAACAACATCCGAAGGAAAATCATGAGAAGTGAAAATTAAATATGACATTTCTCAAGTTGTTTTATATATATATATATATTAAGTGAGTTATATATATATAAATTAAGTGAGTGTCACATCTCTCAGGATTTCCCTTTTAGAGGTCGTAAAAATCCTTATCTATTGTAACAGGATTCTGTGAGTGTCCGAGTTCTGCCAGTGGTTTTAGCTCCGGGGGAAGTTAGACAAATCATTGCTGGGAGAGTGAGTTTGCCGGACTATTCACTAGACAAAACCAACAATCTGTGTGTGTGTGTGTGTGTGTGATTGGTCCTGACGCTACAACTACTATACACTCACAGATCCCTCCATAGGACCTGGACAATCGGACGAACATAAGAACATATCAAATACATCTCAGTAAAGTATACTAAATGAGGAAATTAGTGAAAGTCCTTGGATATGTGTGTGTGTATGTTTGTGTATGTCCATTTGCGCATCTGGCATTCCTTTGAGGAGATAGCAATCTCTTTGAGGCCTTACCCCCGGCCATGTGTGTGTGTGTGTTGTACACAAGTTCCTTCTTGCGGGAAAGGGGGAAGGCTGGGTTTTAACTCAGTTCGCTATGAAAGTGTCAATGAACGCCATTAGGAACAGACTCTGTGGTGCCCAACCTGAATTATGGACCAGAGTCTAGAAGCATTCTTACATTTATAAGTGCATGAGTCGTCCTGACATAGTCCAGATACCCTACAGCGGCCAACATCATTTTTAAGATTTTTTTTTAAAGACTATAATCCTGTGTTTACATGGGATGGGATGGTATCCTTACATGTACAATGTCTTGCTAGCAACATATTGAGTCTGCAATTAAATTTACTTGCCAATTATTATTTTTTTACCAGCTTTCACTCGAGCCGCGCCAGTAACGCACTGCAGTCAAACCGGCTGCCACGTCAAAATAAGCGGTCAAACTAGCCGCCACTATATTTCGTGGTGCACGTATACACTGGCCATTACGGTATGACCGTCAGAACTAAAAACAGGTTATATTCCTGCGAAGGTAATTTCATTCATTCAGTATGTCTGTCAGAAAGAAAGACAGACCGAATGAAAGAAAGAAAGATTTTAGCACAACTCACAACCTGTCACTGCATATGTTGAATTCCAAAATAAGAGCCTCCCAAAACTTAAATATTAGCTGTTTTGTCTACACATTCAGAAAATTATAAAAATAAAAGTCTTAGCTTCCACAGACCAATTTCACCTCAGATGGAGAGGACCCCTTCTCATGGTGTCAACTACAATGTTTCAGGAAATTCTGATGTTGTCTTCCAAATAAGAGCCCCCCAAAACTTAAATATTAGCTGTTTTGTCCATACATTCAGAAAATCATAAAAATAAAAGTCCTACCTTCCACAGACCATTCACCTCAGATGGAGAGGACACCTTCTCACGGTGTCAACTACAATGTTTCAGGACATTCTGATGTTGTTTTACAAAATAAGAGCCCCCAAAACTCAAATATTAGCTGTTTTGTCTAAACATTTAGAAAATCATAAAAATAAAAGTCCTAGGTTCCACACACCAATTTCACCTCAGATGGAGAGGACCCTTTCTCACGGTGTCAACTACAATGTTTCAGGACATTCTGATGTTGTCTTCCAAAATAAGAGCCCCCCAAAACTCATATATTAGCTGTTTTGTCTACAGACAAACTTCACCTCAGATGGAGAGGACAACATCTCACAGTGTCACTTACAAAAGTACAAGACATTCTGTTATTGAATTTCACATTTACATGTTTTTATTTAATTGTTATTTACAAATTATTTAAAACTCTTAACACTTTTTTATAGTGAATATATGAACACTTCTTTAAATGGACAGAATGTAATTGGCAATATTATTTTACCAAAAAAAGAGACAATAGCATAATTTAAATAAAAATATAAATAACATAAATCCAGCAATTCTGTTAACTTGACAGATTTAACAGCACAAAATGCAGTCCCAATTATTGACTCTGGCCCATTTCAGCTTCTTCTGAGTCATACCCAGGCACTTTTCGTGGTACCACCTCTTGCACCGGTCACACTGGATCAAAAATAAGTAAGAAATATCACTGAACTGCTACATACACAGATCCACGATTTAAATTGCTACTCCTTTTCACTTTCCAATTCTCCTTTTACAAGTGAACAAAAAAACTCACCCACTTTGTCACACGTTGCCTACTTCCACTTGGCTCTTTTTGTGCAAACATGGAACAGTGACTGGTCTCAACAAACACTAAAGTATTAGAAATAAATAAATTGGTAACACTAATTTAATGTTCAATGTCCATGTCTTTTTTAAAGGAACCACCTTACAATATCAAAATTACATACAGCGAAGACTGCATTTATTGATATATATATAACCAGCGAGATATTTAGGTAATTACTAAATGCTGCTTTTAAACCAGGGTTTAAAATACTGTACTGTATTACCTAGAGTGAAAATAACAATGTGTGTAACTTGCGTCAAGACACTATTTTTACTATTATAAACTGTCCATTTATACCCCTTTCATGTTTATGTCCTATTTATGTCACAGTATATCTATGGTGTTGCTGTTTATGTCTCATTTCATGTACTGCATGTATTACGTCTCATTGCTTGCAATATTTCCATGCCTTTAGGCCCCTGCATAGCCATCTGGAATCTTTTTTTGTTATTTGCCAGGCTTGTTTACTTGCATTACTGGCATGTATTACCCGTGATCAATTTTCCTCTTGCCTGCTCTGAGAATGTCATCTTTATTTGTAATCTCAGTTGATCCCCTCTGTGTTTATGATTGCATGTGCTGCATTAGAAGCCATTGCCAACAAACTATAAACACCCTCCTGTGGCATCAGTATTACTGTGCTGCTTTGTGTTTTTTTTTTGTCTTGTTAAAATTCTTCATAATGCTGTTAAGTAACGACACTCTATGGTGAAAAAGTTTTTTTAGCAATAAAATATTTAATATATAAAATATTTTTTGTTACTGTCCATTGTATGAAATCTTTACAGCTTTTTGTAGTAACCACTTTATAACAGCTGTAAGCTGCAATGTGTAATAGCTCACCATAAGTTGTCTTGAAATTACTGGCCACCATGGCTTCACGGGCCGTATTCTGTCTGTCTTAGCTGATACTACTCTGGCAACCCTACATTTTGTGGTAGCTTTAATGTAAAAATATATAACCTGGCTGTGAGTGTTGACTGTCAGAAGACATCTTAACTAGTGTGAATTCTTTCTTTGAATTGTGAATTATTGTTATAACCATCCCTCTGAAGCTGTATTAACAGATTCACAGAAGTTTCATTTAGTAACATATGTTTTCTACTACTGTTTTTACATTACACTAGACTTCTGCATTGTGCATTTGAATTCTGACTAGAGTCTAAACTGTTAAGCTGCATTTTATTTTGTATCCCTCCACACAACAGACAAACACTTGCTTTACAAACCTGATTCTTTCAGTATCTGCAGAGCCATCATTTTCTACTCTTGTGCCTTTCCTTTTTTGATGTTCCAAAATGTAAAACTGGAACAGCTGGAAATGCCCTCACTATTGCCCTTGCCATCTAAACAAATAATAATATTTACAAACATTGTGTGGACTGTGTCAGACTCCAGCATAGGTCAGCATTCCCAACTACAATATTCCAATTATTTTGTATTGTGTCATGTTGTGTAAGTTGTTGAAACAAACATCAACTTAATTTATGAAAGAAAACAGAGAGATAGATTTTACAAGCTTCACATACCGAGGTGACAATGCTACTGGCATCCTGCTGGACTGGATGTGTCAGAACTCCTCCTTTCCATTTTATGTCCACCCACTCCATTTTTCCGTGGCACATTTTCCTCATCTGTAGGTACTCACTTTATGTGATGTATTACAGGAATATGTATTAAGAAAATATTACAAAAGCTTTGCTTTCAAATGATAAGTAAATTCTAAACTTATAACTCTTCTTCTAATCGTGAAAGTCTAAGTACACCCAAATAATTATCTTAATTTCATTAAGTTTATACTAAACCAAATTACTGTGACAGAGACTGGAGAAGGATGCAATAGCAAAACGCTTTATTAGAGTTGGTAAGTATTTGAACAACACAGTCAGGCACACAACACAGGGGAAACAACACAGCTGGTAAGATGGTGGGTCGGACGGACACCAGCGCAGATGGTGGGTGATGCAGGGACCTCGGTGGACAACCAGTGATGAATCTCCAGTAAGGTGCTTCCAGTCCAGTTATGAATCTCCAGTGAGGTGCTCAGTCCCGTGATGAATCTATAGTGAGGTGCTCAGTAATCCATGGAAGTGCGAGGGAAACTCGAAGAAACACGACGACAAAACAAGGGTAATCCACAGGAGGAAGAACAGCTCAGGAACAGGAACACACCGGGAAGAACAATGATCTGACAACATGAGACACCAGTTACTGAACATATAAAGGGACAAACGGATTGAAACCACCTAGCGCTGCTGATCACCAATGATCAGTGACCATGCCCACAGACACACACACACACACACACACAACAGCACGCGAGACTAGAGAGAGACAGTGAATTCATGAACCGTGACAATTACAAGGTATGGCAATCCATTAATTTAATGTAATTCAAAGTCTTTACAACATTTTTAATGTCTCCATAAAATGTGATGTCATTAATTTAATTTGTGATTCGGGAAAAATAGATAGATAATTTTTTACCAGGCTATTGGATTAATATTTGGTGTAACCCCTTTAGTGAATGTGAATCAGTGAATATGTATCTCCACCAACGAACACTCCTTGGTTTAGGAATTTAACGAGTTATAAAATGAATACCTGATTTTTTTGGCAGCATGAATGGAATCAGCTTTCTCTGTGTTATTTTTTGAAGGATCCATCAAGTACACTGTGTGGTTGACAGCATTTATGTACTGAAAATGATAAGGTGGAAATGCAACCAATACATCTTTTAATAATACACCAGACACTGTATATATTGACATAAATGGCTCGGTTCCACTGAGCAGTACGGTACGGTACAGTACGGTTTGGGTCGGGTCAGTAAACCATGATCCAGCTAGCGTTTCCACCGCCAACAGTACCCTACTTGATAGGCGTGGTGTTTGCATGAAAGAAGCCATCAACGTCATTTTCGTGCGAAGAAGAAACCGACAAAGTAAACACCAATGGATGGCATACAGCAGTCCTTGCTTCTCGGCATGTTTGTCACAAGAAGACAAGCGCCGACATTAGGCATTTCTCAATACCAAGTATGTAAAGTTCTCAGCAGAAGGACTCCTGAGGACGCGAGTCGGTAATTCTCCAAATGGAACAGCGCATTCGTGAAAGCGTCACTCAGCTCGCTCTGCATGTACATTTTAGGCAACAATAAAACGAAATATGTTATAATACACCACTCTGCCTCTTTTCGTTTTCATTTAAATACATTTTAAACATTATAGGCACACAAATGTGGTTCAGGCAATGTATAGACCTGATTATATTATTCACTGCATGTTTAACGTTAGCCTATTTATAACAAAACGAAATATAAAACACAACCCTGCATCTTTTCGTTTAAATTTAAAAAAATTATAAACATATTCCAGGCAATATGTGCATTTGTACAAATGTTGCAATAAACAACATTACAGTGATAATCTTGTAATAAAAAATGACAAAACTCAACCCTATCTCTTATTGTTAAATTTCAGTTTTATCAATAATAACCATTATAAAAGTATAAGTAAAAGGTAACGTTACAAGAAGCTATACAATAAGAAATATAGCAAACAATTCAGTCAAACATACAAATTCAGCGCTAATCTAACGTTAACGTTACAACGGAAAAGTTATAACCTAAATATATGAAACTTCACTTAGCCCTCAGCCAAAACGATTGGCCAGGGAACGAATTATCGATTCACAAGACCAAAGATCACCCGTTAGATATACACAAGACGAATTACCACTACAGAGTCAGCGGCAAACTTCAGAACGACTAGCCGAGGAAAGGCTGTTCCAGGCGGGGAACATGAGCGCCGAGCGCCCGGTGATCCCTGGAATGGATCAAATTATCATAAATCATTATAAATAAACCGCAGATTTGAGCTTTAAACAACTACATTCTCGCCTCAAAAACTCTTAAAACTACATTTCGTGAAAGAATAACCGTGGTATTATATTCCAACTGTATATTAAAAAATGGCGCTTCTTATGTTGTCATTCCCCTTGTAGCACGCGCAAGTGATGATACTGTCAACCAATCAGCGTTCTGCAGTGAGTCTAGCTCCACCCTTTAGTACCGTACCACTGTGCTAGGTACCCCTGAACGGCAGGATACCCAAAAAGTGGTAAGGTACGGTTCGGCTTTTTGGTACCATTCACAACTTTTGACAGTGGAAACACAAATAATTGCGTACCGTACCGAACTGCACGTACCGTACCGCTCAGTGGAAACGAGCCAATAGATATCATTGTGCTACTCACCAGAAGTTTCCAGTGGACGTCGCAGATGTTCACGAATGAAAGAATTGCCTGGTAATTGTCAAAGTTGACCTAATGAAGAAGTTAAATAACAATTGACTTTGCACTGTCAACCATAATTATTAAATTTAGTTTTTCAAAGCAATATAGAAAGTTGGCATATTCACTATGTAGTGCTGCAATAGATCATTTATAATTTTTCATACATTTTTTTAAAAAAAACACACAAAATTGCACATCCTCACTGTAGCCCATGCAACCACTGTGATCACCTTTGACAAACTATGCAGGACAAGCTGTGAGCTTTCCCCATGCAGAATCGCCCATGCTGTGTAGTGATTGAGAATATATATGGAGTTCCCCATATCCAGCTGACTGACAGCAAGATGAAACAGGCCTTCAATTATCTAAATAAGAAATGTGGGAGAAATGTTTTTATAACTTTGAAGTTGTATTATAAAATAAAAATACAATAAGAAGACATTAAACTTATTACTGTTCCAATCATAAGGACATATAATTTAATTTTATTTAATTGTACTTTTGGTTTGTTACATTCAACCATTTCAATATTTCAATGTTTACACCAATAAACACATAACAAACACAAGGTTACTAACCATATGTCTACAATTATACTACGCAATAATGGTCCATCATTAATAGGTATCTGTGCATGAATTAATGCAGGACAAATTTGTAAAACTACATAAACACTTCAGCTATCTACTACTATTAACTAATGTGAAAACAAGTTTACCTAATCAGTAAGTACTAGTCAACTTAGAACTGATGTAGTTTCTTTATATGTAACCAATAATTAATGAATTAGATCAAACTCATAGTTACTTAATATTTCATAATGACAAATTATTAGCAATTATTACCAACTACACTGTCTGAGACATAATAAATTGCATTTTTTACTCTGAATATGGTTGTTTTCTAATGACTCGGATGTTATGTAGTCAATATGCAGAAACAAGTAGTTATCTGGACCTTTATTTAAATGTGAAAAAAAAGTAATAGTGGATCAGATCACTAGCAGTTCATACAGAGTTAATAGGTAAATAGCAATGCATTTTATGACCATGGTGAGAGTTTAAAAAGACAACTGGTCACATCTCAGATACAGTAATGTGGTGATTATTTAGTAATTGCTTGTTATTTGTCATCGTTCGTTGTTACAGTACTTCTTAACGAGGCTAATGTTATTTTGTATTTATTGATTACCTGTTAAGGAACTATCTGTCAGGGTGTTGTGTGTGGGTTGAAGGAGAAGGCTGAGTCAAAGGCTTCAATTCCAACATGTACTAATTAAGCAAAAACAACCAATAGGTACAGGCAAGCGAACAGGCTGACGGGCAGAAGGTTATACACACAAAAACGCTGTAACATTAATGAGAACTGACCAAGACAGACTGAACACAAGCAAACTAAATAAAAGTACAAATCAAACATAACAAGGTGAAGACAGGTGACATGGATGACGATAACGATGAACAGGCTGATAAGTGAGGGAGTGAGTTCAGGTGTGGAGACAAGGAGGATGCTGTGAAGTGTAGTGAAGACGAAGACAGACTTGTGCAGACGATGACTGTTACATAAGGCCCCCCTTCAAAAAGGCGCGACCTCGCGCCGTAGAACATCAACAGGGATGGGCGCCCTGAAGGCTGACCAGGGCGTGACTTAACCGGGGCAGGAAGCCTCCAGGGCGGAGCAGGATGAGCAGGCGACCATGATGAAACCAGCGGTGAAGGAGTCTCTGGACTGGACGGAAACAGTGGTGAAGAAGTCTCTGGACTGGATGGAACCAGCGGTGAAGGAGTCTCTGGGCTGGATGGAACCAGCGGTGAAGGAATGTCTCTGAGCTGGACGGAACCAGCGGTGAAGGAGTCTCCGGGCTGGACGGGAACAGCGGTGAAGGAGTCTCTGGGCTGGACGGGACCAGTGGTGAAGGAGCCTCTGAGCTGGACAGGACCAGCGGTGAAGAAGGCTCTGGGCTGGACGGGACCAGCGGTGAAGAAGGCTCTGGGCTGGACGGGGCCAGCGGTGAAGAAGGCTCTGGGCTGGACGGGGCCAGCGGTGAAGGCTCTGTGCTGGACGGGACCAGCGGTGAAGGAGCCTCTGAGCTGGACAGGACCAGCGGTGAAGAAGGCTCTGGGCTGGACGGGACCAGCGGTGAAGAAGGCTCTGGGCTGGACGGGGCCAGCGGTGAAGAAGGCTCTGGGCTGGACGGGGCCAGCGGTGAGGGCTCTGGCTGGGCGATCTCGGCGGGACGAGACCCCGGCTGGGTGGGCTTCTTGGTGGTTCGTGCAGCCTTTAACGGTGGATCTGCCTGGCTGGACATCAGCCCTTGACGCCCATAGACAGACCTGATGGCAGGCTCGTCACAAATCACCATGAGCGGCGAATCACAGGACACCAGTATCCATTCCACGTATTGGGAGAAACTCCATTGGGTGCCTTCTCCGGACAGCTGCTCTCTGGTGGCGGTGTTGAGGCCGGCATGCAGGAAGCTGCAGAGGCAGTTGTCCGGGAAAGTAGCAGCTGGCATGAGGCTGAGGAATTCCTCTAAATGTTCCTTGAGGGATCGGTCCTTCTGCTCTAAACAAAGCAGTTTGACTGCTGCAAAGTAGTCCATCTCTTGGTCGGTTCTTCTGTCAGGGTGTTGTGTGCGGGTTAAAGGAGAAGGCTGAGTCAAAGGCTTATCCAAAAACAACCAACAGGTTCAGGCAAGTGAACAGATTGACGGGCAGAAGGTTACGGCCGTTTCACACCGCAAGCGTCAGCGGCACGTGAGCAGCGCATATTTTTTTCGGCGTGCATGTTAATCAGTGAGTGCGTTCACACCGCGAGCAGGTGCAGCGCGTGAGCGTCAAGCAGGAGCGTCACGTGAGCAGCAGTGAAGCGGGGGTTTCGGCTTCGAGTCTATTTTTGCTGCGCTGCTCACGCTCAATTAAAGTGAAAGCACACTTTTGATGGACAAAATTAATATGATTTGACACAAAAAGTGCCCAAAACGCATAGAATTTGCATGTCTAGTGTGTTTTAACAAGAATTGCATTATGTCAGAAAAGGAAATGAAGACTAACATAAAGAAAATAAAATTTTATAGAAAATGTACCCATTAAACTTGTTTTTAATTATTCAGTTTGGGCTTTGAACAAACTTCAAATGTGTTTATGACCACCAACTTCTAAAAACAAAATTTTCAAAAGTCTTTGTAAAGAAATGCTTGCTTATATGTAGCCTTATGCCGAGTTCAGACTGCACGATTTTCAAAATAATCGTGTCACTGTTGTTTTCACACTGCGTGACTATCTGGGGTAACATTCAGTTGCTGGTGTGTTCACACTGCACGATGGATCGGCGACAGGAGGTTTCACACTGCATGACTTTACAAAAGAAAGAATCGCCAACAACTTCTCCCTGGTCCGCAAACTACGTTTCACAACCAAACAAACGCGAGAAGTGATAAGGAAATAACGGAAGATCACGCGTGCGTGAGACCGGAGTTCTCGCGCGACACTGAATTTGTTATTAAAAATGATAGCCTACAAGAAGATTGCGATCCAAATTGTCTGTGCGCTGATTTGCAGTGAAAATGAGAAAAATAAACAGTTTATGCAGGATGAAATGGTTGGGAAGACGAGAGGAGCAAGGACTGTGTTTTGCAAAGAGAGTTGGGGGTAAATAAATAATTTTGTCCTGCTGTTGGTCATGCAAATGTTTGTGCTTTGTTTCTGTTTGATATAATTGTAAATATAGGCCTATCTATTAAAATAGTGATATTCTGGTCTATAACTCCTCCCTGAACATCCTGCTGTCCTGTATCTTGCTCTCATATTGGCTGTCGGTCATCGCCGATGTAGTTTTCAGTCAGAACACTTTTCACACAGCAGGATTGTGAAACGCCGACAGGTCCAGATATTTAGCATGCCAAATATCTCACGGGCGTCGGTGACTCGTCGGCGATTCTCTCAGATCGCGTCTTTGCTCATTCACACTGCGTGATTGTCACTCGCGTGAACGAGCACCGATTTGCCTGTGATTTCGGGCATTTGTCTGCGATTTCTCAAAACCTGTCGGCGAGCCAAAATCGGGGCTAAAATCGTGCAGTCTGAACTCGGCATTATATGTAGCCTGGGAGCCGCTGTTGTGACGCTGTACAAACGCTTCCAGTGTGAATACTCGCGCGCTTCTGCAGCTGCAGTGACAATGTAGTTGCGCTGATGTGCTGCTCACGCGCCGCTCATGCTTGTGGTGTGAAACGGCCGTAATACACACAAAAACGCTGTAACATTAACGAGAACCGACCAAGACAGACTGAACACAAGCAAACTAAATACAAGCACAAATCAAACATAACAAGGTGAAGACAGGTGACACGGATGAAGATAACGATGAACAGGCTGATAAATGAGGGAGTGAGTTCAGGTGTGGAGACAAGGAGGATGCTGTGAAGTGTAGTGAAGAAGACAGACAGACTTGTGCAGACGATGACTGTGACACTATCTTTGTCCTAAATTTACTTATTTCCACATTACCAAATAGTGGAAGCTGAAGTGTTAATATAGAACTACAGATTTATAATTGTAAAACTTAACTACAGTTTGTATAACTACATTTAAGAGAATGAAATGCATACTACCTCGCCATATAGCCACCGGTGGGATTGAAGTGTACGGAGCTCACGGTGACAAACAGTAATCGTTTGCCCTATATTCTGAGTGGGGATCACAGAAACCACAACCTCTGTGTCTTCTGTTTTCCACCAGGAGGTGAGCAGCATGTCATACATTTAAATAAAAAATGACACGTTGTTAAACATACGTTGAATGTGTTTCAACTTGTCTCTCTTTTTTTAAACAATTATCTTTTTAATTTTCATTTAACGCCTTAACTGTCACCCCCCCTTTTGATAATTGACATTAAAATGCACTATACAAACTTAAATGGTTGTAATTGAAGAATGCTTTGGAATACAGACCTAACTTTGGTATTGTTTTAAAGAAAACAATCAGCAGATTATTACTGAAGTGAAAGCACTTCAATAAATTAAAGTATGAAAAAGTTATGGAAGTTATAATTTACAGTAAATCAAATTTACTTTATAAATATTTTTTCTTAATATAAAATAAATATTTTACAAATTTTTACTATAAAATTACTATAAAATGAAAGCTATATATCTAACCAAGTTGTGTTCCAAATTTCAAGTTGATATCACAAAAATTGAAGTTCCCATGAGATTTTGTTTAGACGTAGTACCAAAAATAGCCACCGGGTGCCATTGCATGCCATTGAATTTAATTGTATGCATTCTGCTGTAACAAATTCATAAATTTCTATCCAAATATAATTTTTGTCACTAAATATGGAACCTTGAGACTCAGACCTTTCTGACAATATGTGTTTTGTCAATATTAGAAAAGGTTTTGATAATAAATTATGAAAGATGATGCCCAAAAGGGGAGGGGCCTAATAAAAAATTACCGTTTCTATGGTAACGCAACATCCAATTACAAAACGGTTTTCACATGATGAATTCTGAGTTCGTAAGCTTTCAAATGATACCTAATTTATGATAACTACTAAAATATGTGATATAATAATAATAATAATAATAAATATTTATATATATATAATATATATTGTACTTTTTAGAGGACTTCTTACTTTACTTTTTAAAATATAATTTTATCTTTTTTTATTGACAAATACAAGATTGTTTTATCATGAACTTTTAGCATTAAAAACCAAAGTTTCAATTATTAAGAGTGTGTGCGTCGACTTTTTGTGACAAAGGTCCGAAACTCCTGTAATGACGTCGATTTTTTGAGGCGCACTCTTGTCTTTATTCTTTCTGTCATAAATTCATATATTACTGTTCAAACATAATTTGTAAGAAAAAAACAGCGCTAAAATATCTATTTAGGAGTCTTAGACCTTTCCAACGATATATAGTTTGTCATAATTAGATTAGGATTTAATAGTAATATAGCGAAGTAAAGTTAGATATCCCGTATACGGGATCGTGAAAGTTAAGAATAATAACCTTTAATAGTTACTAGTAAGGAGTTGTGATAATAGAAAGCCTTCTTACTTGATGCTGTGGGGTTATTGATGTCTTGGATGGGTTCGGAGGTTTGTTTGAGATATCCCCATGTACTACATTCTTTCCATCCAAAGTTTCTTCATGGTCCCCCAGCAGAGATGAACTAGGATGTGGTGAAGACTTTGGTTTCCCAATGGCACCGTCAGGTACTGAAGAGACAACCTATCAACAATATATTTAAAAACAGATCATGTTACTAAGGATCCTCATGTGACAGAATAAAGCTTAGACAGGAAGTCCTGTCGTAAAAACGAGGCTATCAGGCTTCTGAGGGCTCCTCCGGGGCAGGGACGGTTTTGAGAAATCGTTTCTCCTCGGCACCCTCTGGGGTGCGACTCTCTGAGGAGGGTCGCAGCGCTGCCAGTTCGGTTGTTCCCTGCCGGTTCGCCGTTCAGGGCACCGAGGTGTCAGCGTCCCCATACGATCCTCCGAGGAGGGTCATAGAACGGTCAGTTCGGTTGTTCCCTGGCGGTTAGCTGCTTCAAGGCACCGTAGTGACTGTTCAACCAAATCCAGAGGCCAGTCTTGAGAGACTGGTTACCCTAGTAGAATTTCTGGCAGCGTGGAAACTACTGCCACATATTTCTCGGTGGGTCCTGCACACTATAGAAAAGGGTTCAGAATTTGGTTCTTGTCCGCCCAGATTTCTAGGGGTCCTCCCCACTGTGGTGGACCCCGAGCAGGCTTTGGTTATGGAGCAGGAAGTACTGACACTTCTGCAAAAGGAGCTGTAGAAGGGGTTCCTCCTCCCGGCAGACAGTCAGTTTTACTGCCAGTACCTCATTGTTCCAAAAGAGGATGAGGGGTTGCGTCCTACTCTAGACCTGCGTCAATTAAACAGCAGGTTTCAGAATCTTAAGTTCAAAGTATGCTTACGCTAAATATGATTGTGTCAAAGACTCAGTCCGAGGACTGGTTTGTCACAATAGACTTAAAGGACGCTCACTTATCTATCCATCCTCATCACAGGAGATTCCTGAGGTTTGCTTTCAGGGGCGAAGCATACCAGTATCGGGTTCTTCCTTTCGGCCTAGGTTATCACCCCGCACCTTTTACAATATGCGTGGATGCAGCTCTGGCTCCTCTGAGATTTTAGGGCATTCGCGTATTAAATTATATCGACGATTGGTTGTTTTTGGCTCATTCTGAGCTTTTGGCTTCTTTGCTGGGTTATCTCTGAGGAGAGTTCCTTAATTTCGTCTTCTCCGCGGTACATGAGGCTGAGGCCTGCACGTACTTGGATTTGCACCTGCTATGGTGATAGTATTTCTTCACCCCAGGTCGGGTTGTATTTCTAGGTCCCTACTAAATGTGCGGGTCATTTGTGCAGCAGGCCTTATGTCCTCCACCTTTAATATCCCAGATCACGAAAAACTTAATCTGTTATGCCCTGTCCGGGCTTTGGATGCGTATGTCCACAGAGCTGCTCAGTCGCGTATATCAGAACAATTATTTGTCTTTAGGGTCACCTAAGATAGGTTGCCCGGCATCTAAACAGATGATGAGCAAGTGGGTAGTTGATGCTATCTCACTTGCTTATGAAGTGGCCGGACAGCCTTCACCTATGGCTGTTCAGGCCCATTCTACAGGAGTATGGCTGCCTCTAGGCTTTAATTTCGAGTGTTCCTTTTCAGGACATTTGTAATGCGGCAGGCTGGTCCTAAAAACATACATTGTCAGATTTTATGGCTTACACCTCTCAACTCCCGGGGCTAGGTGGCTTGCTTCTTAGTGTGCGTAAGGACTTCACACAGAACGGGCATTTGTCTTTATGGCGTAGTGGGTATAGGGTTCCCACCGCGTCTCAACGCAGCTCGAGTTCCCTTGAAAGGGAATGTCTCAGGTTACGTATGTAACCCAGGTTCCCTGAGAGGGAACGAGACGCTGCGTTCTCCTGCCATACTTCCTGCATGCCCTGATCGACTTGCTTCAGACTTTTTCAGAAGCTGTCGCGATCTGTTTTCAGGTGTGCTTTATAGCTTCCTGGTCTATGACGTCACCCGCCTATGACGTCTCGCTCTTCCATTGTACTGATTATACACGTGCTTCACGACCCAATCATGCAGAGCGGTCCCCACCGTGTCTCAATGCAGTGTCTCGTTCCCTCTCAGGGAACCAGGGTTACATACGTAACCTGAGACGTTTTGTTTTATGTCACGAATGATTGTGGTAAGTTTCTCATCTGTGATTCTCCTTTTTTTTATTATTATTTTATATGTCATTTTCTTGACTAGATATTCTTCATCATTCGCTTTAGTACAGCCACCAATTGACAATCATACTGTTACATATGTTTGAGGCAGCAGATGCTGTGGACTTTATATTTATTATACATTTCTGTTTTGTTGTATTAAAATGATGCTGTGTGTTCGAGTGGCAGGTAATTTAGTTTTTTGTTTAAATGTAGTAAGTATTTACAGACAACACTCTTACAAAACACACTAAAGTTACTTTCTGTACTGACAAAATGCCTTGCTGTTTCTATGTCCTACTGTTGTTGTACTGTATTTACATGTAATGCAATTGTTCCATAAATTTGTTCTGTTAACCCTCTAGGCGCCACGGTCGCGTTTACTCGACAAGATTGCGCACTGAATAAAACGGCCGATTTTTTCAAATTGGGTGTCAAATTTCGTTCGACCTCCCCTCCACTGGATGGCAGATATGTCATGCTTCACCCCCGACTCAAAAAACGTCATGTTTCTATAGAAAATGTTAGAGTTAGAGCGCATTGAATCAGTGCGATCAAAAGCGGAGCTAGTGTGCGAGTGAGCCATGTTATCAGAGCCTCTCCGCAATCGCTGCAACAGTATTGTGGTGGAGACTTTGTCTAATACCACTGGGTATGTTAGACGAGGTCGAAGTATTCATAGGACAGTTAGGAAGCAACGTGGAGGCAGGGTGAGGAGTCGCAATGACAATGACAGTAGTCCGAGCTGTGCACACTCGGCGGATCTGGCCGCGCTGCTCGTATCATCTCACTCATGATCTGTGTCTTGCCGTGGCGAGTGAGCGTTTGAACTAAACAGGTCTTGTCTACTTGTGTTTGTATGTCATATGAATAATATATATGTGCCCCATACATGGAATCAGAGTGCCTACTGTATTTAGTAAATGGAAAATCTCTACAGCAAAAGGCCAACCACTACATGCATTCAGTTTGTTTCTACCATTTATTAGTAATGATTTACAGTTTGTTTACTACTTACTATATACCTGAGCATTCAGTATTGTGCAATATAGCATACAGAAGGTGATGGACATTTTGGGGGGAAAGAAGTGCTGCATTTTATCATTTAAACGTGACTTTTCATGAAAATTCTATAATCCAAGATTGCCGCCACCATATGACATCATAATATGCAAATTAGATGGGAAAATGTAATCCCTACATAAACTTTTTGGTCATCCTTAATATTTCTCTAATATACAGAAAGTCTCTATCTTATATCACTTTTAATATTGTAGGATTACAAATTTATTTAAATGTTTTAATTTAGGTTCAACAGTAGTTTAACTGAGAAAGTGCACACACTGTTTTCCATTTTTGAGGCAATCAAGGTTTTGGACATTAACCTCTTGTCACATCTCAAAGGTCAGCTGGGCCTTTTGTTGATCTAATCAGGCTGATTGGATTAGCATCTCAAGGCTCTGAGTTACACTGTTACGTGATGAAATCATTTACTTTCCTTTACATGTTTTGATCAAGAGTCCCCTCCTCTATGAAATTAATCCAACCCCCTTGAAAGGGTATATGAACTAAATGTATACTGCCTTAGTTAGATTTGATTGAGATGACTACAGCGACGAAATAAAGAACTTGTACCTCAACAATCTCCTGGTCTGCAACTCTATCTTTTCTACATTAGAGAAGGAAAAAGTTCACAACAGATGGTGCCGTGACCCGGATGGAGAAACTGAAACTCAACAAAGAATGAACTTTTGAAACTTCAAAGCTCAAAGATCTCAACAAAGATCTGACTTTCCAATTCCAGATGGAATCTTTTGAATCCAGAAAGATCTCAACAAAGCTGCCTGAGTTCGCGAACTGAATCTCAACAAAGATCTCAACAAAGCTGACTGTGTTTCCAGAACTGAATCTCAACAAAGATCTCAACAAAGCTAACTGAGTTCCAGAACCAAGCTCAAAAAAGATCTCTGACTGAGTTTCCAGACGGAATTTTTCCATACAACAAAAATTTGGTGAGTTTCACTCCATTCAAGGAACTGTTGAAAAACCAGTAAAAATTATCCTCTGTGCCATCAGAGAAGAAGTTAAAAGACAGCTGTAGGGTTTGTTAACTAAAGTTATCCTCTAAAGTTGCTTTAGAGATGAAATGTATCCTCTGTTTTTCAGGCAGGGAAGATTAACGTACATGTTAATACTGTTTAACCCTCTGCTTTGCCAGGGAAGTGTTTTATCCTCTATAAAATTAGGGAAGATTAGCATCAAGTGCTAATATATTGTACCCTCTGTTTTCAGGCAGGGAAGGTTAACATTACATGTTAATATTGGTGAACCTCTGTTCAAACAGGGATGTGTTTATCCTCTAAAAGTTAGGAAGGTGAAAGATCCTTTGCATTTCCTTTTAGAGAAGATTAGTGTAAAGTGCTAATATTTTGTGTGTTACCCTTTGCTCTGGGCAAGGAAGGTTAACTGTGTTATCGAGTGTAGCCTCTTTTGATCAGAGAAGATTTAGTGTTTTTGTTTGTTTTATCCTCTAAAAGTTAAGAAGGTGATAGATCCTTTTGCATTTTTCTTTTAGGGAAGATTAGCGTAACGTACTAATAGTTTGTGATCTGTTGGTAACGAGGAAGTTTAACAATAGTTGATTTGTGTTAACAAGCGTACCCTCTGTGATCAGAGAAGTTTAGTGTTTGTTTGTGTGGTAACAAAGAAATCCACAAAATGATTAAGAAAAGTGCTAGACTAATCTCCACAACTAAAAAAGGTGGTCTTGCTACTCCTTTGTGGTCAGATAGTGAATTTAAAACACTGTTAGTAGAACAGATGGACTCCATAGTGACTGAGTCAGTCAGATTGGATTTGAGAAAGAAATTTGGTATTCACCCAGAAAAAGTATGGTCTATTGAAGAATGCAAGAAGGTGTTGGGTGCATGTATCAGGAAGAGAAACATAAAAGGCATTATTTTCTGCCACATGGAATTTAGCTTATCCATTGCACAAGAAAAATCTAGGTGTATAGCTAAATTAAAAGAACAGAACAAACAAATGCACACTAAGGTGGGCCATAACAAGGCCTCAACCAAATGTGACTCAGAAGACCAACAGTCAGATGAAACTTATCCTGACTTAAAAGCATTCTTTGAAACAGATGTATACATCCCATCAGTAACTGATAAGCCTGTAGATTCAGTAAAGGTTTGTGTTGCAAGAAGATCTCAGGGAATTGAGGGAACTGAAAGTGTTCCTACCAACTCTTCTGTTGTCCAAAACCAAACTGTTGCCAAAGCACTCGGACCTAGAGACATAGAAAGACTATCCCAAAGCTTACCTTCAGTACGCACTGATGTTTCTGAATTTAGAAGGGCATTGATCAGTAAAATGCGTCTTTACGACATGTCGGTGGCAGCAGTGGCGCCTCCAGAAATTTTTCATAGGGGTGGCCAGATGGGGCCACTTAAAATCTTGGGGTGGCACACCAAAACTATAAACCATAATTTCAGAATTTTATTCTACTGTTGTAGTAAACCGGCCTGTAGAAAACTATCAGAAAGACTTAAGGAAACTCCTACAGATATACTTTGGTTTATTGTGTTATATTTAATGTTAAAAATGATATAATGTGCATAGACTAATTACAGTACAGTTAACATTTTGAGTTGCACAACAATTCTGTTTTATTTTGCAATTATATTTGGCATAAGGTGTACATTTACTGCAAACAGAGCAGTTACTGGGGAAAAGCAGATACTGGCAGATACAAATTAAAGCAAGGACAGAAACAATCACATCTTTGCTTTATGTAACAGGACTTTCCCAACAGGGATCAATAGTCTGATTCTGATTACCAGGCTATACAGTATGTGTAAGAAACTTTTATATCTTTGCTTAATGTAAAACAAAAATAATTATTACTGTTACAAAAAGAACTTCCCAACAGGGATCAATAGTCTCTGATTATGATTACCAGCCTTCAGACTAGCTTTATTCGCCTGTTGCTATGTTTTTTGGCAAACACATCCACAAAGTCATCAAGATTTATAGCCCTAGCCCTTCTTGATTCTACACTCAGCACACCCAAATTGCTTAAACGCTCATCAGTCATGGTACTTCTCAAGGCAGTTTTGATTAACTTTAGCTTAGAAAAACTGCGCTCACAGGATGCAGTGCTCACGGGTAGTGCAAGTGCAATTTTGCACAGTTTAAACATCTGGTGGAAGACCTCCTTAAATGGCTCCAAAAAGACAGTGAGCTCTATTAATGCCTTTGGTGTTTCCTGACCACTACTTTGCTTCCTCTCCAGAATGCGCTTAAGCTGGGGTATCTCATATTGTAGATCCTCAGTACTGCAGTTGTATTGTGAGGCAAATGGAAACACTACATCTTTCTCACAAAATATGGCACTGCACGGATTCAAGGCCTGTATCCCTTTCATGATGACACAATTTTCTTTAGAAAATCTTCTCTTCACCTCAGAAAGAAGCACATCAATAACTGGAATGAATAAACCTGTCCGAAAGGACTCTTTCTCTGTGCTCTCTTGTCTTTGAACTATTGGAGTGAACAAGTAATGCCCTTCAAGCAAAGAGCTTGGTCTGACCTGACGGCCCGAAGGTGTGGCACTGATGTTGCATTGCTCAGTAAGAGTTAAAGTATTGTCCCAGATGTCATTAAAGAGAGAGCCCTCTCTGTAACTCTCCAATGTGTCAACAAGAGAGTCAACAAGTGTGACAGCTGTGCCCAAATCAAGTTGTGGGGACTGTAAAATATCTGACAGATATTTTATCTCACCAAGAACACTGGTGAATGTTACAAGGAGGCTAACAAACTTGAAATCTATTTGGGCTAATAAACCTCTTGCCTCTACAGCTCTGTCACCATTTTGCTCTTCTGATATTTCTTTTAGTAGACGTATGATGGCTGACAGTCTGTCTCTCACTGTCTTGCAAGCATTATACCTACATGCCCACCGTGTCTCTATCAGTCTTTGTAACTCTCTTGGGGCCCCCTGAAACATCTCCCTCTGTACCTCAAGCCATCTTTGGTGCACATATGACCCTGACACAAAAACATAGAGTTTCTGCAAAAGAGAAAAGAAGCGATTAGCTTCAGGGATGCATTTCACACTGTCAACTAATACTAAATTTAAACAATGCGCATTGCAGTGCACATAAAAAGCTAATGGGGCCTCTGATTTTATGCGTGCTTGCACACCTGTGTTTTTTCCGCTCATGACTGAGGCTCCGTCATATGCTTGCCCTACAAGGTGGTTTTTGTAGTCAAGACCATGCTTCTGCAAAATTTGAATTATTTTCTGTGAAAGTGCTGCAGCATCAAGGCGCTGTGCTGCCTCAAAGGCAAGGAAGCTCTCACATACTGACCCATTGTAATAGTATCTTATTACAAAGGACATCTGTTCTTTTTTGCTTAGGTCTTTAGTCTCATCAACCAAAATGCTAAAAGCCTCACTTTGGGAAACTTCACTAGTTACTGAAGTGCGGACCATTTCAGCTAGACAATCAATTATTTCATTTTGTGTGTCATGCCCAAGATATGTTGCATTTTTTTGACATGTCATTTTTCTTTTGACTGTGGGATTGTGTTTGGCTAGCAGTTCCATAATAGCGAGAAAGTTTCCTTTATTCTCACCTTCTGATTCTTTATGTGCTCTCTGTGCTATGTTCTGTGTAGCTGTGATAAGCAGGGTTTCTCCAACAACTTTAATGTACTCTCTATTTTCCTTCACTAATTTATTGTATTCCGCATTTAAGGAGGCTGAGAGAGAGGATGTGCTTCCAGTGGATTTTTCATACTCTGCCCATGCTAACATTGCATTAGTATGTGCTTCAGATTTGGCATGACCTAAAAGTCCCCCATCTTTGAAGGTTGCCTTTTTCCAATGTTTGAACCCCTCTTCAGATGTAAATACTGAATCACCTGAGGAGGGGAGACTGAAGTGCCGGCAGGCATAACAGTAGGCAGAGTCTTTACTCTGAGAGTATTCCAGCCATTTATGTGTGTTGTACCAGTCTTTAGAGAAGCATCGTCTTCTGTCCCCTTGATAGGTGCGAGGGAAGATTTTCTGATGTGGCTGCTTGGGCTGCTCTGCTCTTGACTGGGAGATATCTATAATGAAACAAGAGGCAAAATCAGTTATTCTGATATTAAAATAATAATGATAATAATAACAATAATAATAAGCCCCTCTCTTAATTATCAATCATAGCTGTAATAATGGCCTATAGGCATTTCTATTCAGACTAATAAAACTCAACTACTAATAAACATGAATCAAAAAGCTTTAAGTGATTATGTCATGATTTGTAATTTAATGGAAACACACTAAACAAAACATACATTTCTCCAGATGATGTTACTATCTAGGCTAGCCATCAATTTCATTATTAGGGCCACGTGATTGTAACTTCACCTGTTGGTCCAGGAACACGTCTAACACCTGCTTTTGCCGTGTCCTGTCACGCTTTTGTGACCAATGGTGCTGACTGTCCCTGGGCTGCTGCTGTCTGTTTTTCCTCATCATTGTGTTCTGTCACTAATGCTGGCTGTGTATCCTTGTCATGCTGCTCTGTCTGTTCCTCATCCTCTCCTCCATCCTCCTCCTCCTCACTATTACTAAGCCTCTGTTGCTCCCCTGCTATCTCTTTCACTCCTCCTTCTGTACTTTTCTTCTTAAAATAAGAAGAGATGTCTGTGGACTTTCTCTTCATTGTCTGAAAATTGACATAACATATACATGCACCAGCTAACGACGTTAGCTAGGTAACTCTTGTCAAAACGTGTCAAAGACACATCAAAAAGCTGCTGTAACAGTATACTGTAACCATTTCGCACTTAAAAAGCACATGTCACGACACATAATTCCCGTCTTCTTTTACTAAAGAAAATTTTTGACTTATTTACTTACCGGTAGTCTTCTTCGTCTTCTTTCTTAACTTCTTTCGAAATTGTTGACCGACAGCAGAGATGACGGGCACGCGCTGAGCGCGCAACAGCGGCATGGGCGGAGGGGCGGGGTTCGGGGGAGTACTGGCTACTGTGTGCGATCGAAGGTCTAGAGCGGCTTGCCTGCCTGGCTGTGAATTAGGGATGAAATGCATAACTGAAGCTACTAAAATTTATACTGGCCAGTGGGGTGGCCAGTGGGGTGGCCAGGAGTCGGCCAGGGGTGGCCACGGCCACCCCTGGCCACCCCCTGGTGGCGCCACTGGTTGGCAGAAGTCACACAGCTGATGTCACAAATTCTAACTGAATCTGAATTCAACAGTTTTGAGTCTGCTGTTACTTCTGAACTACAACATGCCAGAAAAGATGAATTGAGAGAGGGAGTTCTGAAAGCGTTGAAGAACATTGTTGGACCTAAAATTGACTGGTCGAAGATCACAAGTTGTTTACAGAAGAAGGGTGAAACTGTTAGTGAGTACACTTAAAGATTTTGCCAGTCAGCAGCTGCATACAGTGGTATAGCTGACACTTCAGAGAAGGTGCTAGAAGATAATGGTCCCCTAGTTCGCACATGGTTTGATGGTCTGTTGTCAGAACATAGAAAAGCATTGCCTTTCTTGGACTTAACATGGTCCACTAGAACCATACAAAACAACTTAGACAGTTTGGCTGCATGGGAAAGAGACTCTGATGTCAAGGAAAGAGTTAAAATTGCAGCAGCATCCTTTAAGGTCAACACAGAGAATCAACAGAAACGCAAATGTCCTAAGAGAGAGGGCAGCAGTTGTTATTACTGTGGTAAACATGGACATTGGGGAAAAGAGTGTAGGAAAAACGAAAATAACTTTAAACAAGTTAACAATGTTACTCAGCTCCTACTCAGTCTTCTTGCTACTCTGAAGCAGCCCCTCCCCTCATCATTAAACTGGGGCAGCTGGTTGACGTGTTAACCATTTGGGCTGTGAGTGCTTAATTTCCCCACTAACTTGCAACAGAGATAAAAGACTTCTGTTTTTGTTTAATAGAACAAAAGGAAAGTGACTATCTCACCCTTCCTTTGGGGAACACTGGTTAACTCTCTGGGGTCGAGAAACGCGCCGGCGCGTTTTGCTGTTTTTTTTCCACATACCAGCAACATAGACTTAAAATACTCCGTCATTTTTGGTCATATAAATAAAATCAATACATGATTATAAACTATAGAGGGTCTTTTTTTGTGTACACTCACATTAACATCAAAACCGTGTGCTTTTGTAAAATGAAGAAAATAAACAGGGTGTGCTTTCTGCCTCTCTGTCTCCGTTAACTTTTTTTCAGGAGCACGTCTCTAAACTTAAACAAAGCTCAGCGAATACTATTCACACAGCACGAGCAATATATCTTTATTATCATTTAAGTTTGTACTTTTAAAATATCTAATTCAAAACTAAAATAAATATTCTCTGTTTATGTAATCTATAAAAAAAGAGAGAGGTGTCAGCTGATCTCATTATCGTTCTCTTAGCTCATTATTCTGCTAATTTGACACGCCCACGGAGAGCGCGCGCTATTCAAACGCAAATGATCTGAAGCAACACATGCAAAGTGTCAACGCCCCTCATAAACGCGATAACACAACAAATGTAATCATCAGATTAATGTAGCCTATTTCTTCTTGCGAGGCTGTGTGAGGAATAATCCTGGGACATTTACCTCAGAACATGTGCTGGTTTTTTTCATTTCGAGGAGCAACGGATCCATCTGATAAGTAAGTTTTTTTTATTATTGTTCTAATCGCGATATCATAGTGTATGTAAACCGCAAAAAGACTGTTTAAATATGAATCGCGTCTGTGTGTGAATGAATGAACTGAACAGTTTTTACCAAACCCTATTGCTATACTGAGATGAGTGAAAATCGCCTGAAATATGTTGAAATAACGTTAAAATGTCTTTGTATTAGCAACGTATTAAACTGCAAATTAATATGTATGCCCTAATATAGGCTCATAAAAACAAAAAACGACATGCCTATGTTACAGACGAAATATGAAAGACAACATTTCGTCAACTAGTTTTGGATAGATTATTAACTGTTTACTGTAAACTAGACTACTGCCACATTGAATAAGCTTTTGTTCACCAATTTCTGCTCAAATGTTATATATTAGGCTATGTTTGTTTTGTCAAAAATAAAGTCATCAACTAGGATGCTATTATAGTGTTTGTTCCAATGTAGGCTTTATTCAAACTAATGAATCCTTAACTTTGAAATATGTATGATAAAATGTATACTTTAGTTTTTACAAAGAAATATGAAATATCCATCTGAGAAGAAAGTTTTTTTATTAGTGTTCTAATTGCGATATCATAGTGTATGTAAACCGCAAAAAGACTGTTTAAATATGAATCGCGTGTGTGTGTGTGTGTGTGTGAATGAATGAACTGAACAGTTTTTACCAAACCCTATTGCTATACTGAGATGAGTGAAAATCGACTGAAATATGTTGAAATAACGTTAAAATGTCTTTGTATTAGCAACGTATTAAACTGCAAATTAATATTTATATGCCCTAATATAGGCTATCATAAAAACAACAAACTATATGCCTATGCTACAGAAGAAATATGAAAGACAACATTTCGTTGACTAGTTTTTGGATATATTATTAACTGTTTACTGTAGCCTAAACTATAGACTACTGCCACATTGAATAAGCTTTTGTTCACCAATTTCTGCTCAAATGTTAAATATATTAGGCTATGTGGTAACACTTTAGAATACGGTTCCTTCGTTAATGAATAACTACACAAGAACCAATGAGTAACACAATATTAACAATCTAGTAACTATTATTAACTAACAAGAAACTCTGATTGACAAACTAGTAAGTAATAGCGCACAGATGAAAGTGGTAGTTCACTATTAACTAATCAATAACTACTATTTTTTTAATGCTTCCCAGAGAACTACTGAAAAAGTTTATTAACAATCTAGTAACTACTATTAACTAAAAATAAACTCTGTTTAACAAATTAGGAAGTAATAGTGCACAGATGAAAGTGGTACTTCATACTTCTATGGGAATTACTAATAATTTGGATCCGTATTCTAAAGTGAAGATCATGGGAACTAACTAGTAATGACTCAAGTGTTACTACATGATCTAGTCATGATTTGGGCAACCAAACACAAAAGTCATTTCAAGCGTTTGAGATTTTTGGTGAACTTTAGTATACTTTTAGAAAATTTATTTAGAAGTATTGTAACACTTGAGTCATTACTAGCTAGTTCCCATGATCTTCACTTTAGAATACGGATCCAAATAATTAGTTATTCCCATAGAAGTATGTAGTAACACTTGAGTCATTACTAGTTTGTTCCCATGATTCTTACAGTAGTTACTAATGAAAAGCCAATAAAGTGTAGAATCTTCTCACTCACAAGATTACACACACACACACACACACACACACACACACACACACACACACACACACACACACACACACACACACACACACACACACACACACACACACACACACACACACACACAAGCTTGGAGACATACATAAAAACATATTTTTTGTGAGGTAAGTTAAATAATAAATTGAATCAATGTCAGTCCAGAGGAATGCCGGAAAATTGGCCACAGGACAAGTAAGGTCCAGACTACTGTATTTAAAAATCCATTTCTTTAAAATTATTCAGTTGATAAATAGACAGCATAGGCCAATTATTAACAGTCTGCTGTGCTATTACATATTGATAATGTAAACAACCTTGTGTTTTCGTTTACAGTAGCAGTTCAAATGTTAATGTAGTGCTAGTCATTTATCCTGCATTGGTTATTGATTAGTTTTGTATGAATTATGAATCATACTCTGGGAAGCATAAAAAATATAGTAGTTATTGAAGTACCCCTTTCATCTGTGCACTATTACTTCCTAATTGTTTAATCAGAGTTTCTTTTTTGTTAATAGTAGTTACTAGATTGTTAATAAACTTTTTCAGTAGTTCTCTGGGAAGCATTAAAAAAATAGTAGTTATTGATTAGTTAATAGTGAACTACCACTTTCATCTGTGCGCTATTACTTACTAGTTCGTTAATCAGAGTTCCCTATCGGTCAGTCACTACAACGTAGGTCATGACTGACCAATAGGAATCTCGCTAGAGAGGCCAATCTACTTCGAGTGAAACTAAAACAAGCCAAAACACATTGGCGTGCAATCATTTGCATCAGCTGCGCGCCCTCGTTAGCGCAGGTATAAACGAGCAGCTGGTGCGATTGCACACTAGCTTTTTGCTTCGGAGCCAAGCACTTCGTATGCTGAACAGAGTGAATTTGAAAGCAAGCCTCTTCTGGATCTCTCCACTTTGGTGCGGGCGTGACGGCACAACAGCGCGAGCGGTCTTTTTCTCTTCTCTCTCTCTCTTCTTTGTTTGTTGTTTTAAAACTGAGCAAACAAAAAAGCTGTTTTCACGGCTGGTAAGGTGCGCGGTTAAAGCGCTCAACGGCCGTTTTTACGGCTGGTAAGGTGCGCGATTAAAGCGCTCAACGGCCGTTTTTACGGCTGGTAAGACCAGCGAGAGAGAATCGCGCACAGACAGGTGCACATTCCTGTCTGTGTTCGCTGTGACCGTTCCCCTGCGTGCTTCAGCACCAAGGAGAGCAGTCTCTAAAAGAGCTTACACAGATAGTTTGCGTCTTTTTCAAGATGACATTCTATCTGTGTGTTTCTGGATGCGGTCGTTACCTGGGGTCGTGGGATGGTCACGATCGCTGCCTTGTGTGTCTGGGCCTCGAACACGCACAGGCAGCGTTCGTGGATGAGTCATGTACCCGTTGTGGGAAGATGACCATCTCGGAGCTGAGGTCGAGACTCACGTTCCTGCAAAGGGGCGGAGTCCCCGTGCCTGCACCTCGTTCCAACCCCCCTTCGCGGGTTGCTTCGGGCAGTGACACGGGTGACCTGAGGATTACAGTGAGCGCGCTTCCTTCGGGGAACCAACCCCCTAGGAACCCTCACTCCTCTCATGCTCCGCAACCAGTTGAGCTGCCAACGGAACGTTCTGGACCGTCCTCGAGATGTGTACCGGTCGTTTCGTTCGGCGCTCCCTGCGACGACCAGATGTCGATCGCTGCATCGGAGGGTGGGTCAGACCTCTCCGCGGACGACGGCTCGGAGCCGCTGCCTCCTTCAGGTGTGCCAGCGGTGCCCGAGTCGGACCCGGAGATGATGGCCATGCTTTCCCGGGCCGCCAACAGGATCGGGCTCGTGTGGAACCCTCCACCGTGTCCCGAGCCCTCGAGGTTGGACGATTGGTATCTCGGGGTGGCGCGCGCTGGTTCTCAGCAACCCACCCCAGTGCCTTTCTTCCCGGAGGTGCATGAGGAGCTCACAGGGACGTGGACGGCACCTTTTACTGCCAGAAACCGTCTCGGTGGATCCTCCTCCCTCACCACCCTTGATGGCGGGGCAGCTAAGGGATACACGCGTATCCCGCCAGTGGAACGGGCCGTTGCTATGCAACTGTGCCCTAACTCCACTTGGCGTGGAGAACCGTGTCTTCCTTCCCGGGCTTGTAAGTACTCGTCGGACCTGACCGGCAAGGCTTACAAGGCCTGTGGGGAAGCTGCCTCTGCCATGCACGCCATGGCGTTGTTGCAGGTTCATCAGGCCAAGGCACTGAAGGACCTGCACGAGGGTGGTCATGATCCACAAGTTCTCCAAGAACTTCGTGCCGCAACTGACCTCGCGCTCCGTGCGACGAAGGTCACTGCGCGGTCAGTGGGTCGTGCGATGTCCACACTGGTGGTCCAGGAACGCCACCTCTGGCTGTGTCTGGCTGACATGCGGGAGACCGACAAGATCAGGTTCCTTAACTCCCCCGTGTCCCAGACCGGCCTCTTCGGCGACGCGGTCGAGAACTTCGCCCAGCAGTTCTCGGCTGTACAGAAGCAGACTGAGGCCATTAGACACATCTTGCTGCGGCGGTCAGCTGCTGCCTCCACCCCACCGCCCGCGGCTCCTCGGTCTGCTCGTCGCCGTGGGCGTCCGCCTGCGTCTGCCCCTGCTCCCGCGCCGCAGCAGCAGCCTCCATCCAAGCGGCACCGTGGAGCCAGTCGCAGGCAGGGCGCCCCGCCCGTCCAGGCCCCCGCCAAGAGGGCGGCAAAGCCAAAGGTAAGCGGCCCTAGGACGGGCGACCCAGAGGTGGAAGGGACTGCTCTCCAGGAGACGATGACTGCATCGCTCCCTCCCCCGGAAGAGGGCCGAGTGGAAAATCCTTTGTTTCGTTTTGTTTGTGTTCCGCCGCTGGCCTTAAAACCAGCGGTACCCAAATTTTCAATAAAAGAGCAGTTTCTATCATCTCTGGGTCCGAAGAGGGCCCGGAGAGTAGTGGGGGGTCAGAATCCTCACCACTCTCATCCGCCTCTTCTATCGCCAGCCGGCAGCTGCGTACGGTCCGAGAACGCCATCGAGCCGCCTCCCGCACCTCCTGCCCCGTGGAACCAGGTAAGTGCTGCACAGCACACTCAGACCCCGCTACGGGCCGCCTCCCAGAGAGAGCCTCCCGAGCTGCGTCCCTGTGTTCCACCTCGCTGCCCCACTCCGGGTACGCCTACGGTCCCTTTGGTCCCGCTTGTACGGTCTCTGCGAGCCTGGTTAGCGCTCCCCAGGCCGTCTCGCTGGCTCATTCGAACCATCAGGCTCGGCTATGCGATTCAGTTCGCCCGGCGTCCCCCCAAGTTTCGGGCCATCCACTCCACTACAGTGAGAGCAGCCGATGCCCATGTCTTGCGTGCGGAGATCGCAGTCCTACTGGCGAAGGATGCGATAGAGCCGGTCCCTCCAGCCGATATGAGGTCAGGGCACTACAGTCCCTACTTCATTGTACCCAAGAAAGGTGGTGGGTTACGACCGATCTTGGATCTGCGAGTTTTGAATCGGAGCCTCCACAAGCTACCGTTCAAAATGCTCACGCAGAGACGCATTTTCGAATGTATCCGTCCCCAAGATTGGTTTGCAGCGATCGACCTGAAGGACGCGTACTTTCATGTCTCGATTCTTCCTCGACACAGGCCATTTCTGCGCTTTGCGTTCGAGGGTCGAGCATATCAGTACAAAGTCCTACCCTTCGGGCTGTCCCTGTCCCCCCGTGTCTTCACGAAAGTCACGGAGGGGGCCCTTGTTCCCATGAGAGAACAGGGCGTTCGCATCCTCAACTATCTCGACGACTGGCTCATACTAGCACACTCTCGAGATCAGCTATGCGAACACAGGGACCTAGTGCTCAGGCACCTCAGCCAGTTGGGTCTTCAGGTCAACTGGGAAAAGAGCAAACTCTCCCCTGTGCAGAGGATCTCTTTTCTCGGTATGGAGTTGGATTCGGTCGCCCAGACAGCGCGCCTCACAGAGCAGCGTGCTCAGTCGGTGCTGAACTGCTTGAACACGTTCAAGGGCAGGACAGCGGTCCCACTGAAACTCTTTCAGAGGCTCCTGGGGCATATGGCAGCAGCATCAGCGGTAACCCCGCTCGGCCTGCTACATATGAGACCGCTTCAGCACTGGCTTCACGGCCGAGTCCCGAGATGGGCGTGGCGTCATGGCACTCACCGGGTGGCAATCACACCGGCGTGCCGCCAGACCTTCAGCCCGTGGTCCCCTCGTTCCTGCGGGCAGGAGTCCCCTTGGAACAGGTGTCCAGGCATGCTGTGGTATTCACAGATGCCTCTGCCACCGGCTGGGGTGCCACGTACAACGGGCATGCAGTGTCAGGGGTGTGGACGGACCCTCAACTGCGTTGGCACATCAACTGCCTCGAGTTGCTAGCAGTACATCTCGCCCTGACCCGCTTGAAAAGACGGCTACAGGGCAGGGACGTGCTGGTCCGTACGGACAACACTGCGACCGTTGCGTACATCAACCGACAAGGTGGTCTACGCTCCCGTCGCATGTCGCAACTCGCCCGCCATCTCCTCCTCTGGAGTCAGAAGCATCTGAGGTCGCTTCGAGCCATGTATGTCCCCGGCTTGCTCAACCGTGTGGCCGACGAGCTATCACGAGCTGTGCTCCCGGGAGAATGGCGACTCCACCCCCAGGCGGTTCAGCTGATGTGGAGAGAGTTCGGGGAGGCTCAGGTAGACCTGTTTGCCTCCTCAGAGACCTCCCACTGCCAGCTGTTTTACTCCCTGACCGAGGGAACACTCGGCACGGACGCACTGGCACACAGCTGGCCCCGGGGCCTTCGCAAATATGCGTTTCCCCCAGTGAGCCTACTTGCGCAGACATTGTGCAAAGTCAGGGAGGACGAGGAGCAGGTCCTTCTGGTGGCTCCCTATTGGCCCACCCGGACTTGGTTCCCAGAACTCATGCTCCTTGTGACAGTCCCTCCCTGGCCCATTCCTCTGAGGAAGGACCTTCTGACTCAGAGACGGGGCACCCTATGGCACCCGCGTCCAGACCTCTGGAAACTCCATGTCTGGTCCCTGGACGGGACGCGGAGGTTTTAGGTGACTTACCCCCTGAGGTACTTAACACCATCACTTCAGCACGGGCGCCGTCCACGAGACGTGTTTACGCCCTGAAGTGGAACCTGTTCGTCAAGTGGTGTTCTTCTCGCCGAGAAGACCCCCGAAGATGTCCGATAGGGTCTGTGCTTTCCTTCTTGCAGCAGGGGTTGGAGCGTAGACTGTCTCCCTCCACCCTCAAAGTACATGCTGCCGCTATTTCAGCTTATCACGACCACATAGATGGCAAAGCAGTGGGAAAGCACGACCTGGTCGTCAGGTTTCTTAGGGGGGCGAGACGATTAAATCCTCCTCGACCCCCCTCCATACCCTCTTGGGATCTTTCCCTGGTGCTTCGAGCACTTCAGGATGTTCCCTTTGAGCCTCTGCAGTCAGTAGACTTAAAGCTTCTTTCCATGAAGACTTTGCTGCTGGTTGCACTGGCCTCTGTCAAGAGGGTAGGAGACCTGCACGCATTTTCGGTCGACGAATCGTGCCTAGAGTTCGGGCCGGGTGGCAGCCACGTGGTACTAAGACCCCGGCCTGGCTATGTGCCCAAGGTTCCTACCACTCCCTTCAAAGACCAGGTAGTGAACCTGCAAGCGCTGCCTTTGGAGGAGGCAGACCCAGCCCTGGCTTTGCTCTGTCCCGTTCGCGCTCTGCGTATGTACGTGGACAGAACTCAAAGCGTCAGGACCTCAGACCAGCTCTTTGTTTGTTACGGAGGCCAGCAGAAGGGAAAGGCTGTCTCCAAGCAGAGGATGGCCCACTGGATAGTGGATGCCATCGCCTTGGCTTACCAAGCACAAGGCGTGCCCTGCCCGCTCAGGTTGCATGCACACTCCACGAGAGGCGTTGCGTCCTCCTGGGCACTGGCACGTGGCTCCTCGCTAACAGATATCTGTAGAGCTGCGGGCTGGGCGACACCTAACACGTTCGCTAGATACTATAGCCTACGTGTAGAGCCGGTGTCCTCCCGTGTTCTCACCCTAGACGGGTAGAAGCACTGAGAGGTCTGGCTCTGTCGGCTTGCTGCACCCTACTGTGCACCCTTATTGCTCCAGAGTAAAACCTGTTGAGTCCTCCAAAACCCCTCGGCCCGGACTTGGCGGAGCGTCCGGCGCCAGGCCCTTATCCGCTGAATCCTTGAGAACCGGATCTGGGCTGGGTTCCATTTGTGTGACCCTACGGGGATCCCATATGTGTATATTCCACGGCTGCTCCTATCGGAAGCCCGTGTCTTTCCCTTGGGCTAAGTCACCCTTTATTTCATATGCAGTACAGCCTTCGGCTAGTCCATATGCATTTCCACATAACTCTTTGAAGAAGTGGCTTCCGCAGCGTTCCTTCCTAAACAGAAAGGGCACGCTTTCCCAGTGTTATCCAATATCTCACTGTATGGGTTATTACGGAACAACAGTGTCAGACTCACTCTGTGTAAGCCTCCGCCTATCGTCCTTCCAGGCAAGAAGGTGTAGAGGCTTGCACGGGGGCGCTGGATGGGGTGCAGCGGCTGTGGCGCTTTGGTAGGGATTCCTATTGGTCAGTCATGACCTACGTTGTAGTGACTGACCGATAGGGAACGTCTCGGTTACATATGGTAACCCTCGTTCCCTGAGGGAGGGAACGGAGACGTAGGTCCCGTCGCCACATCCGCTGCCGCCCGCCGGGGCGGCCAGCTTCTCAGGCTTGGCTCCTCAGCAAAAAACTAGTGTGCAATCGCACCAGCTGCTCGTTTATACCTGCGCTAACGAGGGCGCGCAGCTGATGCAAATGATTGCACGCCAATGTGTATTGGCTTGTTTTAGTTTCACTCGAAGTAGATTGGCCTCTCTAGCGAGATTCCTATTGGTCAGTCATGACCTACGTCTCCGTTCCCTCCCTCAGGGAACGAGGGTTACCATATGTAACTGAGACGTTTCTTGTTAGTTAATAATAGTTACTAGATTGTTAATATTGTGTTACTCATTGGTTCTTGTGTAGTTATTCATTAACAAAGGAACCGTATTCTAAAGTGTTACCGGCTATGTTTGTTTTGTCAAAAATAAAGTCATCAACTAGGATGCTATTATAGTGTTTGTTCCAATGTAGGCTTTATTCAAACTAATGAATCCTTAACTTTGAAATATGTATGATAAAATGTATACTTTAGTTTTTACAAAGAAATGTTACACTTGAAATATTGTTATTTTAATTGTTGCTGTAATTGTAACCTTTTTAATAAAATAGCAAATAATATATTTACAAGGTAGATGTAAACAAAATCTTAAAAGGTCAATATAATCCTTCTCTTCAAATTATTTGTATTGTGTTTTATTAGTGACAAATTTGGGGAGAGGATACATATCCAAAACTTTCTGAAAATACAGTATGAGAATTAACAACACAATTACTAGCAATGTTCACCTTGGTTATTATACAATTTGCAAGCAAAAATACAAGTGGAAAAATACTATTTTTTTTATAGATGTTTCCAACTGTGAACCAATTTTGTAGTATATATACACATTTCTTTTCTTGTGTCCTTGTATTCTTTCTTGTGGCCCAGTGACACACCTGTGAAAAGCTCATTATGCAGGCTCATTAAGCAGGTCTTTTGTCTTCACAGGTGTGAATCAGACCATTATACATGAGTCTCGCCCATTTCGCATATTGCCTTTCCAAACAAAAAGTGTTTTACTAAATTTAAATCAATGTATTGTTTTATGTGAATGATTTGGAAGGATGATTTTCAGATCATTTTGAAGAAAAAATTCTAGGCAACAACACTCATTAGTCAAAAGTCTTGTGGACACATATTTAGTATGTGTTTTGTGGCCTTATTTCAGAGACTTTAAGTTTTAGTTTTTTCAATAACCATGCATAAACAATATTCTCTCAAAAATACAAACATGTACATACATCTTGCTAACATATTATGGTAGCCCTGTTTGTGCTATATAGAGTGAATTTACACCTTTGCCATTAACATGTTTATAAATAACTGAAAAAAGCACAAATGTTAGAGCATGTCAGAACACATCCAGGACCCCAAAAACACATAGGACCCCAGAGGGTTAAGTAAACTCACAGCCTTAAATGTTATGCTACAGCATAGGCCCTTTATCAGTAATGGTGTTAGGACAGTCTGTAAACGTAAGATGTCCGCACGCAGTGTCCGCATTAATGAATCAAGCAAAAGTCACTTCTGTCACTTCCTCTCACTGGGGAAATTGGTTAGCAACTCTCACAGCCCCAAATATTATCTTACAGCGCGCACCTGTCACGAACCCATCCTCATGTATGATGTCTGCAATGACTGAGAATTTGTTAGAGGATGAAGGAGAAATGACTCACGATTGTGTTACGCTTACATATAAACCTACGAGTGTAGTCAAATAAACTCCCATAGAGAATTCAGAATTTGAGTTGTTTGTTGATGGGTCAGCTCAAGTAATTTAAGGTAACAGACGAGCAGGTTATGCAGTAACGTCCACCACGGAAGTGTTAGCTTCAGGACGTCTTTCAGATCATTTTTCAGCTCAAGCTGCAGAACTAGTAGCCCTAATAAGAGCATGCACGCTAGCTTCGGGATCAGTTGCTAATATCTACACAGATTCCAGATATGCTTTTGGGGTAATTCATGATTTTGGTGTCATTTGGCAAACCAGACAGTTCCTAACTTCTGCTGGATCCCCCATTAAGCATGCTGAATTAGTGCAAGATCTAATGTTTTCCATGAAACTTCCAAAGAAATTAGCAGTGATCAAAGTGAAAGCACATCTCACAACTAGTACTACAGAAGCTAAAGGTAATGCTCTTGCTGATATGGCAGCTAAACAGGCTTGTTTCTATGCAACTGTACAAGTGTGTTCAGGTAGTGCAGCACAGAAGACAATTATGCCTCCTGAATCAATAATTGATCTGTACAAAGACGTTCCTCTGTATGAAGCATGGACATGGTTAGACAAAGGAGCCACAGTGGATTCATCCGGTTGCTGGACCAAAGGGGGAAAGTATGTTGCTCCCGAATCAGTGTTGCCATATTTGGCTCAACAAATACACAATTTGGGTCACAGTGGTCCAGCAACGATGAATCACAGGTTCTCAAATCAGTGGTGGAATCCAAAATTCAGAAATGTAGCCACAGAAACAGCCAAGAGGTGTGTTACATGTCAGAAAAATAATGATGTACCAGCAGCCACTACACCAGCAGCACATACCCCAGCTCCACCAGGACCATTTCATCACCTGCAAGTGGATTACATATCATTGCCTCATTGTAAGGGAAAAACTGATGTTTTGGTAGTAATAGATAAGTTCTCAAGATGGGTAGAAGCTTATCCAACAGGGCGTGCTACAGCTGCACATACTGCTAAATCTCTTGTCACTGATTTCATTCCCAGATGGGGATTACCAGATAGCATTGACTCAGATCAAGGTACACACTTCACAGGAGAGGTAGTCAAGGAAGTGTCTAGAATGTTGCAGATTAAGTGGAACCTTCACTGCCCCTATAGGCCACAAGCATAAGGACAGGTTGAACGTGCAAACAGAACAATCAAAATCAGGCTAAGCAAAATGCATCAGGAAGGAGTACCATGGGTCGAAGCACTGCCAGCAGTACTGTGTAGTATGAGAGCATCACCTAACAGAACAGTAGGACTGAGCCCTCATGAGATTATTACTGGATGCCCCATGCAGATGCCAGGTGTGATTGATCTTAGAAAAGCTGATGTACACATTGCCTCAGATGCCCTGATTGCTTACTGTGAAAACCTAACAAAGGCGGTACAGAGTGCCAGAGGGAGAGTTGAGTCATGTTGGCAGACTCCACCAGATGGTGGACACACAATCATCCCAGGTCAATGGGTCATGATAAAGTCATTCAGAAACAAGCCGTTAGAACCTAAGTGGCATGGGCCACATCAAGTGATGTTGATTACAGCAGCTGCAGTATTGTGTCAGGGAAGGAAAACCTGGACTCATGTGTCACACTGTAAAGTAGCTCCCCCACCTACAGGGATAGGATAGGACACGAACCAGTGAGGAGCCGAGGGAAGAACCGATTGCAACAGACGTCGGGCGGCAAACCTTCGGTGAAGAATCCCTCATAGGCCTTCCCATCCATTAATCCACCCTCACCTCACTGCGTTCTTTAGGTGTCATAATTAAGAAATAGGGAAAGAGGGAACAAAAATAGCAGACTCATAAAAATGTTTACAACCCTAGTGTTTGAACAAATACTGCTCCACTGTCTAGCAGAATCAGAAAAAGTTCACAATCCTAGTGTTTGAACAAATACTGCTCTACTGTCTTTTGTTTTTCTTTCTTACTCTGTGCAGACACCACTTGATGACTGTCTGGGACCCATACGCACCAACCTCCTCACCTGCGTATGAATTCGAGCCAACTATCACAAAAGGATAAAGAAAAGAAAAAGAAAAAAATACACAACGCAGAGACTACGAAACCTTCAGTCATCCATCGACATGATCAAGATTGTCCTACTACTACACATCATGAAGATCGCACAAAGTCCGGACTCCAGAAACAACATATTCTTAGAGCTGATGAATATGTCACAAATGCCTCGTTTGCTGGAAAGAAAGTGTGCATGTCACATCCGAAGATGACTGCATTCCAGGACTCACTTGTGCACAAACATGTTGGTCCAACAAGACATTCTTGATCTTTCAGCAAAATTACACCAAGATGACTGAAGATAATTCTTCATGCTTCAGAAACTTGATTGATCACGAGAAAATCACAGTTCCAACCAGAAAAGACTCACGGACCCTAATTGCATGTTTTGTTTCTGTGTCAACATGCAATTACAGAAAAACAAACACAGAACATGCCTTATGTGCCTGTAACTATCACAAGTTGCAAGAATGAAGTTTTAATTGTTTAAATTTGTACATAATGTGAGAGTTATTTAGAACTCTCAAAGGGGGAAACGTAGGATTACAAATTAATTTAAATGTTTTAATTTAGGTTCAACAGTATTTTAACTGAGAAAGTGCACACACTGTTTTCCATTTTTGAGGCAATCAAGGTTTTGGACATTAACCTCTTGTCACATCTCAAAGGTCAGCTGGGCCTTTTGTTGATCTAATCAGACTGATTGGATTAGCATCTCAAGGCTCTGAGTTACACTGTTACCTGATGAAATCAGGTAACCAGCTGAATCATGTACTTTCCTTTACATGTTTTGTTCAAGAGTCCCCTCCTCTATGAAATTAATCCAACCCCCTTGAAAGGGTATATGAACTAAATGTATACTGCCTTAGTTAGATTTGATTGAGATGACTACAGCGACGAAATAAAGAACTTATACCTCAACAATCTCCTGGTCTGCAACTCTATCTTTTCTACACTAGAGAAGGAAAAAGTTCACAACAATATATACTTTTGAAATTAAGATGTCAAAATTGGACGTTTTAGGAAAAAACCTCTGGCGCCTAAAGGGTTAAATAGTAGTAATATCAAATATGTTTCATCGTAACCTACTTTAATCTCATTGTAAACTAGCTGCACTCTATGGCATTTATCTAAGTACATTTTCACTCAAGAAATTTCACTTAATTACCTTTTCTTTATAGTACATTTACTTGATAACAACAGTATTCCTTCGCATCTTTGTTAAAATTATAACCATAAATGTTAAAATATAACTTGGATTTGACATTTACCTTCAAGCTCTCACTTTTGGACTTGGTTGTCTCATCCAATGTAGTCCCTGTTCTCTGCAGGCACGACTGCAGGTTTTTGAAGTGTTTTTCTACAGGATGGACTTGAGAATACAACAGCAGCACTTTGAACCATGCCGTCTAGTTCTATTAAAGTGCTTGCAGTTGTGAGGGAACCGAAAAAGTGCATGGCCAGATGGTAGTGGTTTGGCGCACTGTGGAATGTAACAAAATAATTAGGTTCAAGAATATAACTATGGTCTTCAAGGTTATATGTTGATAGATGATGAAATTGTACAACTAGTGTGTATTATATCTAAATCAGCACTTTATGTAATGCTTGCTGGTCTTCTCTATATTTATTGAATACATCATTAGTCTATGCATTTCACAGGCAAAGCCGATGTAGTGGAATTCAGAGGCCACACTGCTAACAGACTTTTCAAATGTGTGCATTTTGGATAGTTCAATTATAATTTTTTGGTATGAGGAAAAGAGATGTTGCTGTTGTGTTTTTTGGCCTAGCACATTAATGAAAGGTAATTCATTACAGAATCTGTATAAAGTTTATTGGACACTTATCAACTGACACTAAAAGAGGATTGTAACAAACAGTATTTTTTAATGTACACTACTTACTACTTTCTGCACATTTCCTTTGCATTCTTCATCACATGGCTAAGACAACGATGAAGAATGGGCACCTCAAAATCTTATTTTTTTCCTTTACCACTTGCTATATTGTAGTAGTGGTTAATGGTGTCTTTCAGGGTTTTTTTGGCAAATGACAGGCATATTGCCTGCATTAACACCATTGACCCATCACACAGGATCATGATGGGTGACCGCAAACCTTTTCTCCCAAAACACCTTGCCACATCAGTCTGAAACGCCCCTAGAAAATAGTTAACTGAGGCTGTGGTGTGATCACAGGTAAGGTATGTGGCAACAGGTATTGGAGACGAGTTTTTGTGGGGATTCCTGACCACCAACTCATAGACATAGAACGGAGGAGATCCTTTCTGCTTTTTTCTTGTCAAGCATTATTTGAAGACTTATTATTTCCTTACTGCACTGCCGGCTTCTCTTACGTGGTTCCCACGATATAGTTTTTAGGACATTGCGACTTGGAGCCTCATCCCGACAGCCAGACTCCATAACATCTTCAAGTATTTTTGTTATTTTGTCAAGGTACATGGCTCGTGGGAGCTGTCTTTGTAAGTCTTGGTCCAGTGTGTTTCTTTCATGTGCTCTAACAGGTCTTCTTTTTAATTATATTAAATTGTGAATGCACTGCTCCCCTTGGTACTCTACTGTTGCCTTGAGGTCCTCTTCACTGTCCACAGTAACTGTTACTGTGACAGGGCAATCCTCAAATCTACAGTTATCAAGGCAGGAGAATTCAGGGCTCGCGTGTATCGAACCCATAACCTTCAGTTTGTGCCTTTTAAGGGCAATGGAACAGTACGGGTGTATGGTCCTCAGACCTTTCGAAATTACATCTGTCCACTGGAGTCCTTTAAAGCTTCTTTTCTGTCTGTGCTTCTTCAGCTTTTCCCAATCATTCCTTATAATGAAAAAGAATGATGGGTTCTTTGGTAAGCTGATTCTTATAAATCCATCATCATCGGATGGATTACTTATGAACCCCTAATAAAAAAATACAATGTTACTGTAACATGTACGTATGTCCATTAAATAAATATTTTTTTGAAACTGTGGAACATGTAATTCTAAAACCTTTGTTTCTGCGTTAGTAGTATAGTCAAACGTGAACACAGACAAATACTTATTTTTCCCATATTGTAATTGTAACATATACATATAAACAATAACAAGGAGTAATGTGATGTAAATGTAGAACACCAGATTCTTATTATTGTTACTTTCCATTCAATTACAAGACATATAGGCACCCAACATTGGATCAAACAAATTAGAAAAAGAGTGAAGACTAACTTTCTCTGAAGATGGGGAATATTCTCCCTGTGTATAGAGGTCAAATCTTAAGTAGACAGTACTGTAATAAAATATATCTTATTTTCAAGATATAAATGTAATGCAACAGTAATCTAAGTTACTTAATGTCACATTACTGCTGCAGTTAAGTTTTCTACGCAAAATGTTTTTTTTTATTACAGGTTAAAATAATGAACCACTTTCACCGACATTAGGCTTCCAGTCCTGAAACCATTTATTATGGCTCCCTCTGGTGGACAACAGCTACCACCAGTCCAACTTAGCAAATATGCATACAACCTTGATTTCCATTACACGAGAGTAGATGTTAAAACTTCATGCTGATTTGTACTCGGCTTTCGCCAAGATAAGCACCAACTAAGACGTAGCTTTACAGTAACCTATGCTTCTCCATCCATTTACGCTTCTTTCCATCTGGTGACGTGAATCTCCTTCTGTCTGGTGTTAATAGCTGTAGTGTATTTGCGCATCAGCACACACAACGGCTGCAACCACAGTGCGGTCCCCCCATAACAACCCTCTGGATTGAGCGGAGTAGGGAACATCTCTAGGGTCTTCGAGTGGGCACCTTCTGTCCTCAGTGTTTCGTCGACTAGCCCACAACACCTCAAGAGGGCTCGACAGTGACTCTGGCGTCCCAGAGTCACCCCCCTCCGTCCCCCACTCAACTCAGCCCAGCTTACTGACCTCTACTTCCCTCTTGCTGCTGAGACCTAACCACAATCTCACAATCTCTCCGCAACCCAACCATACGCGCCAACCCGTTTGACTAAGGCTGTCGAGCCCCACTGGTGCGTTAATATGCAGTTTCAGTGGCAACTGTTCCGTATGGCATACCACCTACCGCAAAACACAATATCTGCCCAACCACCCGTCATTCACGCAATATACACAGGAACGTAATGACTGTAAATACTATACAACCTCTACAAATAAACCAACAGTGCTGCTGAGACCTAACCACAATCTCACAATCTCTCCGCAACCCAACCATACGCGCCAACCCGTTTGACTAAGGCTGTCGAGCCCCACTGGTGCGTTAATATGCAGTTTCAGTGGCAACGGTTCCGTATGGCATACCACCTACCGCAAAACACAATATCTGCCCAACAACCCGTCATTCACGCAATATACACAGGAACGTAATGACTGTAAATACTATACAACCTATACAAATAAACCAACAGACTCTTCAAGTTTTCAAGAATTCTACGAAACCGTAGCATGGCGTAGTTGCTGCTCCTTTCTGCTGCTTCAGATAAGTTCTTTACTGTGCGACGCAACTCTTGACCACTGAATCCGACGTCTCTGAGGAACCGGGTTGTAGAGTGTGCCACAAAACCTCGACAACCCACTTCCACTGGATAAACCTGGACTCTCCATCCTCGCTGTTCTGCTTCAGTGGCCAGATGAGCATACCGCAATTTCTTCCTCTCATATGCCTCATCTACCGCATCCTCCCATGGCACTGTTAACTCTATCAGTTGAACAATGCGTGCTGATCCAGACCACAAAACAATATCTGGTCGTAGGTTAGTGGTGGCAATCTCAGGTGGAAAAATAAGCCGTTGATCAAGATCAGCCAGCATCTTCCAGTCCCTAGCAGCTTCCAGTTGTCCTGGGCGAGAATTGGTGTTAGCACCTTTTCTTGGTGGTTGCTCGCCTGGGCGGAGGAATATTGTCTTCTGCGTGTAATGTTTTGCTAGAACAGGCAGCAACTTATTGGTCATACTACGCTTGCCTTCCAATGCTAAAGCCAAACATCGCAATACTTGGTCATGGCGCCAAGTAAACCGACCTTGGCTAAGAGCCACCTTACATCCTGTCAAAATGTGCCTTAATGTGGCAGGTGATGAACACAAAGGACAAGAGGGATCCTCTCCTACCCAGAGGTTTAGGTTCTGCGGTGATGGGAGAACATCATATGTTGACCTAATAAGGAAACTGATCCTACTCTCTTCCATTGACCAAAGGTCTTGCCAGCCCATTTTTCGTTGTTCCACACTCTCCCATCTCATCCACTCTCCCTGCTTGGCCTGGGAAATGGCCTTTATACATCTCATCCTCTCCTCCTGCTTTCGCACCTCGTTGACTACCAGCTTCCTCCTTTGAGCTGGGCCTGCCTTGTGCCATTTAGGAGGAGCTAAACTGAGCCCAAAACCCCCTCTTCCATGCTGTACCTGTCCCACGATATCCCCAATTTGAAGGTCAGCCTTTGCCTCTATTACAGATTTCTTTGCTGACCACTTTCTACCAGTTTTTACCACAGGGGCTGCCTCCCTTACACATTTGTCGCGTGACTCTGCTAAAGTCATTTCCAGTCTGACCTTGGCACACTTAAACTCCTCGGTTAAAGCAGAGACTGGCAGCTGCAATACTCCTTTACTATAAAGTCCCACTCTGCTGAGGCAGCGTGGAACTCCCAACCATTTCCTGATGTATGAACTTATTAACGCTTCCAGCTTATCCACTGTTGTCAAAGAAACCTCGTACACAGTCAGTGGCCACAGCAACCTTGGCAGTAGACCAAACTGAAAGCACCAGAGTTTTACTTTGCCTGGTAGAGCACAGCTGTTTATGCTCTTCAACCCTTCCACTGCTTGTCATCTAACTTCTCCCACTCGAACTGTGTCCTTTAGATCCCCATCGTACCATCTCCCTAGACTCTTCACAGAATAACGAACACATGCAAAAATAAATTGAGTAGCTACTTCAGCACCATGGACAGCATAATTGATTTGTATAGAGCACTTTTGAGGCTTCAATGTTATGAGGCATGGTCAAGGATAGCAATATGTGTTTTTTATATGTGATGCTTTGTGAGTAAAAGTCAGAAAGAGAGAAGAAAGCTTCCAATAGGGAAACAAAGAAATAGATTTGCATAAGGAAGATACATTGAAAGCAGTGTTACACCGATCTTCGACAGACAAACAGTCCTTGAGGCAACATGGGCGATTGCAATACTTGTTTAAAGTACATAATTTTATGTGAGTCCAAAAAGTGTAAATGTATTCACATGCCAGTTACATATCACAATGACATTTATATTGCACAAATTAATGTCCACCACATAGAGATTTGTGTCAACTAATATTTTAAATGGATAGACACAAGCACAAAGGGAATAGGAATAAAGGTCTCTTCTGGGCATTGTTCACAACTGAGAAGATAAAATTGTCCAACTTCAGATCATGAAAGACACTGCGACAGTGCAATTTACATAAGGCTTGTTCGACTTGAACCGGCGCTGCACAAACCGATCTGTTTATGACATCAAAGTACCGCGAGAGCTTTTATAGAGCAGACGGCTCCCTATGCTTTTGAATCGCTCTCGCGGTACTTTGATGTCATCAACCGATCGGTCTTTTCAGCGCCGGTTCAAGTCGAACAAGCCTATCATCTGCACTGGCTTGGGCACTGTTGTGACTGAAACAGAATAACAGGGAAATTACTGTTATTACTCATCAATTACAGAAAACAGAAGTCTTTAAAGGCCATTTATTTTGTAAAACAACATCAGAATGTCCTGAAACATTGTAGTTCGCACCGTGCGAAGGGGTCCTCTCCATTTGAGGTGAAATTGGTCTGTGTAAGCTAGGACTTTTATTTTTATGATTTTATGAATGTGTAGACAAAACAGCTAATATTTGAGTTTGGGGGGCTCTTATTTTGTAAAACAACATCAGAATGTCCTGAAACATTGTAGTTGACACCGTGAGAAGGTGTCCTCTCCATAATGAGGTGAAATTTGTCCGTGTAAGCTAAGACTTTTATTTTTATGATTTTCTGAATGTATGGACAAAGCAGCTAATATTTGAGTTTTGGGGGGCTCTTATTTTGCAAAACAACATCAGAATGTCCTGAAACATTGTAGTTGACACCGTGAGAAGGGGTCCTGTTCATCTGAGGTGAAATTGGTCTGTGTAAGCTAGAAATTTTATTTTTATGATTTTCTGAATGTTAGGACAAAACAGCTAATATTTGAGTTTTGGGGGGCTCTTATTTTGTATAACAACATCAGAATGTCCTGAAACATTGTAGTTGACACCGTGAGAAGGTGTCCTCTCCATCTGAGATGAAATTGTTCTGTGGAAGCTAGGACTTTTATTTTTATGATTTTCTGAATGTGTAGACAAAACAGGTAATATATGAGTTTTGGGGGGCTCTTATTTTGGAATTCAACATATCATGCAGTGCCAGGTTGTGAGGTTTTCTAAAATCTTTCTTTCTTTCGTTCTGTCTTTCTTTCTTTGTGACAGACAGACAGAGTAAATTAATGAATGTGAAATTGCCTTCGCAGGAATATAACCTGTTTTTAGTTCTGACGGTCATACCGTAATAGTGTATACGCGCACCACGAAATATAGGGGCGGCTAGTTTGACCGCTCATTTCGACGTGGCGGCTGGCTTGACCGCACTGAAAAACGCGTGCATGCTAGAAACAGAACCGACGCCTATTATATATAAATATATATATTTATATGTAAACGGAGCCTAGCAGCAGCAGTGCCTCGTCAGAAACGTTTCTGGTGTGTAAAGACACAGAAAACGCCACGCTCAAGTCACACAGCCAGTGTGTCTCCGGCCTTACTGCAGCAAGCGCCAAGCATGCATGCTCAGTTCATCACTCTTTTCAATCCTGCACAATTACTGTGAACTTGAGGTAAGTCTTGTGTTCCATTTCCTTAAAAAGCATCAACATTTCACGCCAACATAGTTTCAATCGAGTTCCCGTAACATCCTATTGAGAGTGAGGAGTTGTGGTCATGGTACAGAGCCCCTCCCCTCGATATCACGGGATCTCGCGGGATCCTTACCCTCTCCGCCATGTTGGCAGGATTCCGGCGGCAAAACATGATTGTTTATGTGTGTTGTTAACTCGGTAGTAGAGGAGGTTCTCGCAATTCCGCACAGTTTTACCATGCCTGGAAATCACTGCTGCATTAAAAACTGTTCCAGTACCTCACACGATACATATGGAAAACACAGGAACAATGGAATACAGTTTTTTAGGCTACCGAAATGGACACAGCATCAGGGTGAGCAAGTCTCTGACCTGACGAGGAGATGCCGGATTGCTTGGTTGGCTGCAATAAGAAGAAAGGACCTTACTTTCGATCTCACCCCCCAGTCGATGAGAGGGTGTTCTCTGCATTTTCACTCGGGTACGTTCTCTAAAAAAATTCTTTATGTTGTTGTCTCTTAAAGCTACAAAGTGTAACTTAGGTTACCTAATGTCGTTGCAAACCCTGAAGTGCAAACCCTGAAGTTGCTGCCTAGCTAACTATCTAACAAACTGTTGCCTCTTTGAAAATGCTCAATGGCCAACCATTAATGTTAACTAAAAAGTAGTTGAGATTCTGCTCATGACATTATGCTACCTTGTTGGTGGAATATTGTTGGTGGAATATGGTTGCTGTCTTAGTCTCTTTGTTCTCTACACCAGTGGTTCCCAACCTTTTTTTGTCTTGTGTACCCCCTGAGCCCTTTTGTCATACCATGAGTAGCGTTACCCTCTCAGGCTTTATCTTTATTTTGCATGTGTTCTGCGATGGATTTTCCAGTGTAAAGCATTGATTACATATATTTTTTCATAATCTAATTATTCTGTTGTAGGTAAACCATTTTATGAGATTGAGATGACTAAAAAATAGTTGAGATTATGTTCAAGACATTATGCTACCTTGTTGCCAGTTTAAAGCATTGATTACATTGATTTTTCATAATCTAATTATTCTGTTGTAGGTAAACCATCGTATGAGATGTTGGAGAACCACCCTGAATGGACACCATCCCTGCGGTTAGGCCACAATGATGTTAAAGAAACAGATAGAGCGAGATATCAGCGGCAAGTAAGCACAGGACCCAGCATCTGGAGCGGCCGCCAGCCCAGGGCCAACAGCAGCCACCATTGCCAGCCCAGGACCACCAACAGTCGCCACCGCCAGTGGAAGTACGCACAGCTGTGTCGATTGGTGCACTGGCCAAGCAGAAAATGCTTATTGACCAGTATGCCACACCAGTTTGTGCAGTCATTTGGGAAAAATGTGGTCGAGAAACCTCTTGGAAAATCTCTTGTAATCTCTTGGAAAAGTTAACAGTGCAAAAGAACACAAAAACAGTGCAAAAGAACATAAAAAAGTATAATGATTTCCAGCATGTAAACATGCACAACATAAGTAATAATAATAATAATAATAATAAATAATAATACTGTTATTAGTGCAAAAGAACACAAAAACAGTGCAAAAGAACATGTGTGCATTCGAAGTATAAATATTTCCAGCATGTAAACATGGACAACATTAGTAATAATAATAATAATAATAATAATACTGTTATAAGTGCATACAAACATAAAAACGGTGCAAAAGAACACACAAACAGTGCAAAAGAACATTTACAAACATAAAAACGGTGCAAAAGAACACACAAACAGTGCAAAAGAACATGTGTGCATTCAAAGTATAAATATTTCCAGCTTGTAAATATGGACAACATAAGTAATAATAATAATAATAAAATAATAATACTGTCATTATTGCAAAAGAACAAAAAACATACAAACAAAAAAAAAACTATTCAGCACAAGAAGGGCGTGTCAGCGGAGGGTCTGTCCACAACCCCCACACAACTGAAGTGATACTACTGGACTGGGCAGTTCTCGTTGTCACAGGTCACCATTTCACCCTCCTCTGGTCCGGCACAGAGACACCACACTTTCTTTGTTCTCTCGGCTCCTTTTTTTGGCAGGCTCCTTTTTCTCTGCTTCTTCCCACCTACTTGTTGTGGCTGTGGCTGTTGTAGTTCCCGTTTTACCAGGCCACATAAGGTATGAACATTTTTATGGCTGTTAATTATGTAAGTTATACTTATTAGACAGCTGCCATGGTATAATTATTCTTACCGTGTTTAATGCCCGCATGGACTTGTAGTTGTGTTCTCGTTTTACTCTCGCGAGAAGCCTCACGAAGCTCTAGGGAATCCCCAGTGTTAGTAGAATAGTGCAGGTAGAATATTGCCAGCTTTTCTGGTGTTGGTGGTGGTGTTGTTTTGGCCATATGTGTTCTCTGCACTGGACTATTGTTGGTCTCACCATCAATTTGTCTGTCCAGAGATCTGCGTTTGGCTGCTGCAGATATAAAATTGACCTGGTGACCAACCTCTGGTTGCACCTTGTTGATGCTGCTTTGGAGCTTCCAGTACGCCGGCTCATCTGTGACCGTGGCTTTCTCCTTTAGCCGGACACAGGCATTGACCATGAAGAGCAGGGCTCCAACGTGGGTGCACGACTCCGCTACGCCGGCCATACAGGGGCAGTGGGCCGAACACACTTACCCGATGGTGTTAAGATCACCCATGGAGTAAGAGGAGGCTCACTGAGCGGCCGTGAATGCAGGACCTGTTAAATAAATAAAGGTAAATAAATTAGGGAAACAGTAAAAAGAATTTGAAACAGAAAGTGCCCATTTTCATTTCAAGTTACAGTCTACACTTTAGATTACCATCTGTCTGCAGCCTCGTCTCAATCTCATACACCTTGCAGACACACTGTTAATGGCTTTGATCTAACCAGGACATATACATCTTGCAATCACACATTTAACTACCCTAGCCAACCCAGAGCTGGTTTGTCCACTTTGCAGCCCCCAACACCCAACCTAAAAACCTGGTACAGTATGTGTCATTGGGCTAAAATCAAATTACAACTAAATACCTAAACATACACAGCTTAGCCTACATCAAAACATGTTGGAAACGTTTGTGTACATTCAACATCTTGTTGCAATCTAGTGTTTATGAAACAGTCGCAGTTAATTACTTTGTCATTTTGGTCAAGAAGTGTCTGCTAAATGCAATGTAATTACAACACACTAAAATGCATGTGAAGAAACGTACCTTTGCCAGCACAACGCTGTTTTCACCACCTGGAGGCTTGTAAATGGCCAAGTCCTGCACCCAGCCACAGCAGAAACCCTCGTAACTTTCCAAAGACTTGTGGCTTTTAAACTCATGCATTGTGTAGTAACTTACACCAAAAACAAGATAATTCACAATGTCCATATATGTGCATGGAGGTAAATTGTCCAGGTCTCTGTGCCATTCCGCTGCAGGGAGCTCGTTTGGGTCGATATTCTGGATGCCTGGGAGCTTCTCCAAATAACGCTGTTTTGCGCTTGGTGTGAGCTTGTTCCTGTAAGGTCCCTTTTCTTTTGCCTTATCCTTTTGCATTGCTTTACTTTCTTCGTTTTCTTTCTCGTATTCGTAGATCCATCTCTGTCCCGCCGAAATAATAAATGCGCAAAGATAATAAATGCGCGAAAATTAAAGAGCTCTGGAATGTTTAGGCGCGCATCTGTGAAGTTCTGAAGGCGTTGCCCCTGGCAACCGATAGCGTCTCCTACCATCATGGCCGACCGGCTCAGACCCCGCCCAAATCAACCCAAATCGGCACGTGACTCCTCACTCTCAATAACTCTACTTTAGAACTGTTGCTGAATATGTTGATTATTATCGATCCGTTTAAACATTGTTCATTTATGTTAGTTCATTCGATATGTGCTTCCCTCCAGAATTCAGAACTCTAATTCAATTAAGAATTATTAATTAGGACAACAACAGAAAATTATTTATCATGTCCTGTAGTGCAAGTTGGGGGTATGAAAGTGGCTCCGACTTTTATGGTGCGAACAAAGCTAGTTAACATTAACACTAGGTCAAGGTAACTGACATTGACTAGCTGGGCTGTTAGCTCATGGTTTTCGTTGCAGCTTGGCAAAGAATTAGTCGCTATGTAGGCTAGACGTATTTTTTAAGCAATTTGTAAATTGGTCTTTGGTGGTGGCCGACTGGTGGCTGTCATCCTTTCTTGCCCTTTTTATTTAATTTTTTTAAAGCTGTGATTTTTACCACTTGATTTATACTTTTTTTTTATCCTTCTTTGCTAGACCTGATAATTATTTTGGTATGTAATCATATCAATATTAAAAAGAGAAGTTTTTTTTATTTTGTATTAAAAAGAGACTCTCTCTCTCTGCTCGATCTTTCAGTAGCATGCGCCCTGTCACAAGCGCAGCAGCACATCAGTGACCGATCAATAAATAATCCCAAACAAGGAACTGGATATGTGGGGTCTTTACGTCCTCTCACTCGGGTTTCCGCAATCGGGCCGCGTTAAAACCGAGCACTCGCAGAGCAATCGGACCTAGATTCATGCTGAGGATCGGTCGAGTGTCTTAGCCTTAATCGGGCCGCTTTCGGCCCGCACAATTTTTGCTACCTGGGAATTTGCTTACTTCGCTGTAAATAGAAAAGTCTAGCAATGTCACTGCTAAATACCTTTAAGTATTGTGGTATTCCGCCAAGTTTCACAGTGACACACCCCCAACTCGTAAAGATCGGGGCTTAAAGAAAATCCCGAGCTTCCCACTCGTATTTACCACATTGTGATGGCGTTTATGTGCGCTCAACTCGTAAATACGATCTTTACGAGATGAATTGAAGGCACCATGTGACCATCATAGTAATAATAGAGGGCATGATTGTCACTGTGCTGTGTGGCCTACGCAAATAGCGTAACTTTTGACTATGAACCAAAAGTGAAGTCTGCAAAACATTTGTTTAGAAATGCTGGTTATTCACACCCTAAATGATTATTTGCTTTCCCTGATTAAGCAAAATGTGGTTGTTTTCAGTACTACATGGGTTGTTCATTAACCCTCTAGGGTCCAGGGTGTTTTTGGGGTCCTTGAGATGTTTTGACATGCCCTGACATTTGTGCTTTTTTCAGTTGCTTATAAACATATTAATAGCAAAGGTGTAATTACACTATATTTAGCACAAACAGGGCTACCATAATATGTGAGCATAATATTTGAGAGAATAGTTTATGCATGGTTATTGAAAAAACGAAAACTTAAAGTGTCTGAAATAAGGCCACAAAACACATACTAAATATGTGACCACAAGACTTTTGACTAATGGGTGTTGTTGCCTAGAGTTATTGCTTCAAAATGATCTGAAAATCATCCTTCCAAATCATTTACACAAAACAATACATTGATTTAAATTTTATAAGACACCTTTTGTTTGGAAAGGCAATATGCGTGGAGGCGTGTTCACACCTGAGAAGACAAAGGCCGGATAATGTGCCACATACATAATGAGCTGCATATTAATTAGGCTTTCACACAGGTGTGTCACAGGGTCCCAAAGAATGCAAGGACAAAATAAATTATCTATATATACATATTTTACAATTAGAAATTGTAACCAATTACAAATAGGTTACAATTACAACAACAATTACAATTTTAACAATATTTCAAGTGTATTCTTTCTTTGTAAAAAGTATAAATTTTATCATACGTATTAAAAAAGTTAAGGATTCATTAGTTTGAATATTGGAACAAACACTATAATAACATCTTAGTTGATATTTCAATATACCTACTTTATTTTTGACAAAACATCATAGTATAGTATATTTAACATATGAGGATAAATTGGTGAACAAAAGCTTAACTATTTAATGTGAAAGTAGTCTTTTTTTACAGTCAAAACTTTATAATCTATCCAAAACTAATCACAAAATATTGTCTAAACATTCATATTTAGTCTATAACATATTGTGCATGATATATTAGCATATACATGTTAATTTGCAGTTTGTTGCTTATACAGACATTTTATTTCAACATATTTCAGTCTATTTTTACTCATCTTAGTAAGCTATAGCAATATAGTTTAGATGTGTTCATGTAAAAATAACGTTTAATAATGTAGGTGCAAGAGTAAATGAACGGCACAGACACGCGCTGTATAACTGAAGTAAACAATGCGCGCGCGTCTGTGCTGTTCATTCATCATTTAGCCTACACGCATACACGCAATTCATATTTAAACAGTCTTTTTGCGGTGTAAAGACACTATTCAATATCGTGATTAGAACAAATCATTTAAGAATAAATGACTTACTACATCAGCTGGATCCGTTGCTCCTCGAAATGAAACTACCAGCACTTCTGGTACATTTTCCAGGGTTATTAGATAGTATTATTCCTCACAGGTAGCACGACGAGGTAAAGTACAAGTTTTTATTAAGCATGATGTGTTTTATAAACCAGTTGGTGGGCGTTGGCATGTTTGCATGACTTGCCTTAGATCATTTGCGTTTGAATACCGCGCGCTCTCCGTGGGCGTGTCACATTAGCAGAATAATGAGCTGAGAGAACGATAATGAGACCGGCTGACACCTCTCTCTTTTTTTTATAGATTACACAAACAGAGAATATTTATTTTAGTTTTGAATTTGATATTTTAAAAGTACAATATTAAATGATTTAAAAAATATATTGCTCATGCTTGGGTGAATAGTATTCGCTGAGTTTTGTTTAAGTTTAGAGACGTGCTCTAGAAAAAAGGTTAACGAGATGGAGAGACAGAAAGCACACCCTGTTTATTTTCTTTATTTTACAAAAGCACAATGTTTTATTTCGATTGTAAGTGGACACATAAAAAATAGACATTCAACATTTATATTTTTTATATTTTTTAAGTCTGAATGACCAAAAATGACAGAGTATTTTAAGTCTATGTATTTTCCTGCTATGTGAAAAAAATCGAGCAAAACACGCCGGCGCATTTCTCGACCCCAGAGCGTTAAGCTAAGCATGCTAGTTGGGCTAACGTCTAAGCTCCAAATGTCTGTGGTATAACTTAGAGTTTGTATGTCTGTGGACATGAGCTCATGAACGTGTTTTGCAACTCGGTCATACATTGCAGGTAGACATGTTTCTGCAAAATAGCGCCTGCTTGGCAGTGTATAACACGGCTCAATATGTTGTATGAGCCTACAAAATCCAATGTCCTCCACGACCGGTCATCTAAGGCAATGAATTCTATTACTTTCTCAGTAATGCCACTTGCTTGGCACCATCATCTGGAAATTTCTTAGACTTTTCAAAGAGTGTGGCCAACGAAGGTGTTTGTGATGTAGTTGGGGTACTTTTAACCAATGTTGTTTTGCTGCACTCCTCATGTTCAATTGGATGTCGTGATTTCAGGTGGTGTATCAAACCTGTTGTCGATAAGTTCTTTGGCACCCTCTTGAGATTTTTGCAGAACAAATGTTACATATTGCAACTTTGGTGTCCTCATCTGAAACTTTAAAATACTTCCATACCGCTGACATGAGGCAGACTCGTGATAACAGCTCGACCGTGAGTGAAACCTAAGCGCTTGCGCACGGATGGGAGGGGCGGGTGACATTCATTTTCGGTTTACGTTTTCAGCTGTTTTTTTTATTTCGGCCCGAAACCGATAATGCCATTTTCGGCCGAACATTTTCGGCCAACAAAATTTCGATGCACCCCTAATTAACCCTCTCAGGTCTAAGGGTTTTTTGGGGTCCTTGAGGTGTTCTGACATGCTCTGACATTTGTGCTTTTTTCAGTTATTTATAAACATGTTAATGGCAAAGGTGTAAATTCACTCTATATAGCACAAACGGGGTTACCGTAATATGTGAGCAACATGTATGTACATGTTTGTATTTTTGAGAGAATATTGCTTATGCATGGATATTGAAAAAACTAAAACTTAAAGTGTCTGAAATAAGGCCACAACAGACATACTAAATATGTGTCCACAAGACTCTTGACTAATGAGTGTTGTTGCCTAGAATTTTTGCTTCAAAATGATCTGAAAATCATCCTGCCTAATCATTTACACAAAACAATACATTGATTTAAATTTTATAAGACACCTTTTGTTTTGAAAGGCAATATGCGTGGAGGCGTGTTCACACCTGAGAAGACAAAGGCCGGATAATGTGCCGCATAATGAGCTGCGTAATAATTAGCCCTTTCACACATGGTGTGTCACAGGGTCCCAAAGAATGCAAGGACAAAAGAAATGATCAATATATACATATTTTACAATTAGAAATTGTAACCAATTACAAATAGGTTACAATTACAACAACAATTACAATTTTAACAATATTTCCAGTGTATTGCTTTGTAAAAAGTATACATTTTATCATGCGTATTAAAAAAGGTAAGGATTCATTAGTTTGAATATTGGAACAAACACTATAATAACATCTTAGTTGATAATTCAATATACCTACTTTATTTTTGACAAAACATCATACTATAGTATATTTAACTATGAGCAGAGATTGGTGAACAAAAGCTTACCTATTTAATGTGACATTAGTCTTTTTTTACAGTCAAAACTTTATAATCTATCCAAAACTAATCACAAAATCTTGTCTAAACATTCATATTTAGTCTGTAACATATCGTGTTTATGATATATTAGCATATACATGTTAATTTGCAGTTTGTTGCTTATACAGACATTTTATTTCAACATATTTCAGTATATTTTTACTCATCTTACTAGGCTATAGCAATATAGTTTGGATGTGTTCATGTAAACATAACGTTTACTAATGTAGGTGCGAGAGTGAATGAACGGCACAGACACGCGCTCTATAAATGTAGTAAACAAAGCGCGCGCGCCTGTGCCGTTCATTCATCATTTAGCCTACACACAGACACGCAATTCATATTTAAACAGTCTTTTTGCGGTTAACAGACACTATTCAATATCGCGATTAGAACAAAGCACTTAAGAATAAATGACTTACTACATCAGCTGGATCCGTTGCTCCTCGAAATGAAACTACCACTTCTGGTACATTTTCCAGGGTTATTAGATAGTATTATTGCTCACACCGAAAGGATACGCTGTGTACACAGCTGTACAAGATACTTACTAAACACGATGTGTTTTATAATCTAGCTGGTGGGCGTTGACATGTTTGAATGGCTTGCCTTAGATCATTTGCGTTTGAATACCGCGCGCTCTCCGTGGGCGTGGCACATTAACGCGTAATGAGGTATAATGAGCTGGAAAGAAAAAGACTGACATCTCTCTCTTTTCATACAGATTACATAAACTGAGATTATTTGTTTTTTATATAAATTAACTCATTTAAAAGAAGAGAGTTCAAGCTTCATTATGGAAAAACACTCGTGCCTGTATGACAAGTATTCGCGGAATTACAGTTAATTTTCGGACGCGTTTCAGAATGGACTTAACTGACAGAGAGAAGGCAGAACGCGCATCATGTTTGTTTTTCTTTATTTGGCGAAAAGCACAACACTTTGTTTTTATTGTGAGTATCCACAAAAAAATAGACACTGATCAGGATCTAATGATGTACAACACTTAATATGTAAGATCAAAATGAAAGAACCATGAAAGAACCCCATTACCAGGCGGGTTGATTCCCATTCCAACCTTAGTGTCGTCAAGAAGTCAAGTGTTCCCAGTTCAAGTGGTCAACTTCTCCCAAGAAGATGTCTGGCTGCCACCTAAAGTTCTGCTTGGAGTACTTACCCACTGTCAATGTGTTGAGAGTGAAGCTTGTCAGGTGAGATTCCAGCATATCTCTGCTGATCACGAATAATTGAGAGTCGATCAGAAGGATAAACCAGAGTCTGGTACTGACCTAAGTAATCTGTTGGGTAGACTGCATATAGGAGGTACACCGGAACAGCAAACAATGCTTGGAGTGCTACTTTTGAAGTATGCAGATGTGTTTGCAACTTGTGATGAAGACCTGGGATATACAGATCGGGTGAAACATGAGATCCACTTGACGGATGAGACTCCCGTCGCTCCACCATATCGCAGAATATCACCGACTCAAATTGACAAGGTCAATGAGCATATCTCGGGTTTACTCAGGAAGGGTGTCATCCAGGAAAGCTCGAGTTCCTACCAGGGTGCGTACGGGTGCTTGAAGTCGTTGAAAATGCTTGAATATTGATGTTGTGTTTTCAAGGTTTGAAAAGTGCTTAAATTTTGGATAAAATGCTTGAAATTGTAACTGTTCTCTCACAACAAATACATATCTGACTGAATAGTTTATTAAATGGGGAAATAAACTGTAGCCCTTCTACGCTGGCCAGAGCAAAAGTAGGCAGAGTTTTCATTTAGATTTCCGCGCTTGTTTGGATGCCCCGTTTCTATTGGCCACGCAGGTAATCGTCACAGAGCGTTGAACTATTTTTAAGTTTGATCGCAGATCCGCTTTGGTCGACTCCGCAACAAAATGTCCTCGTGCGGCACAAGCCATTGAAATAAATGGGTTTCATAGTGCAGCGCATTCCGCATCCTATCTGAAAGTTAGGGGCTGTTTACACCTGGCCACTTCATGCGTTTTCTCAGATCGGATAACTATCAGATTTATCAAAACGATTCCATTTACACCTGGTATATAAAACGGATATAAATCCGATCTTCAATTCAATTCAGATTTAATAGAGTTCACGTCACCGAAAGCAACAGATCTGATATGATATATGAGCTGCATTATTGATCATCAGCGAAAATAAAAGTCAAAGAGCTCAATAAGAGAGAGCGGCAACAGCACTGGTACAATCATTTCGTTTCTTTACTTTTAATGATGATGATTGTGTGTTAAGCGTCTGCGACTTAATTTCACTTTGATTTGTGATAGTTTGAGTTTATAATAATTGATAATTGAGCTTCTCATCTGCGGTAATGTGTGTTGCTATAGCGTTGTCATATCTGGCTATAAGATTACATATAGCCTATAACACGCTCTCACATGTTTATTTTTTAGCATTTTTGGGAGGAGTAAAAATGCATTTACACTTGTCCAGTTTCGTCTGGAATGCGGCCCAGACCTCCTCCTGAAGTGGTTTGAGCGATCGGATTCAAACCCATCTCGAATGCGTTTCAGAGGGCAGTTTTACACCTGGTCTTTTCACGATCGGATAGCTATCCAATCACAAACGCATGAAGTGGTCAGGTGTAAACAGCCAGTGACTGAAAGTACTTGGTGTGATAATGTAGCTAATGTTTGTATTGCATGTCCGTTATGGCACGTTCATTTGTGGAATATGCAGTGAACATAGCCAAAGTTACAGCACAGTAACTGTAACGTTAACTACCCGCAAAATAAAACCCGCAAACGTTAGCCCAGTGCATAACAACAATCGTTGATTGCTGAACAGAAATCGTGTCAGATGGAGTGTCATACAAGTAACATTAGCCTACTGTAAGGTTGAGGATGGTCTTATGCAATATTTGCACTGCTCTATTCCAGTAGATAATAATATTAATAATAATAATAATAATAGTAATATAATAATAATTTTTTCAATTAATATAGGCTATTTATCAGGCAGGGCCTGTGCACTGTCAGAATCTTCTGGGTTAAATTGAATTACAGGTTGTTGCTGCACTGTCTCAGATTTTGTTCAAACCTTGTCTATATCAAGGTGTGTCCCAAAACTAAGGCCTGTAAAATATTTCTGTTCAAATATGTCCTGTCTTCATATTTTCAGCCCTTGAAATTTCTTTAGTTTTACAGCCTGAAAATCATATTATCTGGGAAGCAATATTTGGACATTAATATAATGAAAAGTATTATTCATAGGCATATCTACTTAGTGATACATTTTGAAAAATAAAACTTGTGATTTGCTTAAATATCTGATCCTTCTGCTTTTACAAAACTCAATTTTGCCTGTTTATAGCATTTTTTATTATCTCTTTTAATGTGATAAAATAGTAATAATTTTGACTATGTATTGGTACGTAATTTACAGTGGTGTAGAGTATGGACCAATCAGACACACACTAATTATTCATTATATACAAAGGTTTATGAAAGTCCAAAACTAACAGCCCAAATGAACGAAAACAAGGGCAGAAACAGTGTCATGTTACAGGGCTGATAAGGAGATTTTACGACCTCCACAGGAATGTGGCCACGTGCACAAGAGAGAGACAATGGGGAAGACAGAAACCCTCTTTAAAACAGACTTTGCTGCATTAATCTGTGAAAGAAACAGCGTAAATGGTTTACTGTCTCATGTACTATTATGTATATATTATGGTATGTACCTTGGTATACAACCAACTAACGATCAATGTAACCTCACCTGCATCATGCCTCCTACCTAATTAATCCTCATTTAATGACTCACACTTTGATGTACATTACCTTCTTCTAGAATGCAGTGTGGATGTGTTATATCTATCTGAGCATTAATGAAGGTATAATCACGCTTTGGACAAAGATTCGTAAATTAACTAGAGCAACCTTCCCACTCGGACATTTCACCTTGCTTATTGGTCCAGTAATCCCTTAGGGGTTGGATCTTTCTCAGGCTTTATTAGAGACAGTCCACATGTGACCTCCCTCTCTTAGTTCTATCATCCAGCCGCAACACTGTTTCTGGTGATACTGGGGAACCTCCTTCCCCCTCCACGGGAGCCCCAGGGCCCAGCAGGCCTCGATCCAACCAGATATGGGCTCATACAGGAGAGAGAAGGCTCTCTCACAAAGAACCAAGGACAATCTCAGGAGATTTGGAACAAAGACTCCAACCAACAACGACTCCAATCACCCACTCTTCCGACTTCCTCCCTTCTCCTGAGTGCTCGGCATGGCCTCAACAGGGCCCCAGGCCTTGACCAAACCAGCCATGTGTTCCTGGAGAAAGAGAACTCTCAACCAAATTCCACTTGACACTGCCGGAACCATCAACGACTTCAATTTTCAACAACTTCAAGAATTGCTCCCACTTCAAATGAAAGTATTCAATTCAATGAAATGTGAAAATGAAATTCTGATGGTTCTTCTCATAGTCCCTCTTCCGGTTTCCAATTTCATCCTATCACTAACCTATTTCTGTATTTATGTATATATTTTTGTTTAGTTTATTTATGTTTATGATTTAGTTAATAAAACTTATGCACTTTATGTATTTGGTTCTGATTTGCTTGCAATATGAGGTCCCTTTACGGTTTTTGATCTTGCTACATGCTCAAAACGCTGTACATGCTAAGAAATAATGATTCTTCTGTGGCCAGGGAAGATACCCTATTCTTAGAATAAATTAATAATCAAAACGTTGGACGAACTGATTAATTGATTGTAATATTAATTTAGCCATGTCATGTTAATCCAATTAACTGACCCAAATATTCATAATTAATCATAACAAGTAATTATTGATTATTAATATTTCATAAAGCTAAGTTCCTTACAGTGGTGTAAGGTGCTGGAAAAGGCTTTAAAATGGACCTTGAAAGTGCTTGAAAAGTGCTTGAATTTGACCTTGGAAAAGGTGTACGAACCCTGTCCTACGCTTCACCCATCGTTCTGGTACGCAAGTCTGATGGAAGTCTGAGGCTGTGCGTGGATAATAGGAGACTAAATTCGAAGACTAAATGTGACGCTTTTCCATTGCCGCGCATTGACGAGAGCTTGGATGCGTTGGGCGGAGCACAAGTTTTCTCAACAATAGACCGTGCCAGCGGCTACCATCAAGTGGCGGTCCATGAAAAGGACAGACCAAAGACGGCATTTATCACACCGTTTGGCCTATATGAATACCGGCGGATGCCTTTCGGGTTGTGCAATGCCCCGGCAACCTTCCAGAGGCTCATGCAGGCCAACATGAGTGAGTTGGTGTTCCAGATTGTGCTCATCTACCTGGATGACTTATTGGTGTATTCGTCCACCTTTCACACACACCTGGTGTGACTGGAAACTGTGTTTCGAAGGTTGAGGGAAACTGGACTGAAGATTAAAATAGAGAAGTGTCATTTCCTACAGCCTGAAGTGAGTTTCCTGGGCCATCAAGTCTCACCCCAAGGCGTGAGGACAGATCCCGATAAGATAAGTGCAGTTCAGGAGTGGCCAGTCCCCAGTACTCTCAAGGAACTCCGATCATTCTGGGGGTTTTGTAGTTATTACCGGAGATTCATTGAGGGTTTCTCTCAGATAGCCGGACCGTTGCATGATGTGGTGAACGTGTGCCTTAAAGAGACGTTCAAGGCAGTTCAGCTGTATAAGAGTGTTTGGACTTCTCAGTGTCAAACGGCATATGAGCATCTTAAAGACCGACTTACCAGTGCACCCACGCTCGGTTATGCGGATTTTATCTTTGCGATTGAGACTGATGCAAGCAACCTGGTATTTTGGGAGCGGTCTTGTATCAGCAACAAAAGAGGGGCTGAGAAAAATGATTGAAACTACAGCAGCATGAAGCTGGAACTGTTAGCACTAAAGTGGGCAGTCACTGAAAAGTTCCAAAGTTATCTGCTGGGGTCCAAATTCACCATTATAATAGACAACAACCCCCTCTGCCACCTCGCGACTGCCAAATTAGGGGCCATCGAACAACGTTGGGCTGCCCAGCTCACTGTGTTTGATTTTGAAGTCAAGTACCGCCCTGGACGGTGTAACACTGCTGCTGATGCTCTTTCGAGGAGACGAGGATCTGATGAACCGGACTCTGCAAGCGAAGACGCCGAGTATGATGGCTGTGTGGTGATCTGTTACTTACTCAGGACAGGAACAGCTCTGGGACCAGACCTGTTAGCAGCAGGAGTTGAGTGCAGCAAAGTCAGGCAGTTACAGGCAACCTCGGCAGGAGAAGAGAATTTCGAGTGTGAGAATACCCCTACTCTGCCCGGGTAATCAAAGTCAGAACTTCGTCAGTTCCAGGCGTCTGAACCAACACTCAGTGTGTTCAAGAAGTTCTGGAGCAGGCAAAGGAAACCTACCAAACAAGAGAGGATGGGTGTGCCCAGAGCTGCGCGATCCCTGTTGAAGCAGTGGCCAAAGATAAGAGAAAAGGATGATCTGTTATACCGTGTGATCAATGATGTCCACACTGGTGAATGTCATCAGTTGTTGTTACCTACCTGTTTGACAGATCAAGTCTTAAAGAATGTCCATGATCAGATGGGTCACCAGGGTATAGAGAGGACCTTAGGCCTATTGAGACAGAGATTTTTCTGGGGAGGAATGTATGAGGATATGGAACTTCCTTTACAAGACTTTACAATTCCCGAACCAGCCACGGAGGGTCGAGAAAATTTTCTAGTAGTGACGGATGTATTCACAAAGTTCAGTCAAGCATTTACCACCCGTAATCAGAAGGCTGAGGCCACTGCCAAGATCCTCCTCCGAGAATGGTTCCTGAAATATGGAGTGCCACAACGCTTGCACTCTGACCAGGGCCGGAATTTTGAAAGTGCTGTGATTGCGGAGCTCTGCAAGTTGTATGGAGTCAAGAAAACGCGCACGACACCGCATCACCCCCAGGGCAATCCTCAATGTGAGAGGTTCAATAGAACCCTTCATGACCTCTTGAAGTTCCTTCCTCCTGAAAGGAAGCGCAGGTGGCCTGAACACTTATCAGAGCTCGTCTATGCATATAATGCGATGCCACACTCATCCACAGGGTACTCACCATACTATCTGTTGTTTGGGATCCAGCCGTATCTGCCAGTTGATGCTCTGTTGGGCCAGGAGCCTGTAACCGATGACAAACCTGACTGGTTAAAAGTACACCAGGAACACCTCCGAGATGCCCATGTTCGAGCGAAGGAATATGCAGAAAGGAAGGCTGTGGAAAGAGCAGCACGCCATGAGGGGAAGGTATGTTGCACTTCTGTAGAGATTGGACAACATGTGTACCTACGACACTTACCACTAGAAAGAAACAAGATTCAGGATGCATGGTCTTCAACAATGTACAAGGTGTTAGAGGTTCAAGGGACGACCTACACCGTAGAGCCTGTCGAAGGAGGTACGGTCAAGAGGGTGCACAGATCCAACCTCAGACCCTGCAATAATCCAGCCCCAGTGCCCATGCCAAGGCGTCGGCAAACTTCTGTGGAGGAGGTACCTACCCCAGATTCTGAGTCAGAGATGACCTCATGGGAGGCTGAGTGTGTTCTAGTGGAGGAAGTTCTGTGTCTCAAGGAGAAACTGACAGTAGCACCAGCATCTGAGCGTCAAAAACAGCCAGTTACTGGACACAGAGACTGTTACAAAAAAGCAGACAGAGGAATCTGATAGGAGGGATTATTGCTCAGAACCGGAGTGCAACGAAACCCCTGATGATACCCCGGGAGGGACACCAGTATTTCTGGAGCCAGAAACAGAAAGTGTCCACTTACCTGCTGAAAATCCAGCGATGAAACCGGTGCCTACACCTAAAAAGAAAAGAGAAGAGTGTGTTAAGCCAGAAGTGCCTTGTCCTGCTGTGCGTAAAACACAAAGGACAACTGCAGGAGTGCATGGTAACCCAAACCGATTGCCCAAGTCGATGTGCAATGCAGTGACTTTTAGTCCTGATGTGCTCTCCCAGGTGCTAGCTGGAATCGTCCTCTATACCACAGGGAAGCTTTGAGGGGGACAAGTCACATAACTGTTATGGAATTTAACTGTTAGTTAGATTCCTGTAATTGATTTGTTAATGTAGTGACTGAGAACAGAAAGACAAGAGAGACCCAGTTTGATAATAAAAAAACATCTTTATTGGTTTCAACCACTGTAACAAGCTTACCTGTTTAAATACCTAAAGATTTGCATAGTTAATGCTGCGCTGTTCCAAGTGCAGTCTGGAATAAACAATCCCCTTAAAATAATTTAAATTCCTGTGTCCGGTGCTGTCACTAACACTCATGTCCCAGTGTTTGCTACACCTCAAGTGGTAATTCTAACTTCTTTCTTAACTGCAAGTTATGTAATTAACATTAGTGAAATATGAATGTGACCGAGCTGGGGTCTAAAATGTTACACATTTTCAGAAATTAAGATGGACAGACTTTTCCGCTTTTAATGAAATTAGTGTGTAAAAACGGTACATCACTCGATTCACAATAAAAAAAGCCATCAAATAAACATAGAAATGCAATGTAATAACGTTAAAATAATAATAAATCTACTTCATATCCTTGGAATTATTTAAACAAAAACATTCACAGCGGAGATATTCTGTCAAAATAGCTATCATACTAAAAAAATATACTGTATTTTCTTATATACTATTTTAGGATGGATAGTGTGCACATTGGGATGCACACTTGTTCCCCTCACTGCAAAGAAAATAAAAATCTAATTATGCGAATAATTATATAGTAGAAGTCTTGTGGCTCACACACCCAAGATTTTCACTTACAGTTATAATTGCATATATGTTTGCATTGTTACCCACATGTCTTTCTTTTTTTTTGCAAAGTGCCAAATCCCGCTATCACCAGGAGAACAAGAGGTGAACCGTGGATGATGCCATTTCCCCGTACGCGCCTCCTTCCATGCACGAAACCGGAACCTATATCTCCACCTCCTAATTAGAATCAGATGTTCCTCATCTCCATCGCAACCTACAAAACAAGAGATAAAAGAAAAACAAAACACAGACCCATAACACCTACCCTCTTAAAAAAGAGGATCCTTGCAAAGGACCTCTTAAAAAAAGAACCAAGTTGTTAATTCTCAATTAACAAAAATAAATACTACCACTTAACTCAAAATCCTTATAACTAGCCCTGCATGTGGCCTTCTTAATCTGGTTCCCCCTTTGCAACTTGAATACAGCAACTCCTGGCACCTAGAAAAAAACAGTCACAGATGAGAGAAAACGAAAAATCAAATCAATTGAATCAGTCGCAAGAACTCTCACACGGGGCACGAGACAAGGCATCAGCCAGAACAATTTCCACCCCTCTTATGTGTCTAATCTCCAAAGGATAGGGTTGCAAAAAGAGAGACAACCGAATAAGATGCTGGTTTGGACTCTGCAAAGAGTGCAAAAAGGTAAGTGGATTTTGGTCTGAAAATACCACAATTGGAAAAATGTCACTTGTTACATAGACTTCAAAAAACTGCAAAGCCCAAATCAACGCTAATGCCTCCTTTTCAATAGTGGAATAATGCAGCTGGTGAGACTTAAACTTTCTAGAGAAATAAGAGACTGGTCTTTCTATACTCTGTTCATTAGTTTGTAAAAGTACCGCTCCAGCCCCAACTTGACTGGCATCAACCTGGATCTGGAAAGGCTGTCCAATGCATTGGGCAGCCAGCACAGGGGCAGTGCTAATCAACAGCTTCACATTCTCAAAAGCTAGTTTACACTGCAAGGTCCACTCAAACTTTACGTTTTTCTTCAACAAATCAGTTAAAGGAGGTACCACTGAAGAAAAATTTGAGCAAAAGTTCACTCAGAAACCGCATAAGCTCTCGTTTTGTGTTAGGTGGAGGAAAATTATCAATGGCCAAGACCTTAGCGCGCACGGGACGCACTTGACCCTGCCCAACTACCTTCCCCAAATAGGTCACAGTCGCCTTGGCAAACTCACACTTTGCCAAGTTGACTGTGAGCCTAGCTTCTGCCAAACGCTCAAGAAGTGCTCGGATACGTAAAAGATGATGCTCCCACGTGTCACTGTATACAACCACATCATCTAAATAAACAGCACAACCCTTCAACCCAGAGGCCACACGGTTTATCGAACGTTGGAAAGAAGCGGGCGCATTTCTAAGGCCAAAACTCATTATCGAATAAGAGTATAGCCCAGAAGGGGTAACGAATGAGGCAATCTCCTGTGCACGAGTGGTCAAAGGCACTTGCCAATATCCTTTCAATAAATCAAATTTACTGACATACTTTGCAGAGCCGACAGAATCTACACAATCTTCCCTTCGGGGGAATGGGAAAGAATCCGGTTTTGTTATATTATTTACCTTCCTGTAATCAGTACAGAAACGGTACGACCCATCTTACTTTCCCACCAATAAACAAGGTGATGCCCAGCTTGCAAAGGAAGGTTTAGTGATGTTATTTTCCACCATATATTTAATCTCAGAATCAAAATGGCGTTGTTTATCCAAAGAAAGACGATAAAAACGCTGCCGTATTGGTTTTTTGTGCATCACCGACATCTATATCGTGCTCTATCAAATGAATGTGTGAAGGAGAATCTGAAAATAACATAGGGAAAACTGAAATCAAAGCTAACAATTCAGTTATCTGATGAAGAGGCAAATGTTGTACAAAAGCCTCCAAGTTGTTAGGCGTTTCAGAGTTGTTAAGACAGGGTCGGAGCATGCCATCTTAAGGTGCTTAAACATCCTTAGCAACTTCCATTACAGATCAAGCAACAGCCACTGCCACAGGAGCCTTCTCTGACACCAAAGGACGAGAATAAAAAGGTTTCAACAAGTTCACATGGCACAACTGTGTGCATCTTTTCCGCTCAGACGTTGAAATCAAGTACTTTTGGTTGGAAACTTGACGTACCACTGTATAGGGACTTTACACAGAACAAAGAAGCTGGAAGAGGCAACAGAGCCAACACCTGATCACCAGGGCAAAACACACGAAACTCTGTATTTCGATCGAACAACCGCTTCATCTTTTTTTGTTTATTCAACAAATTATCCTTAGCCATTTGACCAGCTAAGAATAACCTGAATACAGGCCTCACCCAAGGGTACATCACTACCAGATAGCCATTTCCTTAGCATTTACATTTACATTTATTCATTTAGCTGACGCTTTTATCCAAAGCGACTTACAATTGCTATATGTCAGAGGTCGCACGCCTCTGGAGCAACTAGGGGTTAAGTGTCTTGCTCAGGGACACATTGGTGTCTCACAGTGGATTCGAACCCGTGTCTCTCACACCAAAGGCATGTGTCTTATCCACTGCGCCACCACCACCCCCTTAGCAGGCAATGAAACAGCCACTTGGCGCACTCTCCACCTCTTCAGTGGACAGTGTGGCAGAAAACATCTCCTTCAGGGTAGAATCCTCCCGTTGCACCACCTTAACTCCTGTTGAGAAACGGAAGGGAAAAGATATGAAAGACCAGGAATCTTTTTCTTTTTTCCACAACCAGATTTAAGCTCTACACTCTGAATTTTAGACACTCTTTTACCCATTGCACGAGTAACAGCACAAGCCAAAACACATCATGAAACTGTTTATCAACATCAGCTTGTTCTGGTAAGGAAGGAGAATCTGTTAAAATGGGAGGGGGTGACACATCCCTCAAAACACGCCCTCCAGCCAAATTATTACCCAGAATAACAGATGTAGCCCCTCTTAATTTTGATGAAATTAAGACTGCTCTTAGTCTAATGCAGAATGGTAAATGCCCAGGGCCTGATGGCTTTCCTGCAGAATTTTTAAAGACATTCGCTGACAAATTATCACCTCTTTTACTCAATATGTTTAATGAGTCTTACAGCTCAGGTATCCTGCCTTACTCTTTATGGCAGGCTATTATTTCTCTAAATCTCAAGAAAGATAAAGATCCTTCTCAGTGTAGTAATTATCGCCTCATCTCCTCACTTTGTTCAGATGTGAAATTATTAGCTAAAGTCCTAGCGAGGCGTCTGGAGACTGTTCTTCCGACCATAATTTCTCCAGACCAAACATGGTTTATTAAAAGCGGACACTCTTTTAATAATGTTCTTTTGAATATTCTTTACTCTTCTTCTTTGAATGAATCTCCAGAATAAGTTATTTCCATGGATGCTGAGAAGGCATTTGATAGAGTCGAGTGGCACTATTTGTTTTACACACTGAGGAAATTTGGTTTTCCCGACCAATTTATAGCTTGGATTAGGCTCTTCTATACGTCCCCCTTGGCCTGTGTACGAACAAACAATAACTACTCTGAGTATTTCTCTCTTGGTCGCGGGACTAGACAAGGCTGCCCACTTTCCCCCCTGCTGTTTGCAATAGCTATTGAGCCTTTGGCAATTGTTCTAAGATCTACAGTAGTGCGATGGCTGGCATACAAAGGGGAGGGTTGGCGCATAAGCTATCCTTATATGCGGATGATCTTTTGTTATATGTGTCCGACCCTGGCACCTCTATTCCCTTGGTGCTGAATTTGCTAGAAGATTTTGGCCTAATTTCAGGCTATAAATTTAATCTGAGCAAAAGTAAATTAATGCCCATCAACACGGTTGCCTTGGAATACCCATTAGCATCCCTGCCTTTCAAAAAATCATCTCAGAGTTTTAGATATTTGGGCATAAATGTCACAAAAAGCTTTTCTGATCTATTTGATCTCAATTTTGTCCCGTTGCTTAATCGTCTTGCACAGAATTTTAATCGTTGGTCTCTCCTTCCTATATCCCTGATTGGTAGGGTTAACATGGGACTGGGTATGTTTTCTGTGGATTTTCACCAAGAGCGCCTTGAGGGATGGTGAGTATTGCAGAAAAAGTTTAGCTTATGGTTAGTGCCTTGTTATAGGGTAACAAGGACTAGTATATGACTCTGTTGTGTTGGAGGAAGTGAATCGCAGAGGTCTATGATAGTTTTGAAGTTATTTGTTGATGTGTCAGTGAAGTGTATCAGCAAATTTTATAGTTTGAAGTGTGTTCTTTCAGTAAGTAAAACTGACAGGGAGTGGAGAAAAGACTAGCTTGTGTGTATGTGTGTGTGTGGATGAGCTCTGGGTGTCAGTGGTTAAAAAAAAGCTTTGCTCCTTGTGAACTTTGATCCCTTGCTGACCGTCACATACGGTGGTAAGGTGAAATTGTTCACTTGAGAAGAGATAAGGAGTGTATGTATGAGTCCTAAGATAAAGTAATAAGCCTCAGGAACAAGTGTCAAAGAATAAAAATTGTCCCCACTCAATAATAAAGGACTTTTGTGAATGGTTTGAATGTTGTAATACTGTGAATGTGAGAAACAACAATTTAGAAACCTAGCTTTGCTAAATAGAATAATATATGAGATATCCAGACGACTGGTGCTAAAATAATTATTTATTCTGCTTATGCAAAGTATAAAAGACAATAATAGGAAAATACTAAAATCTAAAAATAAAGAAGTTGCTTTTATTGATGATTGGCAATATTCAAGTATAAAGTAATTTAAAAAACAGAGAAAAGCTGTATAAAATTCAAATACAAGCTATAGGAAAAGAGAAAGGAAAATGTTATTACATAATATTTTGAATGCCTTTGCAAAATAATTTTTGAAACTAGAAATACAAAGACTGTTTTAAGACAAAGGTAATTACTTCATAAAATAATAATTGATTAGAGGATAATTATGGCCTCTCCAGTAGAAATGCTGGGGTTAAAATACCAATTGTGTAAGGAATTAATTGATAAAATGTCAAATAAATGGCAAAAGAGAACTCAAGATATGATAACAAAATGGCCTAAGGAAGGAACATTTGATGTTTCATTATGCGAAGAAGTGGAAACTTTGATAAAAAATTATAGAATAAAGAATAAGAGCCTAAAAAGAAAAACTAGAGAAGAAAAACGGGAAAAAGAACAGGCAGTGCTGGCATTGTTCAAACAAGAGGGAGAAGAATTATTGAAAAATATTAAGCAGGCAACGAAAATAATAAAAGAGACAGACAAGGAAACAAAGAAAAAAGAGGACATGTTTGCTAAACCACCTTCAAATAAACTAGAAGGTCACTTCCCAATGCTAAACGGACTGGTAGAAGTTATAGGAGAAATGAAAATGAAGGGACAAGTGGAATAAGATAAAGACAAACAAACAGGACCAGATGTGAGACAAAATATGACTCAAAATAAAACATTTAAGAAAAGCTTGCCCTTAGATTGCTATAAAGAGGCACGGAAAGCATTAGAAAAAATAAAAACACAGTATGAGGAGAAAAAAATAGAAAAAGTAGAAGAGGAGATTGAATTGAGATAGTAGCACAAATGCTTGATGATGAGATAGATCAAACAATACAAGAAACAGAAAAATTAATAGATGATACAGACAAATTAGTCAAAAATAGAAGTAGACTATTGGACAGTTTAAATATAGGAAGTGAACAGGAGTTGTCATTTGACGAGGAAAGGTGGACAAAGGGAAGAGAAAAAGGAAGGCTGAGATCCCTGGCAAAACATCTCCCAATTCTAATTAAAGGTACTGAGGGTCAATATGTGCCCTGGGCCTCACAGGACCTTGAGGGCTTAGTCACTCGCCTCCCAAACATTCATGAGGGAGCTGGAAAGTGGATCAAAGTGTTTGAAGAAGAAACAATGGGCAAACTGTTATCTGTGGGGGACATTAAAGCACTTCTGGCAAAAATATTAGGTGGATCAAAAATGGAGGAAATCATTCAAGCGTCTGATTTACCGTACGGCAGTATGGCAGGCAGTGCGTGATGAGTATCCGACCAGAATAGACCCTAAATAATTAAAAGGGGATCAACTGGGAGATACAGAAAGCACAATTGCATATATACAGAGACAATTAAAAAGATGGAAGCAAGAGACTGAAGGGAAATCCAGAAGGAGACCCATTAATGGCTACATTGTTCAGAAATGCTGTGGTAGATGCAATGCCACAAACAGTAAAAAGCAAACTGGAAGATGTAGTCGTTTCAAGAAAATGAGCTACAGAGAAAACTGACTCAGTTACAGATTGAACAGCTGACAAGCAATAATAAGAAAAAGATTCAAGCTACTGTAAAAAAAAGAAGAGTCAGAAAAAATGACAGGGATGTGTCCTATGAGTGCTCCACAGTCAGCTATGCAGCAGCCCCCACCTCTAGCAATACCTCTAAATACACACCAGATCCCTGTACCCACTGATAATGTTTATGCTCAACAGCAGCGGCAAATGGGATGGAAAAGGGATCCACCACAAGGGGGACAAAGAGGAAAAGGCAAGCCAAATAAAAACTCTCCAGGAGTGTGATGGGGTTGTGGACAGATTGGACATAATGAAGCCAACTGCCCCTTCAATCCATGGCAACAGTCACCAGGGAGTGGGAGGGGGAGAGATGGCAACAGCCTTTTCGGGGTCTATGTCAAGGCCCAGTAAACCCTTGGGGAGGTCCAAATCAAGGATATTAGGGGTGCCCAGAGAATCCTATACGGGAGAATCAGCTGCCAATTTTAACAACCAATGCTGATCAAGAGCCAATGCTAAAAATCAATATAGAAGGTAAAACAACACCCATGTTAATAGATACTGGAGCAGTTTATACATGTGTACATTCACATCATGCTTCACATCTCCCCTTGTCTGGAAAAATTGAACAATTTCTCAGGACAAATGCAGCTAATTCCTATGACCGCTCCAGTTTGTTTACAAACTGAAAATAAAAGTGTGACACTACCTGTCCTTGTATCAAATCAGACTCCTGTTAATTTGCTAGGAAGAGATGCATTATGTAAATTAGGGCTTCAAATTTGGTGTTCTTCAAAAGGAGTGTATATAGACCTGAAAGGAATAAAAACTCAAATGATGATCTCTGAACCAAAAGCAAACGTATACTGGATAGGACAAATAGAAAATGAGGTAAGACAAATCATTTACACATGGGGAAAGTTCATTGAAGCACAGATTTTTGAAGCACAAGTGCCAAAGTCCGAATTTCATTGTACTATGATATATGAATTATATATAATTAGAAAAACTATGGCTGGAAAAAACTAACAGTCAAAAAATTGAACTGATTGTGAAAGATATCATAATAGTAAAAACAGGGAGCAGCAATGAGTATATTACAAACTGAATTTGTAAAAGATTGGTTTGATGTACCTGATTCTGAGCCACATATACCCTTTATATGTAGGAAGTAATTGGGAGACAAAAGATTTAAGACCGATGATGAAAAAAGCAGAACAATGCCAGTGGGAGCCAACAATAAATCCGCTAATTTTTCATTCAGATGACAAAAATTTAATTAATTTTGTATACATCAAAATTGATGGGGTCTCCTCAGGAAATCATCATTAATCAAAAAATACAAAAACAAATGATAACAAAATCCAAATCAATAGAGACTCTCAACATGACACTGATGTGGGATTGGTTAAATCAGCAAGTCCAATAACAATACAACTTAAGTCAGGTGCACGCCTGCCTCGTAAATCACAATACCGTTTAAGGCCTGAAATAGAAGCGGGCATTAAAGACACAATTGAAGGGCTGGTGAAAGCAGGAGTGTTAATAGAAACAAATTGGCTCTTTATTTGTTTTAAACAGCAGACTTAATATTTAGCCATTTCTGGTCATAATTTGGAGACAATGAGCATATGAACCGTTGTGCCATATATATCATATATATCATATATATCACGTATATATATCATGCTCATATATATCACGCAGTACAAATGCCCCTCCCATGCCCAAAACCAGTTGTCTGTGGATGAATATCTGAAACAAGGAGTGGTGGGACATTGTATAGCTCCACTTTATTCATCAGTTCTCGCAAATGATTTGGATTCAGGTTGCAATTCTGTGAGGAATTCAGAGAACTGTTTGAAAACTGCTCTTTTCATAGACTCAGATAAAAATGGAAAAGTGAAATCGGTTAATATTTCTCAACTTCAGCAGGACTGAGAGAAGGTTTGAGCAGGGGAGTTACCCGAACCTGTTTGAATGCGGTATGAAATGTTCCAGAATCCAGTGAAACATGTGTGATTGCTGACACAATGGTAAAAGTTATGGATTGGATGAGGGTTAGTAAGAATGGGGTCAAGCAGACATGCAGTAGGATGGCCACAAGTAAGTGAGCGAATGGTGGAAGTGATTCGCGTTGATGGGGAAGACAGGTTGTTTCCAAGTGGCTCTGAAAAAAGTGGCAGCCATTAGTGACCAATTCTCTGTCAAGAAAGCAGCAAATAGATCAACAGAGGTTAGTGGCTTTGGTACATCATTGTTGAAAACCATTTTAGCAGCACTAATGCTGGATACGGAAGAAAATAGGAGTGCAGGGTAACCCTTGAGATCAGTTTGATCACTAAAATTCTGCCATCTCTCAGCAGCCCTGAGATCAGTATGCAGATTTCAGATGGTAGAATCAGCCATGGGTGAGGCTGGATTGAGCAAGCAGGTTTGGTGGATAGAGGACACAGCCTGTCCAGACATGAGCTTAGTATACAGCAGAGATACTCTGTGGCATCACTGACCTCCAGTGAGGAAAATGTGTTGATGTAGAGTTGAGGCGACCAATGAGAAGTGGGTGGGAGACAGGTTGCAGTAGAAATAAACCAGTAGTGTTGGAACAGAGAATGAAATTAACCGAAGGAAACAGTGGTCAGAGATGTGCAGAGGCATGACCATTAGGCATTATGTAGCACAGCTTGGGTAGCACATGAGCAGTCAGAGGGCTGCAAACCTGTTTTATCAGGGACAGCCATACAGATTTTTATAATACAAATAGCAAAATCTAAATCTTTATCATTCTTTATCATTGATAAATAATCTTTTATCCCCCCAGGAATTCACATCAGATCACAGCTGACCATACCTGTAGATGCTGAAGAGGACTGACGTCGCTTTTTTGGCTGTGGCATCTCACTCTCTTCATCCTCACTTTCAGACACATCACTACCTACATTCACTTTCTCTATAGAAAAGTGTGTGGGAAATCATTTGTTTCCATGCACCATACAGAGATCCTTGTAACTGAACTAAATAGTGTCAATATATACAGTAATATGTATAAGAGCAAACATTTTTATGCCATGTGTTCTTACCGTAAGGCTCAAGGTTAATTTCATCAAGGTTTTTCCCCATGAATTCTGATACTCTTCCCTGTCCGATTACCACAACAAATCGATTTGCCCCACTCAGTGAAACACCCGCTGAGAATTCTGTTGATTGTGCCCTGGTAATTGTCGATTCTATTACACGGAACGTAAAAAAAGGGACACCAGCCAACATAGTCACATGTTTGCCGGGAGCCAGAGCGCCTGACATCAAAGCAAATTTAAAAGTGCTGGCTAATGCTAATCGTAAATTCTCTAAGATTGTTATTCACGTCGGCACTAATGATGTTCGACTCCGCCAGTCGGAGATCACCAAAATTAATATTAAAGAGGTGTTTGAACTCGCAAGTACGATGTCAGGCACTGTAAATTGCTCTGGCCCCCTTCCTGTCCGAAGGAGTGAAGAGATAGTTAGCAGATTGTCATCACTCAATGGCTGGCTGTCTAAGTGGTGACCGCAAAATAATATAGAATTCATAGACAATTGGAAAAGTTTTTGGGGCAAACCTGACCTGTTGAAAAGAGATGGTATTCATCCCTCCTGGGATGGTGCTGCTCTTCTCTCTAGTAATTTGGCTCATAGTCTTAGAGACAAAAGATGACAATCTGGGGCTCAGGTCAGGAAGCAGACAAACTGGCTAAACCGACCGTCTGCTAGCGGCCTCGCGTCACCAAGGTTAGATAAATCCCATCACATAGAGCCTCTTTCACCTAGATATCATCGTATAGAGACTGTGTCTGTTCCCCGAATTTGGAAATCCAAAAAACGTCCAAACCGATCTAAGGTTAAAAATTTATTTGATATTCAACAAATAAAAAATAGATATAATACAGATGAGCAAACGATAAAGCTTGGGTTGCTGAATATTCGATCCCTTACTTCAAAAGCGCTCATAGTTAATGATATGATTTCAGATTATAACCTAGATGTGCTGTGTATGACAGAAACCTGGCTAAAACCAGATGATTACATTACTTTAAATGAGTCCACCCCCCATGATTACTGTTATAAACATGAACCTCGTCCGAAAGGCAAAGGGGGAGGTGTTGCTGTAATTTATAGTAATATTTTCAAAACCAATAAAACATCTAGTTTTAAATATACTTGTTTTGAAGTGTTGGTGCTTAATGTAAAAATATATAATGTAAACTATAAATCAAGTTTGAGAATTCTGCTGGCAACTCTATACAGGCGACCAGGGCACCATAAAGATTTTATCAAAGAATTTTATCAAAGAAACTAGCGTCCCGAGATAACAGCAGAAAGGCAGATGGGGAAAAATTAGCATAGCTGATGTTCATAATGTTAATGCATTCGAACTGATTCAGCAGTAGTATTAAAGGTTAAGCATTAAGTGAATGCTTGGTTAAAGAGATGCGTCTTTAATCTAGTTTTAAACTGGGACAGCGAGTCTGAGTCTCGAACAATATCAGTAAGACTATTCCAGAGTTTAGGAGCTAAATGTGAGAACGCCCTCCCTCCTTTAGTGGACTTAGATATCCTAGGAATGATCAGAAGCCTCGAATTTAGTGATCTTAAAGAGCGCGATGGATTGTATGGCGATAGAAGGTCTGTTAAATACACAGGAGCTAAACCATTTAGGGCTTTATAGGTCAGTAGGAATACTTTGTAATTGATACGTAACTTAATAGGTAACCAGTGTAGAGATGATAAAATAGGTGTTATATGATCATATTTTCTTGATCTAGTAAGAACTCTAGCGGCTGCATTTTGCACTAACTGTAGCTTGTTTATTGAGGATGCAGGACAACCAGCTAATAAAGCATTACAGTAATCTAGTCTCAAGGTCATGAATGCATTAACTAACTTTTCTGCATCAGAAACAGATAGCATGTTACGTAGCTTAGCAATGTTTCTAAGGTGGAAAAAGGCTGTTCTTGTAATATATGAAATATGATTTTCGAAAGTCAAGTTGCGGTCTAGTATAACACCCAGGTCTTTTACTGTAGTGGATAAAGTAACAGGACATCCTTCTAAATTAAAGTTGTATTGTAAGGGATTTTGTGGGAAGTTTTTTGGACTAATAAGTAGTACCTCCGTTTTATCTGAATTTAATAGCAGGAAATTACACGTCATCCAGCATTTTATATCATTTAGACACTCTGTCAATTTAGATAAGTTAGTGTTTTCATCTGGTCGTGATGAGATATATAATTGAGTGTCATCAGCATAACAGTGGAAATTAATTCCATGTTTTCTTATAATATTACCAAGTGGCAGCATGTATATTGAGAATAGCAGAGGGCCTAACACCGATCCTTGCGGCACTCCATAGTCTACTGACGTTATCTTTGATTTTCCCCCATTTAAACAGACAAAATGGTAACGGTCTGATAAGTACGATCTAAACCAGCTTAATGCCTGTCCCTGAACACCAGTGTAGTTTTGTAGTCGATCCAAGAGTATTTTATGATCTATAGTGTCGAACGCAGCGCTAAGATCGAGTAGAACTAGTATTGAGATACAGCCTTGGTCAGAAGCTAAAAGTAAATCATTTGTAATTTTAACTAGCGCAGTTTCTGTGCTATGATGCGGTCTGAATCCCGACTGGAATTTTTCATAGATATCATTTTCTTGCAATAAAGAGCACAATTGAGCGGACACAACTTTTTCTAGTATTTTAGACATAAATGGAAGATTTGAGATGGGTCTGTAATTTGCTAAGTTATTTGGATCTAATTGCGGTTTCTTAATGAGAGGTTTTATTACTGCCAGCTTGAATATTTTTGGAACATGACCTAAAAATAAAGATGAGTTAATAATTTTAAGAAGAGGCTCTTCCACTACAGGTAACACTTCTTTCAGTAGTTTAGTGGGTATTGGATCTAATAAACATGTTGTTGGTTTAGATGCAATGATAAGTTTATTTAGCTCTTCCTGTCCTATAGTTGTAAAGCGGTGTAGTTGTTCTAGAGGGGCCATAATTGAGGCTGAATCATAAGACATCATAGAGGATTGTATATTTACAATTGTGTTTCGGATGCTTTCTATTTTCTCATTGAAGTAATTCATAAAATCATTACTACTATATTGTAACGGAATATTTTGCTCTGGTGATGTTTGTTTATTTGTTAGTCTAGCCACGGTGTTGAATAAAAACCTTGGATTATTTTGGTTATTTTCTATTAGTTTGCGGAGATGCTCAGCCCTGGCTGCTTTTAGAGCCTTTTTATAACGTGACATACTGTCTTTCCACGTGATTCTAAAGACCTCTAAATTAGTTTGTTTCCATTTACGCTCTAAGTTACGAGTTTCTCTCTTGATTGCATGCGTAGCACTGTTGTACCATGGTGCTTTAGTTTTCTCTCTAACCTTTTTTAATCTAATTGGTGCAACAATATTTAGTGTACTAGAGAACATGGTGCTCAAACTGCTAGTCATTTCCTCTTGTTCATCTGTTTGTTTGGGTTCACTGAGCAGCTGAGATAGATCAGGGAAGCTATTTGAGAATCTATCTATAGTGGTTGGAAGGATTGTGCTGCCTGGTCGATAACGTGGCGCAACATGACAAATTTCAGCAGTACGTATTACGCAAGATACCATGTAATGATCAGTGAGATCGTCACTTTGCGGTATAATATTTATATCAGTTGGATTGGTTCCATATGATATAATTAAATCTAGTGTATGATTTAGACGATGAGTGGGACCACTGACGTTTTGCGTGACCCCAAAGGAGTTTAATAAATCTGTAAACGCAACCCCTAACGCATCATTTGTATTATCTACGTGTATGTTAAAGTCTCCAACAATTATTGCTTTATCGACATTGACCAATAGATCTGAAAGAAAGTATGCAAACTCTTTTAGGAAGTCAGCATAGGGCCCTGGAGGTCTCTATAGGGTAGCCAAGGCTAGAGATAATATGGATTTGTTTCTTACATCTAAGAGCGTAACATTTAGCACAAGTACTTCAAACGAATTAAACCTGTGACCTGTTTTCTGAGTAACATTAAGATTATCTCTATAGATTGTTTCGACACCGCCGCCACGACCGATCAGACGGGGCTCATGCTTATAACAGTATCCTGGTGGAGTAGACTCATTTAGACCGAAATGATCATTTGGTTTAAGCCAGGTTTCAGTAAGGCAAAGTACATCGAAACTATTATCTGTGACCATTTCATTTACAATGACCGCCTTAGGTGTGAGCGATCTAATGTTTAGAAGACATAGCTTTAGAAATTGTTTTTGTTCACTGATATTTAGATTTTCTGGTTTAATTACAATAAGATTTTTGCTAGATCCTACACTTGATTTATTGTTTGGCCTCACTAAGCGAGGAATAGACACAGTTTCTATATAATGTTCTACACTACTTATATCAATTAAGTTGGGACAGCAAAGACTGTGATTTGGACTTTGACTTACTAGTCATATGGTGTGTAACGTCTTGGAGATGTTGTCCGACAGAACAGCCGCTCCGATTCTGCTGGGGTGCAGGCCATCAGCACGGTAGAGCCTAGGTCGCTCCCAGAACAGATTCCAATTATTTACAAAGAGCAGTTTCTGTTCATTACACCATGACATTAACCATTCATTTAGAGCAAATAATCTACTGAACCTTTCTTGTCCTAGTCGGTATGTGGGAAGCGGTCCAGACACGATGATCGTTGCTTCAGGCGATGTGCTGCGTACCGTCTCGATCAGGCTTCTGTAGTCCTTCTTCAGAACCTCCGTCTGCCGCAGCCTGATGTCGTTCTTTCCCGCGTGTAGCACCACAGCTCCGACTTGCTCGTCACCGTTCAGGATCTCGGGAATCTGTGCAGCGACATCAAGAACACGAGCACCAGGAAAGCAGTGAGTGCGCACCTTACGCTTACCTGAGGTAGCACGGACATGACGGACCATGGAAGTGCCGATGATCACGGCGGCGTCACGTTCCGAGTCGCGAAGAGGGGAGAAGCGGTTCCGGGTGGAGATCTCGAAGACCGGGAGGGGGGGCGAGGTCCTTGGTCTGGTCCTGGCTCATGTCTTCCGCTGTGGGATCACCCAGGGTCCATGGTGTTGCCTCGGTGCCGGAGTGAGTGAAGGCAGAGATGATCGCGTCCTCCTGGGCAGAGAAACGCACGGAGTAGACGAAGTCGGAGTCAAAAAGTTACTAACCACTGACTTGTGAGCATCGGCGCGTGATGTTTCAAGCACTGATCGGCGATCTCGCAGCTCGGCTTGCTTCACCAGCAGAACACGGATCTGCTTCTCCAGCGACTCCAGCTCCAATCGTACCGAAAACAGCTCGAATGTGTCCTCACCTGCACTCAGAGGTAACGTTAGACACACATCCGATATGTTCGCCATTATAACAGATGAACAGTAAATTAGTAGTGATACTACCTATATCACTACTAATTTAGGACTGAAATGATGGATATAACCCGTATCCTTTCAGTGAAACGGGTGTAAAATGAGAGGGTCGATAGGCGCGAGGCCACGCGTGAAATGCTAGCGGGCTAAACGCTAGTAGCCGAGATTCGGAAAGTTGGATCTAAGTAGCGATATCAAAGCAATCCGATTGTTTTTTATGAGGAATAGTGTCGAGGATAAGTTCACATGATATCAAAATAGAAAGTGCTTGTTTATAAATGAGTGGTAAAGAAGAAAATCAGGGATTAATGAATCAATTCGACGGAGCTCCAAACACAAACACAGACCGCATGCGCAGCTGATCAGCTTGCACACAATATGCAATCAATGTTGATGCTGTTGAAATTCTGCAGCAGAGCGACGACATCTCAGATCATTATCTAGTCTCATGTAAATTACATTTAGCCAAGGCTGCAAACCCAACTCCGTGTTACAAGTATGTTATACCTATCCCTTCTTCCACTAAAGATTGCTTTATCAATAATCTTCCTAATCAGTTTCATCGTCTCAGAATCCCAGATAGCTTAGAAGAACTTGATATTGCAACAGAAAATTTTAACTCTCTCCTTTCCAGCACTTTAGACACAGTTGCTCCGTTGCGCTTAAAGAAGATTAAAGAAAATAGTCCAACACCGTGGTACAACGAGCAGACCCGGGCCCTTAAGAGAGCAGCCAGAAAAATGGAACGCAACTGGAAGAAAACAAAACTAGAGGTATTTCGGATTTCATGGAAGGAGAGCTCGATTGCTTACAGAGAGGCTTTAAAAGCTGCTAGATCTGCTTATTTTTCAACCCTATTTAAAGAAAATAAACATAATCCAAGTTTTTTTTTTTTTTAAAGTGGCTACACTAACGAAAAAGAAAGCTTCAAGCCCAGAAGTTTCCAAGAAACACAGCAGTAATGACTTTATGAACTTCTTCACTTACAAGATTGATAATATTAGGGACAAAATTATAACTATGCAACCGTCTACTACAGCATCACATCAGGGAGTGCATTATAGTCTCCCTGAGGTAAAATTTGATTCATTTGTTGCCATAGGAGAGGAAGAATTTTGCAAACTCGTTAATTCATCTAAATCGACAACATGTATGTTACACCCTATACCGACTAAACTACTGAGAGAGATGCTTCCAGAAGTCATAGATCCTCTTCTTAACATCATTAATTCGTCTTTGTCTCTAGGATACGTACCAAAAACCTTTAAGCTGGCTATGATTAAACCGCTTGTTAAAAAAACGCAACTTGAGCCTACAGAATTAGTCAATTACAGGCCGATCTCAAATCTACCTTTTCTGTCGAAGATATTAGAAAAAGTAGTAACCTCACAATGGTGTTCCTTTCTTGAAAGAAATGGTATCTGCGAGGATTTCCAGTCAGGATTTAGACCGCACCATAGCACTGAGACAGCTCTCATTAGAGTCAAACACGATTTGCTCTTATCATCCGATCGTGGTTGTATCTCTCTATTAGTGTTACTTGATCTTAGTGCTGCATTTGACACCATTGACCACAACATTCTCTTAAATAGACTTGAAAACTATGTTGGCATTAGTGGAATTGCATTAGCATGGTTTAAATCATATTTTTCTGACCGCTATCAGTTTTGTAGCAGTAAATGAAGAGATGTCTTATCGATCACAAGTTCAGTATGGCGTACCACAAGGCTCAGTACTAGGACCGCTGCTGTTCACTCTGTACATGCTACCTTTAGGAGATATCATTAGAAAACATGGAATTAGCTTTCACTGTTATGCTGATGATACTCAGCTCTATATTTCTTCCAAACCTAACGAAACTCACCAATTCACAAAATTATCGGTATGCATAGTTGATATCAAAAATTGGATGACTAGTAAATTCCTACTACTAAATTCTGAAAAAACAAGGATTTTAATTACTGGACAAAAAACTTCCACACGTAATAACCTAGAATACCGTCTAACACTTGATGGCTGCTCTGTTAAGTCTTCGTCGTCAGTTAGGAACCTGGGTGTGCTCTTTGATACCAATCTTTCATTTGAAAGTCATGTGTCTAGTGTCTGTAAAACCGCATTTTTCCATCTTAAAAATACAGGTCCTTCTCAAAAAATTAGCATATTGTGATAAAGTTAATTATTTTCCATAATGTAATGATAAAAATTAAACTTTCATATATTTTAGATTCATTGCACACCAACTGAAATATTTCAGGTCTTTTATTGTTTTAATACTGATGATTTTGGCATACAGCTCATGAAAACCCCAAATTCCTGTCTCAAAAAATTAGCATATCATGAAAAGGGTCTCTAAACAAGCTATTAACCTAATCATCTGAATCAACTAATTAATTATAAACACCTGGAAAAGATTCCTGAGGCTTTTAAAAACTCCCAGCCTGTTTCATTACTCAAAACCGCAATCATGGGTAAGACTGCCGACCTGACTGCTGTCCAGAAGGCCTTCATTGACACCCTCAAGCAAGAGGGTAAGACAGAAAGACATTTCTGAACAAATAGGCTGTTCCCAGAGTGCTGTATCAAGGCACCTCAGTGGGAAGTCTGTGGGAAGGAAAAAGTGTGGCAAAAAACGCTGCACAACGAGAAGAGGTGACCGGACCCTGAGGAAGATTGTGGAGAAGGACCGATTCCAGACCTTGGGGGACCTGCGGAATCAGTGGACTGAGTCTGGAGTAGAAACATCCAGAGCCACCGTGCACAGGCGTGTGCAGGAAATGGGCTACAGGTGCCGCATTCCCCAGGTCAAGCCACTTTTGAACCAGAAACAGCGGCAGAAGTGCCTGACCTGGGCTACAGAGAAGCAGCACTGGACTGTTGCTCAGTTTTGCATGTCATTCGGAAATCAAGGTGCCAGAGTCTGGAGGAAGACTGGGGAGAAGGAAATGCCAAAATGCCTGAAGTCCAGTGTCAAGTACCCACAGTCAGTCATGGTCTGGGGTGCCATGTCAGCCGCTGGTGTTAGTGCACTGTGTTTTATCAAGGGCAGGTCCAATGCAGTTAGCTATCAGGAGATTTTGGAGCACTTCATGCTTCCATCTGCTGAAAAGCTTTATGGAGATGAAGATTTCATTTTTCAGCACGACCTGGCACCTGCTCACAGTGCCAAAACCACTGGTAAATGGTTTACTGACCATGGTATTACTGTGCTCAATTGGCCTGCCAACTCTCCTGACCTGAACCCCATAGAGAATCTGTGGGATATTGTGAAGAGAAAGTTGAGAGACGCAAGACCCAACACTCTGGATGAGCTTAAGGCCGCTATCGAAGCATCCTGGGCCTCCATAACACCTCAGCAGTGCCACAGGCTGATTGCCTCCATGCCACGCCGCATTGAAGGAGTCATTTCTGCAAAAGGATTCCCGACCAAGTATTGACTATTGTGTGCATAACTGAACATAATTATTTGAACGTTGACTTTTTTTTTTTGTATTAAAAACACTTCTTTTATTGGTCGGATGAAATATGCTAATTCTTTGAGACAGGAATTTTGGGTTTTCATGAGCTGTATGCCAAAATCATCAGTATTAAAACAATAAAACACCTGAAATATTTCAGTTGGTGTGCAATGAATCTAAAATATATGAAAGTTTAATTTTTATCATTACATTATGGAAAATAATGAACTTTATCACAATATGCTAATTTTTTGAGAAGGAGCTGTATATCTAAATTACGTCATATGCTCTCATTGACAAATGCGGAACAACTAGTTCATGCGTTCATGACATCAAGGCTAGATTATTGTAATGCTCTACTGGGTGGTTGCCCTGCATGCTTAATAAACAAACTACAGCTAGTTCAAAACGCAGCCGCTAGAGTTCTTACCAGAACCAGGAAGTACGACCATATTAGCCCGGTTCTGTCAACACTGCATTGGCTTCCTATTAAACATCGTATAAATTTTAAAATATTGCTGATTACTTACAAAGCACTAAATTGTTTAGCTCCCCAGTACTTGAGCGAGCTCTTAACGCATTATAGTCCTTCACGTCTATTGCGATCTCAAAGTTCTGGCCAGTTGATAATACCTAGAATATCTAAATCGACTGCTGGCGGTAGATCCTTTTCCTATTTAGCACCAAAACTTTGGAACAATCTTCCTAACATTGTCCGGGAAGCAGACACAGTCTGTCAGTTCAAAGCTAGACTAAAAACACATCTCTTTGACCTAGCATTCACATAACACTCTATAGACTTCTATAATTCAATATTAGGCTGCTTAGATTAGGTCAGCCGGAACTGGGAACACTTCCCTTAAATCCTGATGTACTCGTTACATCATAAGAAGAATGGCATCTACGCTAATTTTAGTGTCTTTGTTTATCCCGAGGTTTTCCCGCAGCCTGCCGGATTCAGGCCGTTTCCAGATCTGACGAAGGACTTTCGCCTGGACCTGATGACAAAGCAGTGCTGAAGTGCCAACTAGCCTCTCCCTATGGAGGATCCCTATACCACTCTACAGATAAAGTGTTGTGGAATTTTTCGGTTCGCGTACCTACCCAAAGTGATAAGATAAAGTAAAATTCTGGATCAAAATTTATAGACAAGACAAGTAGTTTGTTTAGGCATGGTTTGTAAGGAATTACAAACCTCCGCACATATATTCAAACGCACATAACTATAGAATCAATTCTTAATGCGCATGTGAACGCCATCAGCGTCTATCACAGGTTTACGTTTAAAGTCTGTTTAGAGACAACGGTGTCGTCTTAGCGGCCCCTAATTTAATAACAAACTATAATTAGGACGGAAGTGAATCAATCAAAACTAACCTTAGCTGGAAAAAACATTTTTCAAGAACCACTATAAAACCAAACTGTTTGGTTTTGTTTTTAAGGCTCTTTAAGGCTCTGTTACCTTAAATTATATGTTTATCTCTGTAAAGCTGCTTTGAAACAATCTACATTGTTAAAAGCGCTATATAAATGATGATGACTTGACTTGACTTGACTTGTTCAAGGGCCATCAGCACCTTGCTGATCTTTGCTAGTTGTAACGTCCCTTCCGGCAACCGGTAAAACTTTCTATGGACTCTTATATCATGTCCCAGAAAATCTGTTAACTGATCCATCTCAGTATCTCTCAGATTAAGAACTTTAGATAATGTTGCAATATGTTTCCGCAGCTTTGTGGATGACAAATTCTTTGGATGTTTGGCTCCACACTGGTGGGTCACCTTCCTGATGCAATTCGTGCCACGGTAGAATGAGGTCTCATTCATGGGCTTTGCGAAAAGAAAAAAAAAATCATCCAGTACATCACATGTTTGACAATTCTTTACAAGTAGCTCCATGGAGTCCAGCATCCTTGGGGTCAGGAGTATTGGCACCGTTCTGTCTCGCTTGACTCTAATTTCGATGCGTTGGAAATGCTGACAGAACTTCTGCTCAACTTCAGATAAAGCATCAGCGACATTGGAGTGTAAAACAGATGTGTTTCGGAGAAGATATGAATTCAACCTCATTTTCAAAACTTCTCCTGCTCTCCTGCGATTTAAACACAATAACTTCACACAGAGTTATTTGGGCAAGTTTTGACCAGTTCTTCTGACTTTTCTCAAGTTTGAGCTTTTCTTGGTACCTTTGTGGTTTGATTGCTGAGATGAATGTGCATTTTTTTTTTTACATCCTCAGTAAAAGGGAGTGTTCTGGAGAGTTCCATTTCGCTTCATTAAGCGTCTTCAAGGCTGAGGATGACACATATTCATTCCATTTTGTGTCATACATTTGCTTGAAGATTTTTACATGCAATATCGCACATTTTTTTTAAGGTTGTGGCCCAGTTTTAATGCCAAAGATGGAGTTGTGAAGACTTCATCTTCATCTCGGAATCCCGAGGTATCTTTAACAGCTTTGATAACATGATAGAAGTGTGAGGGTATGAAAAAGTCTTTAATATAGATTTCCCACTTTCCTAGCACAGATCAATAGTCTTCCAGCCTCACGCATTTTAATTCTGATGTATTCGTGCTTGGTTTTGTTGCTCCCCATTTTGTTGCACAAGTGTTCTCCAAATCTGATGATACATGTATCATTTTTAATCGCCTGTGTTACTTCATCTTGCTTCATGTCACTGATCAGTTTCCATAATTTTTTTGTTACTCCTTCAGGAACAGGTGGCGGGTAAGCACACAGTGCTTGAACTCTGGATCTACCTTGTTTTGTGATCTGGCACTTCTTGGCCAGGTTGCACCTTTGCATATGCCTCCAAAGTGCTTTTCGTCTGAACAGCCTTTGGCAGTTCAAGCCTGAATATAGTCCTTAACATTCACATGTTTAGCAGTGGATCGCTGACATGGCACCAACACCCCTTTGCCAGCTTTTAGAACATTTGCGTTGTGTACACAGTTGCCTTTATTCCTCAAAAAGCCAGATTAATCCTCCTTTCTTTAGAATGCTGTGGAAAAGAGAGCCTTTGCTACTTCCACCTCATTTTTAGGTACAGTACATGGGCCAAGTGTCTTGCCATTTTTGAGAATGGAATGGAGCAGTAAAAGCAATACTGTTTTTTCAGTTTCATAACTGAAACATCTTCACTGCTGTCATTGTCTGAATGAGTCATTGTCTCCTCATCCTCATGTTGAGGACATTCCTTGTCTTCATTCATGGAAGATGAAGTATCAACATTCCCATCTAAAGGTATACTGGGAGATAAGGGACTGGACAAAGGCTGTGCAAGGCTCTCTTCTGATTCTTCTGAACTGCTCTCAGAGTCAGGCACATAATCATCTTCGGTGTTGTCAATGCTGCTAACTGGGTCATCTGAAGTGGAACTAATGTTTAAGGAATTTTTGGTAAGCTGTAAGTAAAGAAACATAGCTTTAGTTTAAAAATTGGCGAGCTAAAAAGTAAAAATGTTGGCGAGCAGGACAAGACTGAGGGCCGTGGGAGGTCTCGTATCTTTTACGGCCATCAGCCTCGTCCTGCTCGCCACAAAAACCATAACCAAAGTGGATATCTGTATGCAGGGTTCAATGGGAGTTCAGAGTACATCTAAGATTCAAATAAAAGAAGCTTATAAAATGTACAAAACAATTTGTACCACCTTCACTTTTACAAACCTAGGGCCCTTAATTAGTAGTAATTTCCGACTAAATTCTGAAAAAACAGATTCTAGTTATTGGACCAAAAACCTCTGCACGTAGCCTAGAACTCTGTCTAATGCCGGTTTCACACTGGATGCGCAAGCAGTGCGGAGACTGTGCAGAAGCAGTGCGCAAACTGCGCAGAAGCAGTGCAGAGACCGCCCAGAAGCTGTGCGTATGGAGAGCGGGAGCAGCTCACGCCCATTGTGCTGTCATACTGGCAGCATTTGCGATGAACAGCTGAACTGTGGTCCATTCTGTCACTTCCTCCAACCACTGTCTGCCATGTGCTTTGATTTATGATGGGCACTTGGTCAGCATACTCTGCTGCGATGCGACCATGTTCCCCCCATGTCCCACACACTTATAAAATGCTGTATGTTGGTAGTTTACATGATAAAAGTAGTCTTAATATTACAATATAGGTCTAGTTTTAATTGTTTAAACAGGCCTTTTGAAGTTTGGGCAAAGACTCCTGTCAATAATGTGTGTATTATTTTCTTTCTTTCTTTCACAGCTTTGAATGTCATTGTGATTGTGAAACACCTTACTAACATGATTTTATGCTGAAACTTATGTGAATCAGGTCAATTTTGATCAAGAACAATGCACCGTGGCTTTTATTCAGCATGAGCGGCGCAGCATAAAATATCTGTTCCGAAATAACTGCCGCTTCTGCGACGCGCTTCCTCTGCGTGCGGTGTGTATGCTCTAATGCAGTGGTTCCAACACCACATTCCTGGAGGCCTGATTCAAACACACCTGATTCAGGTAATCAGGACATTAGTAGGACTCCAAGACCTGAACTGGGTGTGTCAATAAATGGATATATGCGAAATGTGCAAACTCCATCTGGTCCAAAACACTGTAGCAAGAGTTCTGACTAGAACCAGGAAGTAGGGGTGTAAATTCGACGGTTCTTCAGAAATCAATACGATATCGATTCTCAGTCAGCGAAACGATATTTTCCGATACTTCAAAAATTTCTGCAATACGATATGTGCAAATTTTACACAAGCAGTTACAATTTTATTAACAACTCCAACCAAAATAATGTAACATTTCAAATTTATTTCCAATTTTCACATCCTGCACCCTGATTGGGACAGAAAGAATTTTACCCTTCTGTGCTAAAATGTTTAATGTCAAAAAACTAATAAACATATATATCTGGAAAAAAATGAAGATAAAAAAAAAAAAAAAAATTATATATATATGTGACCCGTCACATAAACCAGGGACACAAGTCGGCAGCACAACTTTCGAGCAAAATGAGAAAGAAGAGTTTTTTTTCAAAATTGGTGAATTTCAATTTTTTGCAGAATCTGCTAATTTAAATCACGAAGAAGCCTCTCCATGTTTGAGATAGCAGTATTGGTATATTTAAAAGCTTACATTTTGAGGTTGAAATCTGCTTGTTTTCGGAGATTCTAGCATGCAGTAGGGGCGTGGCGTGTCATTCTCTGTGTGTATTTCCATACTCAATAACCCGGCGCTTTTGCCCCCGCCCTCCAAGTGAACCGCATGGCTACTTATTATGCTGTGCTCTGGCCGGCTCTTTCTGATATCAAAATTCAATGAAGATGGATGCCGCAAAGATTGTCGCAGACGAGCTGAACCGTCGGGCAGTTACGACGAAAATGTTTTCGCTGCACTTCGTGGGCTCGGGAAACTGAACCGGAGGTATGGGCGCGTGCGCCCTCAGTGCTTGAATACGGCGGCTCGGCTCCCTCACAGCGGTGGCTGGCTGTTTCATATGTGACGTCCCGATTGCTTTGAATGGGGAACGTTTTGTGAACAGGGAACAGAGTTAATGGACTGGCAACAATCTCCATAGAACATGAACTGGCACAGAGAATCGAAATAGAGGATGCAGTTAAGACCTTTGCTGCGATGAAGGCCTGCCATGGGCGTTTCTGAAATGTAAGTTAAGCTTCATTTGCTCTTTAGTCGTTATTTAAGATGCTGAACCTGCTGATGATATAATGTGCTTGCGGGCATTTCATTTGTGTGTGTATACGCACATAAGAAAGTGGTGTAAAGAGATTTGCAACAGTAATTTGAGGAAGTGAAATGTGATTATTTGGAAAATTCCTGTCATGACTGCAGAAGAAAATTGCCAGCAGGCATTTGCCTCCTGCATAAACTTTAATATTGTTGACATTTTGGGCACACGAGCGTTGCGCACTATTTGCGTTATATGTAAGCCTATGGCTTATTGGTCTTTGTGTGTTGTTGCTGGTTTTGCGTTATATGTATATGGCATATTGGTCTTTGTGTGTTGTTGCTGGTTTTGCGTTATATGTATATGGCATATTGGTCTTTGTGTGTTGTTGCTGGTTTTGCGTTATAGGTAGGCTATATGGCATATTGGTCTTTGTGTGTTGTTGCTGGTACGTTGCAAATAGAGGGGCAGCACAATTGTTTTTCGCCTAGTGCGGCAGAAGTGCACTCATTCAAAGTGCAAAAAAGCTGTAAAGCACAGGGGGGAGCTATACAGGGGGTATGGCTTATCTAAATGAGATGTAAATGAGCCCTATTGTCACCCCCAGCAGCAGAGACAGGTGAGAACTGCACAATCTTTAGAGGTTGTTTTCTCATCTTTGAGCTTTTTTAAGTGCCAACCTTCAAATGGCCACAACTTCTCTAAATATTATCAGATTTCCACATGTTACACATCGTTGGAAAGCTTGGAGATTACACTTTGAGAATCTATGTCAGTCAGCTCTGGAAAAAATTAAGAGACCACTTAACATTGATTTCTGAACTTGAAGGGGTCTTTTCATTTTTTCCAGATATATATGGAACACGGTCGCATCGCAGCAGGGTATGCTGATCAAGTGCCCATCATAAATCAAAGCACATGGCAGACAGTGGCAGGAGGTGACAGAATGGACCACAGTTCAGCTGTGCGTCGCAAATGCTGCCAGTGTGAAAGCACGATAGGCGTCAGCTGCTCCCGCTCTCCATATGCACAGCTTCTGCGCAGTCTCTGCACTGCTTGCGCGTCCAGTGTTAAACTGGCATCAGACAGAATTCTAGGTTATTACGTGTGTGCGGTATATATAATATTATATTAGGGGTGTGACGAGACAAGTAACTCACGACAACGAGATGAGATTTTTACAGTATTTTTAATATATATATATATATTTAAATGGCCTTCAGGAGCATTTGAAATGTTTTAACTAATCTTGTAATGAGTGTTATTTCAGTTCTAATTTCTTAGTAAGAATTATCATATGAAGTAAAATACAAGCACTGTAAAATAAACATTGCCACAAACTCAACTGACTGGCTTCTCTCCTATATGATTTCATACGGGTCTCTTTAGACATTGGAACTGTACAAGAATTATGAGAAGATATTTTGAAAAATGTGGGTAACCAAACAGTTAACCAAACAGCCCAGTGACTTCCATAGAATTTTTCTTTTCTTCTATGGAAGTCAATGGGGACCAGTAACTTTTTGGTTACCCACATTTTTCAAAGTATCTGTAACGAGGCAGTTCAAGGTGGGGATAGAACCCGGGTCTCTTGTGTTCAAAGTCACTGAGTTAACAGATAACTCCCCAATAGATGAATCCAACAGCAGAGGTAGTCAAAAAGCAAGGAGTGGTAGATCTTCAACGAAAGACAGTCTTTACTGATAAAAAGTACAACAAAACAAAGGAAGCCGGGCTTCCAAGAAACAGTAAAAAGAAAAACAGACACAAGGGTCCAACGATATAAACTTAAACATTAACAGGCTGGCTTGCAACTGGTAACTTACCCAGCAAACACGGACACGTCAAAACGACGTAATTACAACGTCTTTGTTGAACGTTCAGAAGACGTCCACTGAGTAGCCAGAATGAAAGTTTTTGCAACGTCTTTTTTAGACGTCTTTTTGACGTTCAATGTTGACGTCCAAGTGACATAAAAAGTGAACGTTCAAAAGACGTCCAATGAAGAGTCAGCTTGAACGTCTATTTTAGACGTCTTTTGAACGTTAACTATGGACGTCCAAGTGACATAAAACGTGTACGTTCAGAAGACGTCCACTGAGTAGCCAGAATGAAAGTTTTTGCAACGTCTTTTTTAGACGTCTTTTTGACGTTCAATGTTGACGTCCAAGTGACATAAAAAGTGAACGTTCAAAAGACGTCCAATGAAGAGTCAGCTTGAACGTCTATTTTAGACGTCTTTTGAACGTTAACTATGGACGTCCAAGTGACATAAAAAGTGAACATTCAAAAGAGGTCCAATGAAGAGTCAGCTTGAACGTCTATTTTAGACGTCTTTTGAACGTTAACTATGGACGTCCAAGTGACATAAAAAGTGAATGTTAAGAAGACGTCCACTGAGGAGCCAGAATGAAAGTTTTTGCAACGTCTTTTTTAGACGTCTTTTTGACGTTCACTGTTTAGGTCCAAGTGACAAAACGTGAACGTTCAAAAGACGTCCACTGAAGAGCCAGAATGAAAGTTTTTGCAACATCTTTTTAATGTTTACTTTTTAATGTTTACTATAGACGTACACATTGAACTTTTTAAATTATCATTATTGACGTCCAACATCTTTACTGGGTTCTAAATAAAAGTTTTTAAGTCATTTCAATGTCACCTACAGATGTCTAGAGGACATTCACACAATTTGTTGACATATTTCTTGATTTCAGATGTCACAAATCAACTGTATTATTTTAATTGTTAATGAGGCCTGTCTTATCCTCTAACCCTATTAGCTTTATTTGACCATGTTTTGGTCATCAAACCTTCATCAGGTTACAAGGTTGGTTGGATGACCACATGGTATACAATAAAACTCACTCGAGTCATAGTGAAAGCAGTGTGCACTACTGCTTTAAAATTGTAAATAAATGACCTATCCCCGCACCTGATATGCAAATACATTTTAGTATCCTTATTGGAAATAAATGACATCTGATCTATTAAAAAGGACAAAAATATAAATAAATAGTTTGAAATGCCAATGTTGTTGTTTTTTTTTACATCTTTAATGATTTAAACAAAATCTGAACAGGCTGATTACTAAAACAAACTTGAAACAATGAACAAAAAGCAAGTGAACAAAAATATAGAATATAAGATAGAATTTACCCTTAACTACACAAAATTTCACCACCCCTGTATGCCCCCCCCTCCCATTCTTCTCAGCGCTGAACAGGCTGATGAATAAATAAAATTAATTTAATAAAAAAAAATTTATAATAATATCCCCTAAATTATATAATATTTAAACCCGTGTGCCCAGGCCCTCCCTTCCTTCCCGGCGCATGCTTTAGGTGGTCTGCGGCATGGAGCTTGATTGTAGCCTCAGTCGCATTTGCGTCCCATTTCAAGACAGCAGCTGCAAGAGTTGAACAAAAACAAAAAAATATATACATTTTTATATATATATAGAAAACCAGTGTTACATTGCAATGACTTCACATACAATCTTTTTTATGTGAAAACATCCAGGTGAGAAGTTCCTTATTCCTTCTGTCAAATATCAACTAAGTGGCAATACTGCACAGACCCATGGTGACTGTTGTGGTATATGGCAGCATACACCTGACTGAAGACTGGTTCTGTAAACTCGCTTCGCTGTATGTTAGGAAGGTGTAAGACTGCAATATTTTTGCTAACACTGACACTAGAATATGTTGAGGTAGTGAAAACAAGCGAGTTAGTGTTAAACTTAAATGACGTGGGAAACTGCTGTGTACCTTTAATTGCTTCAAACGTTTTGGTTGATTCTAGAGGCAGTTTTTGCTTCTTCCCCTTCCCCTTCATGTTAAAACTCGACATTAGCCGGTTGGTGAAGAGCCTGAGGAAACAAATTCACCAATTAGAAATGACACGTGTGTGGTAATCTACAGGAACTGTAGCATGGGTGAGAGTGCCAAGAGTAGACTAAAGAGATGTGGTTCTGTTTAATCGATTCCAGAAAACAACAGAGTTGACCATTTTATAGCTTCAATGACATACTTTCCTGTCCCTGCACTTGTGAAATCCCCTCCTCTTTATACCTTACACATCAAATTTCTTTGAGGACTCATGATTGCATTTCAGATAATTAATAAGCATTTAATCTCCTCCATTGTCTCCAGCTGCACTATATGGGCGGATGACAGAGGCAACTTACATTTGTTTAATTTTTTTAAAATGAAATATGAAAATGGCAGTCAATGCAGTTTTCTGGAGCTTTTTCTATTTTTCCACAGCTTTCTTGTTTCGGACAGTGGTCTAGTGAATAAAGTGTTTAGTATAAGTTGGTTAAGATGCATCAGATCCTCCGTCGACCAGCAAACTGTGACAATAAATGTAACGCGTTTTGTGTTCTGCATGTAACATGTTCCTATATGTAGGGATCTTGTTAAAAATACCTGTCTAAAATTTTATGTATTCCATCTCTCAGATCTCTCCCTCCAATTCTGCTGAGTTGAAGCACCTTTAAAGAGAGGGTGTAACATTCCTGACATGTTAGAAAAACAATAGCCTTTAACAAGTGCTGACTTATATACCACAGAATAATATTTATAAATTAAATGGTGCATAAAATTATATCACTTCTAGATTGTGCATACCAGGGACTCAAAGGCATCTTTATCTTTGAGGCGTTCCTCCTCTCTTTTAAACTCGTCCATCGTTTCTAGCTGCTCGATGTGGGCAGACGACAGGGGAGGCTCGCTTCTCCCCAGCCTTCTCACCTCGAGGTGGATGTCAACTAGCTTTGTCAAAACTTTTTTTTGAAATTCTGAAAACAAAAAGTACCACATATGTAAAAGTCTCCATGTCGGTTTAAACTGCTGACAAGAAGCCAATTAGAAAATTATGCTACTGTTATCCTTAAACAGATGTTCAAAGTTAGACCTGTTAATGCTTAATGTCCTGTTCAATTCATTTTTATAGTTTTTGATACCAACACTTCAGTACTTACTTGCCATGGACATTGGAAATCGTAGGTCCCTACAAGGCCCTGTACTGGCTTCATGTGCAGAGGATTGCTCTGAGAAAGACCTCCCAGAGGATCTTTGGATGGGCGTTTCATAATCTGAAAGATGAAATGTGTCTATTACATTATTGTTCGTAATATGGATATTGCTCTTGTAGCAAGTTGTGTGCCTCTGCTGTACTCAGCAGTAAGTGCAAAAAGACCTATATACTTTTAGCCATGATGATACTTGATAGAGAATAAATTAAGGTCAACCATGAAGCTAAGAATCTTAAAACCAGTTGTTAAAAATATGCACTATAACATGGCTGCTACTTTAGAACATTTACACTCTTGCCACAGTGAATTGCATTCGGAGGAATACCTTCTTTAGACAAATCGCTGTGCCTGGACTGCTTGTGTCCCATCTGGTGGCTCTGCCTGGACCCGTGGCTCTCCCGGGACCCGTGGCTCTCCCCGGACCCGTGGCTCTGCCCGGACCCGTGGCTCTGCCCGGACCCGTGGCTCTGCCCGGACCCGTGGCTCTGCCCGGAACCGTGGCTCTGCCCGGACCCGTGGCTCTGCCCGGACCCGTGGCTCTGCCTGGAACCGTGGCTCTGCCTGGACCCGTGGCTCTGCCCGGACCCGTGGCTCTGCCCGGACCAGTGGCTCTGCCCGGAACCGTGGCTCTGCCCGGACCCGTGGCTCTGCCCGGAACCGTGGCTCTGCCTGGAACCGTGGCTCTGCCTGGACCCGTGGCTCTGCCTGGACCCGTGGCTCCCCCCGGACCCGTGGCTGTGTCTGGACCCGTGGCTGTGTCTGGACCCGTGGCTGTGTCTGGACCGCTGTCGGTACCCGTCGCTGGGCTGGGATCCATCACTGTGGCTGGACTGTGGACTTGTCGAATGTCCATAGTCAGAAAAATAAACCTTGAATTAATTTAGAGTTAAATGCAGGTATGGAAATACAAAAGAAATATGCTCTGAGATTCAACTGGATTTACACAATGTGGTTAATTAAATTGTTTGTGGTTGATAAAATGATTTGGTGTTTGAGGGGACTGGTTTGATGTGATTACTCACTGCCTGTGGACCTGTCCCTGGACCGTGTGAGACCTGGCTGAATTTGAATGTCCAGTGTCTGAAAATTAGCACATGTAAATTATTAACAATGATTTTGTAACTACGTTCATGTTATAAATATGCAAAAAGATGTAAGAAATTAGTAGATTCAAGTGAGGGATACTTACCAGTGACTTTTTTGCTAGCAGACTCCATCTGGATGGACTTTGTCACCTTTGTTGGTGGAATGGGAAAAGAGGGCGCCTTGATAATGGCACCTAGACAGATGCAGTTTATTAAATAAATGGGAGTACCAGTCATAAAAAAAGCATTTGTAATATTAAAACATTGCAATTCTATAAGAACTACATAGGTGTGCAATGTTAACAGCTTGGGAAATCACTACCAGTCACGTTCTCTTCTTCCTCCAAATCGTCAGATTCTGTAATTGTACAAATTAACATTTACTTTTTTTTAAGTGACCTAAAACTAGAGTGCCTCAAATGAATTCAGTGTATAGAATTTGATTCTGAACAATTATCATAGAAGCATACCGAGAACATAGTCATCAAACTTGCGTTTGGTCTTTTTCCTTCCTTGTACTTCCTCATTTTTTTCCTCCTCCTCAACACAGCTCGTCATGTCATAATCATCACATTCATGAATGTTAACTGTAAGGTTAAAGACACAGACACTACAATTACCGTACAATAAAAATGACCATACTACTAGCATCTTAATAAGGGTGCTCACCTGACAATTTTTGCCTTACAATTTTTATTTTGACAGAGGAATGAATCTCATTAGATCATTTGCAAAAACTTACCAGAGGTCATTTTACGCTTCACCAAGGTGAATGTCATCCAGTCATCCTGAGGGGGGTGTTGATTGAGGAAAGCTGCCTTTTCCCCTATTTTTGGCCATCTAATAGTTTTGTTGTCGACATCAATCCAGTTGTCTGGGGCAGTTCCCTCCACTTCCTTGCCATGCTCCACCCACACAGCCCTGGCATACACCATGATCTGGTAAGTAAAATCACATTCATAAAGTGTTAGCACTTTTCCACACTACTTATCTATAAAACTGCAACAAACTAAAATGCCACCAGAAATGAATTATTCCCCTCCACCACACCACATCATTGTGAGTATATATGCCCCTTACTAATGATTGGCTGTGTTTTGTGCACCATCTGCCAAATTTCAAACATTGTTTAACATTGTTGAATCCACCTTTAAGTGCTCTGAACTCAGTTATGAAAAAATATACAATGGTACATCTACAAAGAGGTTAATTAAGATTAAACTGCCAACCTTCAAATTCTGTGTTCTATACCATGGAGGAGAGGTATGAGGACAGAACCACCATTTTCATGAGGGAGGCAGGCCACCTTGCGGAGCAGATCAGTTTCAAGCAGTTGTCGTCTTTTCATCCTGCCTCGTCCATTTCTTGTGTACACTATATTTAGCAGTTTTGAGCTGCATGGCTTTTCAAACAACGCTGATGTGTTACGCTGGTGCAGGACATCGCATAACACAATCCCATCTCCTCTTCTTTCTCTGATAAAAGCAAATCTTTCACCTCGCAAGAGAAAACAACTGTCCTTTTCCTTTGTAGAAACAAACATTCGGGGCCGTGCTTCAGGCTGTGTTTTGCTCTTGCTAGCGTTTGCATATTCAATCTCTGATAATCGCCTGGTCACCTGTGCAAGGGGATTTTTCCCACTCCGTACATTTTTCTTTATTTGTTGGAGATGGTTTTCAAAAGGGAAACCAGAAATGTCATTCAATGAGCAATTGAAGTGGCGGACATCCTCTTGAAGGTGAATCAGTCCATGTACATTGTATACTGAAAAATACTTTCCGTACAGGTCAGCACAGCGGATGACAAAGTGTGAGATGAGTTCATGGGCATATTGAAGGTATGCATTGCGAGTGCTCTCATCAGAGTCCAACATAATTGACATGGCTACTGTCAAAGACAGGAAATGGTAGTATCTTTCAGGAGATAACACATTCTTTAATACAACTGGTCCAGTATACAACAAAAACTGCCGAAATTCTGTGGCCTTCCACCTGTCCAGCTCTTCTAGACCGCGGGGCTGCCGAGCAAATTCACTAGGCATTTTTCCTCTTAGTCCATTTAGCTTTTGCGATATTTGTTCCTTTTGCCTTACAGATAAGCGGCAAAGTGTTGGGCCCCGAGTCAAGAATATTAACATCCGTCGAACTACTCCCAAGTTGACCATATGCATATAGTCCAGGACAAATGAGCTATCACAAGAAATTCCAGCAGCAATGAAGGGGCTGGTTCCAGTTTGATGGTTATTGTACTCTACTGCACTGAAAGCTTCATCTGTTCGCAAGGGGCATCCCTGTTCATTGAATACCACTCTTCTTGTGACATAAGCACCTTTGGTGAAGCATCTCTCACAACTGTGATAGGCATTATGATTCTTAATGCGCTTCAGATAAGCTCTTGCTGGTGCGTCACAGATCAATGCTTGAATGTTAACTGTGTAGGTCTTCTCTTCGTGAATTATACCATTGTCTGTGAGATGTTTACACTCCATCAAAAAATCATCAAGATATTCTTCAAGAGGATACGGTTTCTTGTCTCCACAAAAGAGAGCTACCACAAATGGCTCAAAGTTGTGAAACTTCGCAAGTATTGGCCAGAACTGGACTTCTTTTAAAAGAGTGGGACACCATCAATATTGATGCTGAGGTTTATTGAATCATGATCATGTCTGAAAGTCATTGTCTGAGTTAGTAAATGGCAAATCCCCTTTTCCAACCCATAATAAATATATTGCCCACCACATTTTGGCTCAGATCCTACGGCTCGTGGTGTAGCAAGGAGTGTTCTTGCATCCTTTGGTAGCAGGTGTCCTTGCTTTCTTAATATTGTCAGTAATTCATTTAAGGATCTTTGTGTGGTTTTGTTCTTTGTAGACCATTGTCTTAAGTTCTCTTCTAAATCGGGAACATCCAATTCAGCATCATCATTTAGAACTTCTTTTTCTGAATCAGAAGACGCATTCTCTACATCAGTGTCAAAGTCTGATTCATCTGTTGAACTTTCAGTTGCTCAATAAATGCATTCAAAACTGCTTGCACTGTCAGCCTGGTTATGTAAGCCACAGGTTGATCTATCGTGAACTGATCTCTGACTTTCATGGTCATCATCACTGTCAGAATGTAGGAACTGATCCATCTCTGGCTTCCTTTTGCACCATGCTTTTAAATAAGCCATCTGTAATACATAGTTTGATCCTGAATTCGATTCTGAAATGTCCTTCCTCACAATAAAATGTTTTGCTATGCCAACAGTTCTCAAAGCTCTAAATCTATGTATGAATAGAATGTCACTGAAAGAGTCATGCATTAGTCAAGGTTTACGTGACGTAGTTGGACTATAGCATAAATTTGATTGATTATACTTTATTTTAAAATTAAAACAAAAATCAGTCATCAGTACTTGTTGGTGTAATGATGAAGAGGGGTTTCAGCTAGGGCTGTGCAATTAATTGAATTTCAATATTGGCTCCCAACAATCACCAAAATAGTATGTTCTAGTATATGTTCTTTTTTTGCAAGAACACTCTTATTTTGGCTTGTGTTCTGGATGACGCGCACATCCGCCCCTTCCGAAGCCATAACTCTCTCAGATTGAATGTTAAAACAGTTTTTTCTGTATTTTTTATATTTCTATGCATCCCTGTCTGCTTGTTGTCTGTTAATGTGTATCTATGTGCTGCCTTCTTGGCAGAGGTGGAAAGTAACGAATTACATTTACTCGCGTTACGTAGTTGAGTAGTTTTTTTGTGTAATTCTACTTTTTCAAGTATTTTTTAAAATCTGTAATTTTACTTAAGTACGTTTTGTTTGAAGTATTGTACTTCGCTACATTTTAAATCACATCCGTTACTGAGTAAAAAACAATAAAAATATTATAATAATTTACAAAGTAAAAAAAAAATAAAAACGCTCTCCGGAAACTGCTACATTGATTGAAGGGCGGGAGAACAAACGTGCAAAAAAGGTGACGCTGACTCAGCCGGAAGAGAAACGCCATCGAATTATTATGAAGCGAACCATGGAGAATAGGCTAGGCTATGTGAATATACTTTAGATGTACAACCTCAATTTCTGCATCTGATTTTTTTTCTTTTTCATTCACTTTTGACAAGACATGTTGAAATCCTTCGCTTGGTGTCATAATAATATGATGCCCTTATAGTCGTCAATGGGCAGTATTTATGAGCGTCCACGTGCGTCCCATTTACGACTGGTTGGAATTCATTAACACACACATTTCACTATCAAATCTGACGTTTACGAAGTATTTGTGAATCAGGAGAAGAATTTTCGGGAATGTCTATTGCTAACGTGGACGTCGAGGTCACTTCAGTGATTTGGGAAAAGCACGTAAAAGTCCTTTTAACTTTTTTAAAAAATTTAAAAGGACTTTAAAAGCACGTAAAAAGCATGTTAAAATCACTTTAAAAGCATGTAAAATTTGTTTGTCTTTTAAAGGGATAGTCAAAATGAAAATTCTCAAGTTGACCCTCACCCTCAAGTTGATGGTTCTTTCTTCTGCTAAAAACAAAACAAGATATTTTGAAGAATGTCAGTAACCAAACAGCTCCAGTTAACTGTTTGGGTACTGACATTCTTCAAAAAATATGTTGTGTTAAGCAGAAGAAAGAAATTCATACAGGTTTAAAACAACTTGAGGGTGAGTATATGATGACAGAATTTTCATTTTAAATTGAACTATACCTTTAAAAGCAAAAAGCCAATGCCTTCCGCCATTCCTTCTCGAATAAATAAATAAATAAAATATTGCGCACTGCACGCATGTGTCACATGTGTTGCTGGCTGGACAGGATTTACAGTGAGTTATTAAAATTGCAATAATCAAACACTGTTTTAAAGGGATACTCCACTTTTTTTGGGAATAGGCTAATTTTACAACTCCACCAGAGTTAAACAGTTGATTTTTACCGCTTTCGAATCCATTCAGCCAATCTCTGGGTCTTTAGAAGAATGTCAGTAACCAGACAGTTTTTGGTCCCATTGACTTCCATAGTAGGAAAAAAGATATACTATGAAAGTCAATGGGACCAGTCAATGTAACATTCTTCTAAAGACCTGGAGATCGGCTGAATGGATTCAAAAACGGTTAGAGTCCACTGTTTAACTCTGGGGGAGTTGTAAAATGAGCCTATTTCCAAAAAAAAGTGGAGTATCCCTTTAATGATAATTCAATTTTAAACAATATTACTAACAGTCAATACATTTTATCGTGGTTTATAGTGAAAACGGTAATTGTCCCATCCCTATTCCGGAGTGTAACAACTTAGGGTTAACTAATAATTGTTGCAAACTGGTACTACCAACAACATTAGTGCATTCCTGGAACTGGGCCTTAAAGGGATAGTTCACTTTGAAATTATTTTTTGATATGTTTTAGCTTACCTCAAGGCCATCCAAGATGTAGGTGTCTTTGTGTCCACAGTATTTTCAATTTTGATATTTTTAGGTCAAACCGTTCTTGTCTGTCAGTCATATAATGCAGGCCTATGGTCAACCACCTCAAGAGCATGCACAGAGAAGTCCAAATTAAACATGATTTAATGACTCGTAAATGTAAGTACACATTGATGGCCTAAGACACGAAACGAGCGGTTTGTGTGAGAAAACGAACAGTATTTATATCGTTTTTACCTCTTGTAAACACAGCCACGTCCAAGTGATCTGAGGGAGCGGGCGCTTCGGTCTTTTCCGGAAAGCACCGGAAGTGATATCTCGCGCGTGTACGTCACTCATTGTTTACACAGAACAGAGATTGTAGGTAAGACGGCTAATTAAAAGGGTACTAATTTGCGATTAATTAATTTAACAAAAATACACTATATGATCCCACTCAAACATTTTCAATATAAATCTGTAATATTTTAGGCCCTTTGTGGGCTCAACCATATGTGCAAGATCCAGATAATCATGAATCGTGCTCTGCACCACTTGATAGTGGGTTGTAATTCTACTGAATTGCTTTTAATGCTGGAAATGTGCATGCACTGAATGTGCAAGTTTGAGCACACATTCTTCCAAAATAAATATTTTTCAGAAATTTCACAGTTTCCATTTCTTAATCCATATAAATTAAAGAAATTGTAAATAATTGATTCATTTCACAGACGTCCAAAAGAGTCCCCAGTCAGACTTTCAGATTTTGAACCCATTTTGCATGTCCTCAGACGTTCATAGGGGGTCCTAGTCAGACGTTCAGATTTTGAACATGTTTTGCATGTCCACAGCCGTCAAAGAGTCCCCAGTCAAAATATTGATCCAGTTTTGTACGTCCACAGCCGTCAAAGAGTCCCCAGTCAAAATATTGATCCAGTTTTGCACGTTCACAGACGTCAAAAAGAGTCCCTAGTCAGACGTTCAGATATTGAACCAGTTTTGTACGTCCACAGACGTCCAAAAAAGTCCCTAGTCAGACGGTCAGATATTGAACCAGTTTTGTACGTCCACAGACGTCCAAAAAAGTCCCTAGTCAGACGTTCAGATATTGAACCAGTTTTGCACGTCCACAGACGTCCAAAAAAGTCCCTAGTCAGACGTTCAGATATTGAACCAGTTTTGCACGTCCACAGACGTCCAAAAAAGTCCCTAGTCAGACGTTCAGATATTGAACCAGTTTTGCACGCCCACAGACGTCCATAGGGGGTCCTAGTTAGACGTTAAGATATTGAACCAGTTTTGCACGTCCACAGACGTCCAAAAAAGTCCCTAGTCAGACGTTCAGATATTGAACCAGTTTTGCACGCCCACAGACGTCCATAGGGGGTCCTAGTCAGACGTTCAGATATTGAACCAGTTTTGTACGTCCACAGACGTCTAAAAAAGTCCATAGTCAGACGTTCAAATATTGAACCAGTTTTGCACGTCCACAGACGTCCAAAAAAGTCCCTAGTCAGACGTTCAGATATTGAACCAGTTTTGTACGTCCACAGGGGGTCCTAGTTAGACGTTCAGATATTGAACCAGTTTTGCACGTCCACAGACGTCCATAGGGAGTCCTAGTTAGACGTTCAGTTTTTTAACCTGTTTTGCACGTCCACAGACGTCAAAAAGAGTCCCTATTCAGACGTTCAGATTTTGAACCTGTTTTGCACGTCCACAGACGTCTAAAAAAGTCCCTAGTCAGACGTTCAGATATTGAACCAGTTTTGCACGTCCACAGACGTCCAAAGGGGGTCCTAGTTAGACGTTCAGTTTTTGAACCTGTTTTGCACGTCCACAGACGTCAAAAAGAGTCCCTATTCAGACGTTCAGATTTTGAACCTGTTTTGCACGTCCACAGACGTCCATAGGGGGGTCCTAGTTAGACGTTCAGATATTGAACCAGTTTTGCACGTCCACAGACGTCCAAAAAAGTCCCTAGTCAGACGTTCAGATATTGAACCAGTTTTGCACGTCCACAGACGTCCAAAGGGGGTCCTAGTTAGACGTTCAGTTTTTGAACCTGTTTTGCACGTCCACAGACGTCCATAGGGGGGGTCCTAGTAAGACGTTCAGATTTTGAACCAGTTTTGCACGTCCACAGACGTCCAAAAAAAGTCCCTAGTCAGACGTTCAGATATTGAACCAGTTTTGCACGTCCACAGACGTTCATAGGGGGGTCCTAGTTAGACGTTCAGATATTGAACCAGTTTTGCACGTCCACAGACGTCCATAGGGGGTCCTAGTAAGACGTTCAGATATTGAACCAGTTTCGCACGTCCACAGACGTCCATAGGGGGGTCCTAGTTAGACGTTCAGATATTGAACCAGTTTCGAACGTCCACAGACGTCCATAGGGGGTCCTAGTTAGACGTTCAGATATTGAACCAGTTTCGCACGTCCACAGACGTCCATAGGGGGTCCTAGTTAGACGTTCAGTTTTTGAACCTGTTTTGCACGTCCACAGACGTCAAAAAGAGTCCCTATTCAGACGTTCAGATTTTGAACCTGTTTTGCACGTCCACAGACGTTCATAGGGGGTCCTTGTTAGACGTTCAGATCTTGAACCTGTTTTGCACGTCCACAGACGTCCATAGGGGGGTCCTAGTTAGACGTTCAGATTTTGAACCTGTTTTGCACGTCCACAGACGTCCATAGGGGGTCCTAGTCGGATGTTCAAATTTTTAACCTGTTTTGCATGTCCACAGGACGTACAAAAGTGGTTCTGAACTGACGGACGTTATACGGAGATGATCTGAACGTCAATCTGACGTCGCGTGTTTGCTGGGTAGGCTCAAGACTGAACAATAAAGCATGGCACAAACACACTTAAATAGGGCAAGACACAGGTGCGATAGATCAGGCATAATGAGAAGAAGTGTTCAGCAGGAGTCAGGTGAGAAGCGCCACCCGCCGACCAGGAGGAAAATAGCAGTCCAGTTGTGGGATCCTTACAGTATCTTCTTTTGTGTTCAGCACAAGAAAGAAATTAATACTAGAGGTCGACCGATATGCGTTTTTTTTCAGGCCAATGCCGATGCTGAACTTTTGAAATCCGGGTCGGCTGATGGCCGATAAATGCTGCCGATTTATTTTGGCCGATATTTGGCCGATATGTGCTTGTTTTTAACCTCTAATTGAAAGATAAAATGTAACACAAATAATTACTTAAGATTTAAACATTTTAAACAACAAAAACATTTATTGAACACTAGACCAATCTGCACTTGTACACTTAAATTAAAAATGTATAATGTAAAAACATATTGTATTAATAATGTATAACAAATATATTAAATAAACGAAACAGTTAAGAAGAAAATAAACTGTCAAATAAACTTTTCAATGAAAAAATAAAGTTTAGTGCACTTAGAAGCATTTATCAAACTACTGAGAACAATAAAATAAATTAACAATTTTAACAATAGTAGTGCTGACACACAGTAGCAACCAGCAAGATTTCTTTGTTGTAGGTTTGAATAAAAATTTATAAAGTACAAGTGAAAAGTATACAAGTGAACACAATACATCTTATGGCTACTTAATAATTTTAAATAAAAAAGTTTTGAAGTTACTAAGTGAATAAAAAGTTTTTAGTGCACTTGACTTAGCAGCATTAGATATTCTGCTTTAGTGCAATTGACTTAGCAGCACCATCTCCTTGTTTCTGAGGGAAGGAAGATTTGTAAACAACAATACAAAAAGGAATGTGCATAATATACAGCCCACCCATTCTCCGCTGAAAGTTCTTAGGCTAATACTCCCAGTTTAAGAGCTGCAGGTTGTAGTGCAGGAAACACAACTGGCTGTTTTGCACTGTTCAGACACGATGGCGTTCTCTTCTTTCACCCATTCTTTGGCCTTATTCAGTGTCTCCACTGCAAAGATCTGACCCTTACAGCGAGGATCCAGCAGTGTCGCCAGCACCAAACATCTGTTCTCCTCCACCTTTGAGAATCTCCTCTTTAAAGGGCACCTATTATGCAAAATTCACTTTTACATGGTGTTTGAACATAAATGTGTGTTGGCAGTATGTGAGCAAAACCACCCAAGAATGATAAAAATCCACCCAGTGTTTTTTTTACAATCTCAATAAATCATAAGCACTGTCTCAGAACGAGCTGTTCTAAGATTCGGTGCAATGTGACTTAGAATTGCGCAAGCCCCACCGACGTGGTTTGATTGACACTATGGTTTTGGCATAGACCCCGCCCTCGGTGATCTGTTCACCATCCTCCATTGTTTCAATGACAGCCGGTGTTCTAACGATTTGTGCTGCCTTGTCGAAAATGTCTCATAAGAAACATAACTGTTCTTTTGTGAGATGTAATAATGTTTATAGTAGTTTTCACTTACTTCCGACATCAGAGCCACTGAAAACGCAGTGGATGCATTTTATTTAGGAAGGAAAGGCGCCACTTAAACTTCCAAAATACATTTATTTTTGCGCAAATCATTTTCTGACAGACTGTTTTGTGAACGAGGGTCAATTCAAAGCAGGTCTTGCTTCAAAGTTAATCCTCAAGTGTGGATCGTTGCCTACTGTTCGCGATCCAACGTCACCTCCAGTAGAAGTAAGTGTATTTTATGATTTTTGAGCAAATAGTCATTTCAGTCGATGTCAGCCAATTCAACAACTAATGCGTCTAAAGTCGTTGTCGTCGTCGTAGGATGCCTGTGTAATAATTTAAACCCCTTTTTGTATAGTGTGTGACCACACGTTTATAAATATATTTTTTAAAGATATTGTATTAAAAACTGTGCATGTTTTCTGTAAAGACAAGACATCAAAATTGCTGTTTCATCCGTCTTGTAACCTTCCATACATCAAATAGCCACAGACAGTTTAATTTCACGTATTATTTTTTGCAACAATTACAAATGTAAATAAATTAATACCTGTTCTATCTCCCTGCAGCATATATGTTCTTGTTCTGTAGCCATCTTCTCACATTTGCCACATAAGCACCTGTACGACAATTAATGTAAACATGACGCAACAGGTCCCCCGCATAAATGTAATTTCGTTTGTACGTAGCAAACGTTATCATAGTATTTGTGTTTGTAGTTTCAAAAAATTGCGCCAACGTTATCACAGTTTGTGTGTGTCTGTGTGTGTGTTGCACATCCATAATTGCAAAGGGGACGCGATTACAACTCTATAAGTACATACATGTACAAAATAACCATTCCGAGACGTCCTGGTCCATCCTCATTTGTGTTTCTTCTGCCGGAGTCTCTTCATCATCTGGGTCTGATTCCGGTTCAAACATGTACGGCTGAATGCCATACAAAACAGCGGGTCTCTCACTCTCAGCCAATCTGCTTCTACCAACTGTTGTTTGCAAGTTATGCCCTCATCCAAAGGCTGGGCGGGGATATGCAGCTCATTTACATTAAAGTGGTACACACCAAAACAGCTCTTTTTAAAACAGGCCCCAAAAATGACATTTTCAAATGGTTATAATAAATGAATTGTGGGGTATTTTGTGCTGAAACTTCACAAATACATTCTGGGGACACCCCAGACCAATATTACATCTTGTAAAAAGGGGCATAATAGGTGCCCTTTAAGCTTTGAAACATGGTTTCCCTGAGTGTTTTGATACCACTCGTAGTGGGACCCTCTGCCTGAAGCACCATCTTCAGCACAGCAATGCTGGGAATGGCGCAGGAGATGCCTCTGCCTTACTCATCTCAAAAGTGACTTCCTCAATGGGGCCTGGTGTCTCGATCAAATTTGAGACGATGGTCCACTGGTCTGCAGTTGGGTTTGTAAACTTTCCATGTTCTCCTGCATAGATGTTTAGAGCACGCTTCTGCTTCAGCATCCTCTGCAACAGGTGTAACGTGGAGTTCTAACGTGTGGGAACAGCCTGAATTATGCTGTGCCGGGGGAGGTCAAGTTCTTCTTGAATGTCACTTAGACGCTGTTTTGCAAGCACAAAGTGGCTGAAGTGTGTAGCACATGTCTTTAACTTGGCGATAACGTCCCCCATTGCTCTCTGACTGCTGATGCCTTCATTTACCACAAGTTGTAATGTGTTTGCACTGCAGCTGAGATCTGGTATTTTTGCCAATCTGAGCCCTTTAAACATTAGTTCCACTGTCTCGGAGCACAAGCAAAACTCTGTTGTGAGTGATGTCCCAATGTTTCAGCATGCTAAGGAGCACCTTGCTGATGTATTCCCCAGTGTTGGAGCCAGACATGGCCTTAACATTTAGTACCACTTGTTTTATTTACCAGTCACTTTTAATGAAATGGCATGTTAGACTCATCAATGACTCCGTCTACCCAGACCAAAAACAAGTGAGGTGATCAGTGTTTTGATTTTCCTCTCCACACCTTTCATTATGTTTTCCAGCATGTCTGTACGGTAGTATGTTTCAGTCTTGAGGCTATACCGGGGTTCCAGTGTTACAATCAAACGCCGAAAGCCAACATCCGAGACCACTATAAATGGCTGGTTGTCTGTAGCAAACATTTCAAGTATTTGTGTATCAATCTTTTTTTACCTCTGGTCAGAATTTTTCCATTTTCTTTGCGAATCGAACATTTGTGCTACAGTAGTCTGACTGAAATTGGCGGAAGCAGCAGCCGCTGCATCTTCTTTTTCTTTTACTGCCTCTTTGTAATCCTGGAGGTGGTTTGCCTTCAGGTGATACCACATGTTTGCAGTATTTTTATTTTTGCCTTTCTCAGCCCCCATCCTTACCGGCTGCAATGCATTTGGCCTTCCCTGGTTTTGGCTGGGTGAAGCGCTGCCATAAGGGGGTGGTTTTCTTTACAGCCATGAGACTGTAATGACTAAAAAAGGGGGAAAATACAAGGTTATGTTAGTATTTCTTTGTATAGTATCTTGATGTCATCTTCGAGTAATTTTATAGATGGGTATAGATATAAAATCTAAAAAATGTTGCATAATTCAGCTAATAATTCAGTGCATTGTAAGTAATACAAGGCTAAAAACGTTTCTGTCCTCTTCCCAAAAACTGTCCTGAAACATGTATTTTTGGTTTGTTTGTTTTATTTGTTGACGGAACAAAGCCAAATGGACATTACCTAATTATCACAAAAAAGGGGAAAAAAAAAACTTTAGGCCATATGGTCAAAATTGAATGATTTAATAATATAGTAATAACTATAACTTATAACAATAACGTATTTCACTAGTAAATTGCTGTTGAACGACAAAAACAACCACCAGATGGGAAAATGATATTTTACAATAACTTTAAATGTACCACAACGCACCGTCTGTTGTTCTTCAGACAACGGCAGCTGCACTGCTTAACGTCCCGCTGTTGGACACTCTTGTCTACAGTGAAATACAGTCAAACTTTACACTGTTTGGCCAGTTTTTTAACCATGTTTAATCCAGCTACTAACTAATGGTATGATAAAGTTAGCTGCTGACTAGCACCACGTGCAGCGAAGCGATGTTTCTGTTATTCTAACGTCCATTTTCAGAGCATCCAAGAGAAGCACTGTCTTGGTTGTCACTCTCACAAACACACCATTCATGCGTCTGTTTTAAAACAAGGACGCGCAGTTGTGCCTTTATCAGCTCCCGTTTTGATAAGCGCCGCCGATGATCAGCTGTTTTAACCTTGCTGTGCACTTTACTCTTACTATTCGGGGATATACATCTAAACCCCGGACATGGCGGCGGGCAAGAACAAATGGGAGCAAATGGCGTTTCACCTATGTGTGGATCTGGAGTCACGATCGCAGTGAGTTACTCTTACGAGCACACACAAATAAATGGACAAAATTGTATGCCATCAACACTATGCACGACGGAGGATAGATTTAGGAACTTCGCAAGTTTCTCCTGCGATAAAGTTAAATGCGCCTTCCCCAGATGGTACTGAGACATTGCGTAAAAAGAACTTGTCGGGTGCTTTGGCACAGACACCACGCACAGATAAATTCTGTCCGGATACTGGGGTAAACAAACGAAACGGCGCTGTGAAGAAAGTTGGAGCGGCATGTGACTCGGTGCACTCGTCTCATCTATCCATGCCGTGTCTCTCAAACGTTGTCACCAAACAACAGAGATACAGACTATTTCAGACTGTTAAACATGCCAAAGTACTCTGGGACCCAAAAGTCAAACCTAAAGGTGTATTTGGGGGACACCTAAATATAAGAAGCGCTGTATCGGAACAACTTGAACAGTTGCCAACACATTCCAACCTTGACTTTTTTTGTCTTTCTGAGACTTGGCTAAAACCCACCACTTCAAATAGTGCTGTTTATATTCCAGGCTACAACATCTACAGGCGTGACTGTGGTTATGGCAAAAGGGGCGGAGTAATGATTTATGTCAAGGACAGTTGTCAATGTGTACACATGGAATCAGTGGGAAATGTTTTGGAATGTGTGGGGATACAAATTAGGCTGTCTCCGGAAATGTCATTTGCTGTTCTTGCTTTGTATAGGCCTCCGACATCAAATAATGTATTTTTTGATCACCTAACTGACATTCTTAAAAAAATGTGATGCGAAAGAAATACTTCTCATGGGGGATTTTAAAATATAAATTGGATCGATAAAATTTTTATTGTATTACCGTGACTCGAACTTTCTATAGCAGTCAGGCTAAACTTCACTCCAGACTCCAAATGTTAGATAATCTTCAAAAAGTTATTCAAAATTCAGTTGTCTTCTTCACCATCGCCCCGTTTCTTTTTCTTGCAATAAAGTTTTTTAGCATGTGGGATTAGTCGGGATTTGCTTTCGTCTAGTGGCAAGAAATATCGTAGCCACCACGAACTAACGTTAAACACAATAATTTTACTTTTGGAACATTATCTTACTTTTTTTTGACCCAAAGTGTTTTTTTCGACCGTCTGAACGTTCATTCAGGACGGTTGCGCCTGACTGTTTTCCTTTTTGTTTGTTTTTACCACCTCTGAATTGGCTCAAAACAAAATAAGCCTTTTTGATTGGCTGATGTCCGCTGTTCCTGCTCATTAACATATATATATATATATATACACACTCACCTAAAGGATTATTAGGAACACCATACTAATACTGTGTTTGACCCCCTTTCGCCTTCAGAACTGCCTTAATTCTACGTGGCATTGATTCAACAAGGTGCTGAAAGCATTCTTTAGAAATGTTGGCCCATATTGATAGGATAGCATCTTGCAGTTGATTGAGATTTGTGGGATGCACATCCAGGGCACGAAGCTCCCGTTCCACCACATCCCAAAGATGCTCTATTGGGTTGAGATCTGGTGACTGTGGGGGCCATTTTAGTACAGTGAACTCATTGTCATGTTCAAGAAACCAATTTGAAATGATTCGAGCTTTGTGACATGGTGCATTATCCTGCTGGAAGTAGCCATCAGAGGATGGGTACATGGTGGCCATAAAGGGATGGACATGGTCAGAAACAATGCTCAGGTAGGCCGTGGCATTTAAACGATGCCCAATTGGCACTAAGGGGCCTAAACTGTGCCAAAAAACATCCCCCACACCATTATACCACCACCACCAGCCTGCACGGTGGTAACAAGGCATGATGGATCCATATTCTCATTCTGTTTACGCCAAATTCTGTCTCTACCATCTGAATGTCTCAACAGAAATCGAGACTCATCAGACCAGGCAACATTTTTCCAGTCTTCAACTGTCCAATTTTGTTGAGCTCTTGCAAATTGTAGCCTCTCTTTCCTATTTGTAGTGGAGATGAGTGGTACCCGGTAGGGTCTTCTGCTGTTGTAGCCCATCCACCTCAAGGTTGTGCGTGTTGTGGCTTCACAAATGCTTTGCTGCATACCTCGGTTGTAACGAGTGGTTATTTCAGTCAAAGTTGCTCTTCTATCAGCTTGAATCAGTCGGCCCATTCTCCTCTGACCTCTAGCATCAAGGCATTTTCGCCCACAGGACTGCCACATACTGGATGTTTTTCCCTTTTCACACCATTCTTTGTAAACTCTAGAAATGGTTGTGCGTGAAAATCCTAGTAACTGAGCAGATAGTGAAATACTCAGACCGGCCCGTCTGGCATCAACAACCATGCCACGCTTAAAATTGCTTAAATCACCTTTCTTTCCCATTCTGACATTCAGTTTGGAGTTCAGGAGATTGTCTTGACCAGGACCACACCCCTAAATGCATTGAAGCAACTGCAATGTGATTGGTTGATTAGATAATTGCATTAATGAGAAATTGAACAGATGTTCCTAATAATCCTTTAGGTGAGTGTGTATATATAATTTACAAAATACATTTAAGTTGGTCCGTGTAAACATTGGAAATCTTTAGTACTTTTGTAATTTAAATAAATTTTAAAAACAGTGAACCAATCACAGATTCTTGATTTTATTGCATTTTTGAAAACATCCCAACTTTTCTGGGATTATTGGGTTGTATCTATTTACCTATGAAGATAGTTTAGTTAGTCAATCAGACTGTCTTATACTATATTCTTATTGTGATGATAAATGTCTTGTGTAAATGTCTCAACAGGATAGCCTAATTGTTGAATGGAGGAAATACTACTATTTTAGAAATTACAAATTAAAGAAAGGATATTACAACTTTCCTATGAATGAGACAAGGGGCTGCATAAAACTTTTATATTTCTGATACAATGGAAATATTTCCTTGTCACCTGCACACTTCATTCATGCCTACATATTTTTCTTTGATTTGTCATTTTAGAAGGGGCTCAAACTGCCCATATAACTCGGTACAAAACAAAACAGACAGTTGAGATGCTGAAGACGAAGATCCAAGCTCTGGAAGAAAAAGTGTCTTTGACTGAAGAGAGAAACTTTCTCAGAGAGAGACTGGAAGATGGTAAGTTCCCCCTCCCTTGCTGTGGCACAAATTGGGAATTACTGATTATTGTGCCACAAAGAAAAAAGGCTACTTTTTTTCAAACACTTTAAAAAAAATGTTGTAACTCATACTGTTCTAGTGGTCGACCGATATTGTTTTGTTTTTTATCAAGCTCATATATAGTAGCCGTCTACCAGGACACTTTCAGAGCACTTCATGCTTCCTTCATTTTCCTGCAGGATTTGCAGCTGCCCACACTGCCAAAAGAACCAAAACCTGGTTCAATGACCATGGTATTCCTGTGTAATTACTGTTTGATTTCATGTAATATTTTAATTTTCTGGGATTTTGATTTTGTGGGTTACATAAGCTGTAAGTCATAATCATCAAAATTATAATAAATAAAGGCTTGAAATATCTCACTTTGCATGTAATGAGTCTATAGGTCCTTCTCAAAAAATTAGCATATTGTGATGAAGTTCATTATTTTCCATAATGTAATGATAAATATTAAACTTTCATATATTTTAGATTCATTGCACACTAGGGCTGGACGATTTTGGCTAAAATCATAATCGCGATTGATCGAACAAGTTACCTCGATTACGATTATTGAAAGATTATTTAAAAAAAATTCTTTCTCATGTGTCACTGGCAAGGCTTATACTGTAAATATGTTCACGGTTATTTTTTTTTAATGAAAGAATGCATAATCCTATCTTTGTGATTCTAAAATAAGGAAACACACAGATAGCTTTTAATACTTATTAAATAATTGAATCAATCAAAGCATACAATGCTTGCAATAAAAACGTCTTATAAAAAAGTAATTAAGTTTTAATTTAAAAAGAAAGTTTCCTAAAAATGTAGAAAATAGTTATTTTTGTAAACAAAATAAATTATTTTAAATATTGCCATCTTAAATGTAAAATATAACTTGTATAAAACTAAAAAAACTAATCCTTTTCATATTGTGTAGCATTTGTAAATGCTTGTGTTATCGAAACCTGATTTGTGGAGTGGAGGCACTTGTTGCTGGGCGTTTGTCAGTCTCTCTCTTTTTTCGCGTGTTTCTTTGGTACAAGCGGCTCCTGTTGCTGAGTTGACTCAGTGTTTGAGTTACCTTTCACGGAAAATACACGGATAAAGTGGCCCGGGATTTGTCCCGGGTTCGTTTGACTTTGGTTCATTCACACTGCCAGTGATTTTCCGGAATCAAGAGAGTGCGTTCACACAGACACATACAACCCGCAAAGACACATGAGATGTCCTAGCGGCGTCTATAGTTTGCTTTTGAGCTGCGATTTCACTCGAGAAACCACGCTTCTGCATTTTATTTCTCTGATTCGATCATAAACTAGCGCATTACGAACCGTTTCACGCTGGCGAACGATCCCGGCTTAGCGCCATCATTTCGACACGGCATTGATTATGGCATTTGTTCACACAGGGCGCGTTCAGGGACTGAACACGGCAATGTTACTATGTTCCCAACCTGGCATCAATCCCGGGTCGTGTTTGCGTTCACACAGAAGGTGTTTGTTCTGGCAATTTCCCTGGATCAACGCATAGCGCGAAAGGGGCTCATGTTGCTTCAATGTCGGAGACTGGACGGGGCGGAGTTACGTGAAAACACACGCGGTAATATGTTTTAAGGGGAAAGTACATTAACACACAGTGGGCGGAAATATTAATAGGATTAAAAAACCGAAATAACGAACATGGTAAAATTACGTCGGTTATAGGCTCTGAATTTCGGTTTCGATTATTTTTCGATTAATCATTCAGCCCTATTGCACACCACCTGAAATATTTCAGGTCTTTTATTGTTTTAATACTGATGATTTTGGCATACAGCTCATGAAAACCCAAAATTCCTATCTCAAAAAATTAGCATATCATGAAAAGGGTCTCTTAACGAGCTATTAACCTAATCATCTGAATCAACTTATTAACTCTAAACACCTGCAAAAGATTCCTGAGGCTTTTTAAAAACTCCCAGCCTGTTTAATTACTCAAAACCGCAATCATGGGTAAGACTGCCGACCTGACTGCTGTCCAGAAGGCCATCATTGACACCCTCAAGCAAGAGGGTAAGACACAAGTCTTACCTACCTAAATGGGCTACAGGTGCCGCATTCCCCAGGTCAAGCCACTTTTGAACCAGAAACAGCGCCAGAAGCGCCTGACCTAGGCTACAGAGAAGCAGCACTGGACTGTTGCTCAGTGGTCCAAAGTACTTTTTTCGGATGAAAGCATGTCATGTCATTCGGAAATCAAGGTGCCAGAGTCTGGAGGAAGACTGGGGAGAAGGAAATGCCAAAATGCCTGAAGTCCAGTGTCAAGTACCCACAGTCAGTGATGGTCTGGGGTGCCATGTCAGCTACTGGTGTTGGTCCACTGTGTTTTATCAAGGGCAGGGTCAATGCAGCTAGCTATCAGGAGATTTTGGAGCACTTCATGCTTCCATCTGCTGAAAAGCTTTATGGAGATGAAGATTTCATTTTTCAGCACGTTCACAGTGCCAAAACCACTGGTAAATGGTTTACTGACCATGGTATTACTGTGCTCAATTGGCCTGCCATAGAGAATCTGTGGGATATTGTGAAGAGAAAGTTGAGAGACGCAAGACCCAACACTCTGGATGAGCTTAAGGCCGCTATCGAAGCCTCCTGGGCCTCCATAACACCTCAGCAGTGCCACAGGCTCATTGCCTCCATGCCACGCTGTATTGAAGCAGTCATTTCTGCAAAAGGATTCCCGACCAAGTATTGAGTGCATAACTGAACATAATTATTTGAAGGTTGACTTTTTTTGTATTGAAAACACTTCTTTTATTGGTCGGATGAAATATGCTAATTTTTTGAGATAGGAATTTTGGGTTTTCATGAGCTGTATGCCAAAATCATCAGTATTAAAACAATAAAAGACCTGAAATATTTCAGTTGGTGTGCAATGAATTTAAAATATATGAAAGTTTAATTTTTATCATTACATTATGGAAAATAATGAACTTTATCACAATATGCTAATTTTTTGAGAAGGACCTGTAATATATTAGTTTCACCTGTTAAGTTGAATTCTTGAAATAAATCAACTTTTTGATGATATTCTAATTATATGACCAGCACCTGTGTGTATATATATATATATATATATAATATATATTGCTATAGATATTATTATTATTATTAATCTTTTCTGTATTTCAAGACTCAAAGAAGATATAACTATCTGTACATCCTATTTTGTCTCTCACAGCCCTTAAACTGAAAGCTGAAATTCCCGAACAGTCCCAGAACCCTGCAGTATCCCATTTGGAGTCATCTGAAGATACAAAATCTTCAGATGACTCAAGCTCAGGTTCATCAGAGCCTTCACGAAAGAAAAAGAAGGATAAAAATAAACAAAAAAAGAAGAAATCAAAGGGAGCACGTTTTTTTTTTGCTGGTTTCACGGTATATCACGTTTTTTCACTGGACCTTTATTATGGCATATTTTGCTGTAAAGAGTACAGGGAATGTGTATTGTAAGAAAAAACAAAACAAACAAAAAAAAAGTAATTAAATCAGTTCATAAAGCTACCAATTTAGTTTAAAATGTAATCAAAAAATGTTTGTTAAATGTTATTATTTAAATTAATAAGTGTGATTTACTGTGTGTAATTTCAGGGAAGACCTTTTGAGTTTGTGTTTTAATAAACTGTATTATTATTATTATCACTATTTATCGGAGTACACTACTGTACAATAGTAATAGCCTCTATTTTTATTTCAAGATATACCAAACTTTTATTTTGACAGGGTGCCATGATTTTTTTTTTTTATAGTTCCTGTCTATGATAGACAAATGTGGATAGTTTTATTCAATTAAACGGTGAAATGTTCATGGAGTGGCTCTAAGATCAGCTCTGCAGATGAAGTTCATGTGTCCATGTATAGAGAGACCACAGACGTTGAAAACACCACCACTATTCACAGCCACTAGTCCGAATCGTTATCTGATTCATTCTAGAGCCCGACTTTTGATTTATTCATCCAAAACTTGCCAAATTCTGTAATGTTCCATTTGTGGAACAGTAAGTTCCATTTGTGACTGCATTCCGTGATTCCACCCATGTTTTCTGCATCACTGAAATCATATGGCTTAACTTGGTATGTTCAGTATTAAAGAGAGTTTGTTTTGTGAGTTAGTTACTGTTGTGTTTAAGTTGCTACTATTAGTGTAAGAAGGGTATGCAGTTAATAGAGATCCGCCCTCGACACTCTCTACATACCGCTCTTCATGGCCATTGAATAGATCATGCAGCAGTTTCAGTAGTTTTTGAAAAATACATATTGGTCTCGAAATTGAAACTGGTTTACTGTCAGCACTACTGTTTATATATTTAATAAATGCACCTTACTTCTTTTTAAGTCTCTTCATCATTGTGTAACTCTTTTAAAATTGGTTATAATTAGTGCTGTCAATCGCTAAAAAAAAAAACGAATCGCAAATGTTTTTCTGTAATTAAGCGCGATTAAAAACATCTGCTTTTTTAATATTTTAATATTGTAATAATTTCAGTTACTCTCCAAATTAATGTAAAAACAACTATAATATGATATATTTGAAATACTTGTTGTAATGGCATCTTTTTGTGAAGCCCAGTATCACTGATATTTAAAACTACTACTGATGTCTCTGAAATTGTTTTTTTTTTAAACATTAATGATAGACATTCAGCATTACAGTATAATTAGAAGCTATATACATTTCAAGTGAACTTAAAACAATCTTCACATAAACCTATTATAATTAATGTAAACTAAAAAAAGAATCGCCTGCGTTAACGCACTAATTTTGACAGCACTAGTTATAATAGATCAGCTTTAATTAAAGCTACATGATAGAATAGTTTGGGTTAGATTGATTAATCCAGTGCTATGGCCTTAAAAGTACCTTATTTTCATATATTTGTGTGAGTTGTGGCAGCATGCTTTGTCTATGGAATGATTTCTCCTCATTTGCTTTTCTGTTCTTTCATGCATTTATTCCAGTACGAACTCCTGAGGAGTCTATTCTGCGATACCACAAGGTCCTCCGACTTGTCAAAAGTGGCTCAACAAAGACCGATGCCTATAACAGCGTGGGGGTGGACCGAAACACAATTGTGAACAAAGCGCCAATTGCAGAGCTGGCTGCAGTTAGCCCTGACATCTTCAAGATCCTGAGGGCTGGTTTCAAAAAAGGAGTCAGTCTGCAAAGATTTGCGGTCTAATGTTTGGCATAGTGTATTTTAGAGCCAAATGCAAGTCTCATTTGTGCTATGAAACAGACCAATGTCCTGTTGGACATTCTGAAAAAGTAGTTCAATTAGAGCGTAAGTACATTTTAAGCAGCATTGTTACTTAACTGCTTTTGTTCTAATTAATCATTAGCTAATGGTTTGCAAATATATAATTATGTTGTTACTTTACTTGTTGAGGCACATCATTATTAACTAGTCATTTAGTAATTGTAGTAATTTACACCTGAATTTGCACTATTAATGAAGTAATTAATAATGTATTAATGCATATTAGTGTACCTGTATTATCTGGAAGTTGAAATACAAGGCTTTGGCTCATTCTGGTAATTACCAGAATCTAAAATTCTGGTAATCTTTTTTGCAAAAGAAACACAAAAAACGTATTATACAGTTAATGTGACTGATACTGAATATGTAATGCAAATGTAAAAATATAATGGAAATGCAATCACATTGTTGAATGATTATAAACATGGTATTTTGCCTGTTAATGCCTGTAATGTGCAGTGCAGAAAATTATATGAAAACAATAAGGTCTAAATGTAACTGGCCAGTAAAACTGGCCCCAGCTTTGTCTAGAACAACCACTGGACGTATGGATCTTAATTACACTGTGTTGCCAGGACCCGCCCTGCTCTGCTTCTGATAGGCTTGTAACGTTAGTCAGAGCTGCGTTCCTCTCATATGATTGGTAGGTGAAATCAATTGACACGAAAATATTAAACCGCATGCAAGTTCCCAAAAGAAAATTTCTTTTTTTTCCTCACGGCCACACGACTGAGATCCGGCACGGTGCCAGAATACTTTAAGCCCTGCGATATTAATACAGCTGCATACAGAGTTATTTTTTCTTTGCGTGTCGCGCCACCCCTGTGGCTCTTTGGCGCTCCCCAGGGGAGGCGTGCCTCACCTATTGAAAACCGCTGCGTTACACCATGGCTGAACATATGAATCAACTGCTTCCCTATTTCCCTCTTCCACCCACCTAAGAGCTTCACTTCGAACCTCTAGTAGTAGTTGGTTCCTCCCTTACTAATCGCTTTAATTCACACTTCAGCATCACATCTCGAAGATGTTCAACAAACTGATCACGGAGCACTCTATCAGAATCCTGCATGGGTTGCTATTAAGAATCAAGTCCATCAAAGACATTAAAGCATGGGAAAATTCAGTAAAAGATTCACCTTCTTTTTGTATGAAACCATTACCTGTCATGAAACGGAAGGACACAAACAGGTAAAGTAGCAGTGGTCTTTATTGAAAGCACTCAGGGACAGTTGCGGCAGTAGTGGATGATGGTGGAGAGTAGAAACAGAGAACGTGGATGGTTTGGTAATGAAGTGTCTCTTATCTGATGAAGAATGAAGATGACGGGAAGGCCGAAGAGAGCAGACAGGTTGGAGACTGGATGACTGGGATCGCTGAACGGGATAGCAGCAAGCAGGTAGGATTCGTCAGGTAAGTAGCAAGTTCAGGTTGAGAGAGTCAGGAAGTCGATGGAGTGTCGACGAGACCAGACAACTGAGTGAGTGAACTGGTGTGGTTTTTAAGGTGTGAGTGAAGTGAGTGCTGATTGCTGACAGGTGAAGATGACAGGTGCTGGTGATTAGTATTCTGGTGAGGCTGAACGAGTGGGCGGAGTGTAGAGGTCTGGCGCTGATGCTGGTGTATCCGTGACATTACCATTCTTTTATGGCATAGGTTTCCCCTATGCAATTATGGTCCAACATCTGACAAAATAATAAATAAACCAAAGAAAATTAAATCTTAAGTAAACGGTAACCGTGCATCCCTGTAGGGGAAAACACAGTTAATTACAACAAAGAATTATTTACAATATACTGTATATAAAAAAACACATCAATAAAATAAAACACTCAAGATAAATGATTCACCTAATAGAAAAACATACAAACAGCTCAAGGCATGGGTGTTGGCTGAGATCTGGCGCTGATCTGTCTCCTTGTCAATGGTCCTTTTAAACTGGCGGTCCGTGGATTGGTTAAACGTCAGTTCTGATATGTAACGTCATGACATCACATACCTGATGAGCAGCCAATGATCACGACCTAGGAATAGCAAATAGAAACAAAATCACAAAAGAAAAAGAGCAAAATACACAAACACACGTGGAACGTAACAGACATTATGGACGTTGCTGTACAATCTGAAAACCAAACCTCCGAGATAGGTCTAACTGCAGAACCGCAGAACCATACGTCATAGCAGTGTGAGGACGACAGCACCAGCCTAACAGTCTGATGCCGGAAGTGGGCGCGGCAAGGCATTGCGCTACTTCCGTGTTTTGGAGTGTTTTAAAGTTTAAAACAACGTTATTATAAAGACTTTTTTTTTAACTATTTAATTGAAAAGATTATATATATATATATATATATATATATATAATAGTATAAAAGATAAGAATTATGTTTTTTCCTATTAACAAAAGACAATATACTACTATTAACAAATGTTAATAGTTTTTTAAAAGTTAAAATTATACTTTATCCATTTGTTTTGTTGAATTACATACAGTGCTGGTGGCTGATGGGGTCCCAGTAGTCGCTGTCATGTTACATACAGTGCTGGTGGCTGATGGGGTCCCAGTAGTCGATGTCATGTTACATACAGTGCTGGTAGCTGATGAGGTCCCAGCAGTGGCGGCGCCAGGGCGGGTCTTGGGGGGTCTCAAGACCCTCCCAAAAAACACTTTGACCCCCCATTTGACCCCCCACCCCCTTCCTAATTAAATAATATATATATCCGGGATAAAGATTTTAAAATGTTTCTCTTCAAACTACACAGAACAATAATAATTAATAATTTATTCAACATATAAAAAAATATAAACATAAGAATCACTGCGACGCCCCAATGAACGTCACTGCGCATTGCGTCATTGCGTTCAAGGTGCTGCCGCAAGCCCACAAGAGCTGCTACACAACAGCTATAGCTTGAAGCTAAAAATGGATCGCTTTGTCATACCTAAAAAAAAAGTGAGAGCAGACGGAAATAACAATAGGAATGAAAATATACCAGTTGCAGTGGAGGGCGAGCCCTGCTTGATCCTAGAAACAGAGTACACCGAGGAATTGGAGGATGAGGAGGTGCGACCGGATCAACTCGCAGTCCCCAAGGCGGAGGAGACAGGTGAGCAGATGGATTTCTTTTGCGCCTCATCGAGTGCTACAGCGGGCACGGATGGTGGGAATCCTGACGGTGGAGTGGATTTAACGGGGGATTTAAGCCATGACCCAGCCGAGAAACCAAGACAGCCTCAACTTAAAACATACCCGCGTCGTTCTTTTGGATCGCAGGGGCAGCTAGCATCCAGGAATTTTAGTTGCTCGTGGTTCAAACAGTACCAGTGGCTTGAATATTCTGTGTCAAAAGACGCGGCTTTTTCTTTTGCCTGTCGTCTAACGTTTTCACAGTGTGCATGGATCTGGTGGTCACTCAGAAAAGTGCTTCACCCAGGAAGGGTTTAAAAACTGGAGAAAAGGAGGAGAGAAACTGGCGCAACATAACGCCAGCGCTTCTCACAAAGTGGCAATGGAAGGGTGGTGTGAATTTAAGGAGAGAGAGAAAAACGGATCAAGGATTTTGACGCACCTCCATGACGATGGACATAATAAAATTGTTAAAGAAAATAGGATCTACATGCTAGCAGTTGTTGAGTCACTGCGCTTTACAGCTTGTCAAACCATTAGTTAGAGAGGCCACCGAGAGAATGAACAGTCCACCAACAGAGGTAATTTCCTTGAAATGTTACATCTGCTGGGGAAGTTTGATAGCACTGTATCCAAAAAATTATCTAGTGGGCCAGGTAATGCAAAATAAGTCCATCATGACATTCAGAACAATTAATTGATATAATGGCCTGCATTTTGAGAGAACAGGTTAGTAACGAAGTTAAACTAGGAGAGCACTTTACTTTAATGGTGGATGAAACAAAAGATGTGAGCATAAACGTGCAGATATCTATTGTTCCCTTTCGTTGTCACTCCGAGTTCCGTCGGATGACGACGAATGTTCGCGCAGTCTCCTCCCCGCTTCAGGGGAGTCCGTTCCACTATGGTCACTGGCAATTCCCCTATCATGAGAGCGGAGGTTGCTACCCTCCTGGCGAAGGGTGCGATCGAGACTGTCCCTCCAGCCGAAATGAGGTCCGGCTTCTACAGCCCGTACTTCATTGTCCCGAAGAAAACCAGTGGGTTACGGCCAATCCTGGACCTGCGGGTTCTGAACCGCTCCCTTCACAGGCTGCCGTTCAAGATGCTCACGACCAAACGCATTTTCGAATGTGTGCGGCCCCAGGATTTGTTTGCAGCAATCGACCTGAAGGACGCTTATTTTCATGTCTCCATTCTCCCTCGACACAGACCGTTCCTACGGTTTGCTTTCGAGGGGCAGGCATATCAGTACGCGGTTCTCACATTTGGGCTAGCCCTGTCTCCTTGCGTCTTCACGAAGGTCGTCGAGGCAGACCTTGTTCCCCTACGGGAACACGGGGTTCGCATCCTGAACTATATCGACCACTGGCTGATCCTAGCTCACTCTCGAGACCAGGTTTGCAAACACAGGGACCTAGTGCCCCGGCACCTAGCCCGTCCGGGCATTCGGGTCAACTGGGAAAAGAGCAAACTTTGCCCCGTGCAGAGGATCTCTTTTTCTCAGTATGGAAATCGACTCGGTTGCCATGTAAAAGACGCAGCTTACGAGCGAGCGCACGCAGTCACTGCTGACTTGCCTGAGACAGTTCGAGGGCAAGAGTGCGGTTCCACTGAAACCTTTTCAGAGGCTCCTGGGGCATATGGCATCTGCAGCTGCGGCAACGCCGCTCGGATTGCTTCATATGAGACCGCTTCAGCTTTGGCTTCACGACTGAGTCCCGAGGTGGGCATGGCAACACGGCACCCTCCGAGTACCAGTTAATCCGACCTGCCGTCAGACCTTCACCCTGTGGTCGAACCTCAGTTTTCTACAGGCTGGAGTGCCTCTGGAACGAGCTTCTCGGCATGTTGTCATAAAGACAGATGCCTCCAACACGGGCTGGGGCACCATGTGCAATGGACTGGGGCGCCATTTGCCATGGACAACACGTACTAGTCCGTTCAGACATTACCGCCACTGTAGCGTACATCAACCATCAAGGTGGTCTACGCTCTCGCCGTATGTCGCAACTCGCCCGCCACCTCCTCATATGGAGCCAGAAGCATCTGAGGTCGCTTCATTCCATTTATATCCCCGGAGCCCTGAACTGTGCAACTGACGAGCTCTCAGGGCTTCAGTCCCTCCCAGGAGATTGGTTCAGCTGATTTAAAACCAGTTCGGGGACGCACAGATAGATCTGTTTGCCTCTCACGACTCGACCCATTGCGCCCTATATTATTCCCTGACCGAGGGCACGCTCTGCACGGATGCACTGGCGCACAGCTGGCCGCGGGCCCGCAAATATGCGTTTCCCCCAGTGAGCCTTCTTGCGCAGACCCTGCGCAAGGTCAGGGAGGACGAGGAGCAGGTCTTTCTGGTCGCGCCGTACTGGCCCACCCGGACCTGGTTCTCCGAACTCGTACTCCTCGCGACAGCACCTCCTTGGCCGATTCCCCTGAGGAAGGACCTCCTTTCTCAGGGACGGGGCACCCTGTGGCACCCTCATCTCCATGTGTGGCTCCTGGACGGGAGCCACACATGGAGCTCCCGTCCGGGTCCCTCCGGGTCATATGTGTATTCTCTAAGTCCCCCCCCCCTGGGTTGGCAATAATTGCATATTTCCTCTAAGCTATGGGATATGCTCCCCAGTGTACCTTGGTATTCCTGTGCTAAATAGGAGTCCTTCGTCCATGCCAGTCTCACGACAGGGATCTCAGATTTACGCAGGGCACTGGAAGACAGCCGAGAAGGTGGCGTGATTAGACTGGTAACCCCATTCGTCGTCATCTGACGGAACTCGGAGTGACAACGAAAGGGAACGTCTCGGTTACGTATGTAACCCTCGTTCCCTGAGTAGGGAACGGAGACGTTCCGTCTGCCTGCCACTTTGCGCTGTACCGCGGGGATCGCCTGATCTCAGTCCTGGCTCCTCAGCGAAGAAACATATCTGCATGTTGCCGGCGTCCTCCTTTTATACCCACGAGGTGGGGCGGAGATACGCTATGCAAATTCCACAGACCCATGGCATTTCTTTGCCATTGGCTCATTTTGTAATACTCAAACTTGATAGGCTTTCTAAGCGAAACCCCATTCGTCGTCATCCGACGGAACGTCTCTGTTCCCTACTCAGGGAACGAGGGTTACATACGTAGACGTTCTGCGCTACATACACAATGATGACATTCATGAAGAGTTTCTTGATTTTGTTCAAGACTGATGGTCTTTACTTGTGACAGTGAAAGGGGTATTGGCTAAATTTAATATAGACAAAAATGCATGCGTTGGACAATGTTGCGACGGGGCATCTGTAATGTCTGGCTGCAACAACGGTGTTCAGGAAAAATTTCGCAGAGAAGTCCCACATGCAGTGTACATCCACTGCCATGCACACAGATTAAACCTGGTTTTAGTTGACTGTGTCCATAATGTTAAACCAGTTGCTGACTGCTTTACCACTTTTTTTCTGGTACAGTAACTCACAAAGTGTTCATGGAGAAACAAACAGAACTTGAGCCCACTAAAAGAGCTGTGGAATTAAAACGTCTGTCAAATACCAGATGGGCATGTCAGTACTATAGTCTTTGGGCAATAAAACAAACCCTCCCTAGCATCTTAGCCACACTTGAGGAAGTCAGCAATCAAACAAATAGCCATAGAGCTATTGAGGCTAGATCACTAAATGGCTTGATTGATGCACATGTTTGTTTTGCAAATCTACATGCTGGAGAACATATTTGGGCTCACAAAAACTTTATCTGACCAACTACAGGCAACAGATTTAGATTTGGCATCCGCCATTGATCTGGTCTTTGCACTGGTTGACACACTCAAAGAAGAACGCAATGGTGAAACTTGGACCAACTGTGGTAGGGCGCAAGCGACATGTGTGAGAGAGTGGGCATTGACATGTAGCGCCAACAGGCAAAAAGAAAAATAATACAGCCCTCCCACCTGCAGCAGTTTCATGTCAGCAATAGCCACACAAGAAAAAAGATACTGCAAACACCAGAAGACTACAAAATCCACTGTTTTTTCCCAGTACTTCACCGTTAAATCAGTGAATTGAATAGGCGCTTCTCTGCTGACAGTTGCCATGTTATGAAAGGAGTTGCAGCTATTAATCCCAAACACAAGAGCTTCCTGCACCAAGATGCCCTTCAACCCATGGCTAGGCACTATGGCATATTAGAAGACAACCTTTCAGCAGAACTACATCAACTGAAACGCCTCATTGACAGAAAAAAACAAAATGGGGTCTCTCTCAACAGCACCCATGACTTGCTGATTCTATTGAGGCCATACAAGGAGGCTTTCATTGATTTATACAAACTTGTGTGCATTTCCATGACACTGCCTGTATCAACAGCTGCTTGTGAGAGGAGCTTTTCCTGGTTACGGCATTTAAAAACCTACCTCAGAAACAAAAGTGGCGATGTCCGAACCAGCAATCTTGCTGTGTTGGCAATCAGTTCAAGAAGAACAAAATAGATGGATGTAGATGTTGTTATTGATCGCTTTGCAGCCAATCATAACAACAGGCGAATTGTTCTCTTTTAAGTGGTCAGTACACTCCTTACATTATATTTTAAAAGGTTTAAATTGTACTGTATTTAATGTGCTATAAACACAATTTTTGCAGTACCAGGCAGTAGACATTCCTAACTGTTTAATTGGCCATCTGTATGGCCCTGTAGGTAAGTCTGAATAATTTAAAATCTATGAAAACATTGTCATTCCCTTTTAAATGTATAAAATAAAAACTTTTTTTTAATTAAAATATATATTTTAACAGAGGGAAAGAAGCATGACTCTGGAATGCTGGCAGAATCTGGGCTGCAACATCATGCCATGTCTGTAGATGGTCATCCAATGTGTGTGTATGGATACCCAGCATACCCACTGCTTGTGCATCTGCATGCCCCATTTCGACATGTTCATCTCACCCCACAAATGATGGAATACAATAAACGAATCATGAGTTAAAAAATTAAAAATTGGTTTGAGTAGTCTTGGAAAATGGTATGTTGTATCTGCTTTGTTAAGAAATGCACTAACTTGTCTGTACGGTAATCAGACATGGCAGGTTTTTTTTAACTTGGATCCTCCACATATTCGTGACTATTTTTCATGAGGTAACACATGCACATCTACACTGTGCTATGTAGGCCTATGTATAAATAAATAAATATATTAAAAATAAAAATAAATAAATATAACATAGTATACAAACACACAATGTATATATATATAAACTGTAACACCAGCAGATGGTCCGGACGGCTATTTGATTCAATTACTGACAATCTAATATACAAACATAGCTCCACTGTTCTCTGATCGGGACACCAGCAAATGGGTGGCTGCCATTTGATTAAATTATTAATGAATTCACAAAGCAGTGTCCGGTTTTACCGACATGTGACCAAAAGGCGCCGCTCTAACTAGAGATCCCGTGTGTAAACTCCCCAGGGATCCCCTCCTGAAGATTGCCCCTCACAAACAAGACATTGTGTAGCCAGATAGTCAACCACTATTCTGGTGTTAAACTTATCAAATTCACAGAATACGCACACACGGAACAATCCCCCGCATGGGGATGAGCAAAAGTTGAGCAAAAGTTCACCACCCGCCAACCACGGGATGAACTTATACACACACGCGCATGCATTAACACGCAACCAGCAGCCATGGCACTTTTCAGAGAAAAAGTGCCTGTAAATATTTTTAAATGTATTCCTTTTGTGCGTCGATGTCTTCACATGTCACACGGGAACTACTGACAATTTTATTGTGTGTTAATCAAACTTTGAAATGCTTGTAATTCTGCATATGAATGTCACTTTGGTTTTCTTCTACTTTCTTATTTCATGTTTGGTAGCCTCATGATCGTCGTGCTTTGACTGAACTAGTCATACATGGAAAATTACAGTAAAATGTATTATTCTATGTGTACAGCCTGTCCAGTTAGAAATGACTAAATGTTATACCATCATAAACTATGCAAATAAGTTCTCCTGACAAAACAAAGAAGAACTTCTCCCGTTCAAAATGCTCCAAGATGATTTGCCCTCCCCGCAAAAAGGGGCGGGGATGGGATTCCCTCAAAAGAGGAACTCGCCCGTTTCTCTTCTCTCTTCTCTTCGGTCAAAATTCGGGAAACACCAGATTCGGACAGGCTTCGGCCACCGTCTCGGACGCGCACCTCCGCGTCACTCCCGACCCTTCTTTTCTTTTCTTTACTAAGTGTTATTTTCATATTCGCCTCTCCCTCTACGAGGGAGATGAACTCGGAATAATTTCTTTGGTAACTTCACGCCGTTGAACCTTTAAAGTTTAAACTTCCCGCAGGTCTGCTTGCCCGGAAAAGACACAAAAGAACATGTCCGCTCCGAAAAAGGACCCACGCACACGACTGCGTTCCTCAGCAACACAACGAGAACCATATGCAAGTATTGGTTATGACCTGACGTGATTTCTTGTTGTCTCTCTTAAGGTTACATTGTCTGTGATTTTTGCCATGCTGAGAGATCATCTCGATGATCTCTCTCTCTCTCTTCCTGACCTTTAGTTCATTTCTCTCTCTCTCTCTCTATTTCTCTCTCTCTCGTTTTCTCTCCCTCTCTCATCCTATTGTAAATTCGTGTTTGTAATGTTTTCCGTTCTGTCTGTTCCGGTTGTATATACATATATATTATGTGTGAATTGTAGTTCGATGTATTATTAGTCCAATTATTAAAACCATTATATTCTTGATTGCTTCTGTCTAAAATGCTCATTTTTACAAAGTCAATGAGATGTTGATCCTAACTACAAAAGCTTTTATTATTGACTATGTTGAGTAGTCTAATTTTATAAACACAGGAAAATTAATGTTCACGGCCAGAAAATTGATATTTCTTGGAGTTTATAAGAAGGGATAACTTTGTTGCAAAGTTGATAAGTTAATTTTAAGGCTGTTTGCTGGACAAACAGTTAGATAGCTAAATTAATTCCATTAAAGGTTATCTCATATAATCGATCTGGAAGTGGACCATTGATATATGAATGAGGAATTATAATTCGTTGTGATTGATCATTCATATGTACAATCGATCTATTTTCAACTTCGGTAATTTAACTGTAATATGCAATTATTAAAATTCCCTAATATATAATTTAAGCTAATTTAATGTAAGACTCATTGTACCTACAGTTTGGTGGAGAATGCAGGCATTTCAAACTTTGTTTTATGAGCAAATTCAGTTTCAATCTATGAGTATATTGTGTATTAATTTTTTTTATGCGCGCTCCAGTGAAATTCGCGCAACGCGAACCCACTGAAGAACTGATCGGCACGAAGCCAATCTCAGTTAAGCAAATCGACTCTGTGAAATATGTCTAACATGTGAACACTGTTAATTGCTAAATTAAACTGCAGTTCATAATATTATACCTGTCCCTGTAAAGACGAAGCAAACTCTTTGCAGCTGGTACATGTTAATATTATTTAAACGCCTAACTAAGACGAGAATCTCTTTATCAGAACAAGACGTAAATCTGATCGAGAGTGAGTTTCCTCTCTTCAGTGGTAAAAGGCCTTACATAATGTCGTTATTGAATTCGTGGTTAACCCAGTGATATTCAACAAAAAAGGTAAACTCCTGGTCAAAATTGGTTTAGCTACCCAATTAAAGATCTGATACATTTAAATGTAAATCAAATACATAAAAATGTTTATGTGAGTAACAACAGACGGAAATTCCTGCTGTTTCACATCTGCGTGTTTTCACAGCGAAAAAAATCCTGTTTCACACTCTTCCACAGAGATCCACAGAGATCTGCTTGTTTATGTGTGATTTATTGCAGGAAATCAGCGCACGACACGAGCTGAAAGCTCTTAGTTTGAATCACATTAAAGTCGGTTGTAATTCCGCGTGCTAAACACCAGAGGGCGTCCTTTAAGTGTTTAGAAGTCTCAAATTACGCCCCGCCTTCTGACTTCAGCCTGCATGAGCGCAATTACGCCATCTCCTGGCCATTTCAGATAATGCTCTCTTTACTGCTGAATTCATTTCCCTGTGAATTAGCCTGTCTAAATTCTCAATAATTATTTGCATTTACAGCTTTGCTCGTGCAAATATTATTTTGTGTTAGACAAATTTTTCTGCTTTTGACTGGTACATTTACTTTGAGTTTGGTTCAAAAACAAGATTTGAATTAAAACTTAAACTAAATCCCAGAGAGAGCCCACTTGGAAGTCCCCCACCTAGTGGCCGCCACCTTCTAAGTCCGCTCACTCAACTCTCCTTGTCTCTCTGCCCAATTCTGTTTGAATTGCCTATTTCTACTTTTCTCTTTTGACCACTTTATAGTTATTGATGATACTTTACTGTTATCGTTAATTATTATAACATTTTATCCTGATTTCTCAATCTCCTTTCACGCTCATTTTAATTTGGTTTTAAACCAGTGTAAATTTACGTTGTGTTTGCCTGTGAGCCACTAATATCCATGCGGAGGAAACAGCACCACCCTGTGGCCTTCCTCACTAAGTCGGTAACACGCTTTTCCTCCTTTCATTCTGTTTTGAATTGTGCATCTATCTCATCTTCCCCTTTTGATTATTTTATAGTTATTAATGATACTTTACGGGGTTTTTAGCGATTATAAGATATCATTCTGATTTCCCTTTTAATTCTTTCCTGCTTGTTTTAAATTTTAAATTCAAAAAAAGTTTTGAATTTGGAATTTGAATCAAGTGTTCTGTTTACCCAGGCAAAGCACGGAGAAGGAATACGCCCCCTTGTGGTGAAAACCCACTACTGCGGCCTGCTTCTTCTACCGTGTTTCAATCCTGTCTCTTCATATTTTGATTTTGATTATTTTTCTTCTCTTTTGGGTTAGGTTATTTTGATAACTACCAACATTATCATAATTCCCTCATTTTATTATTATTTAGTAAAACCTTCGACTCTTATTGCTACATAAATAATTACTCAATTTGGTTTAAACAAAGCCTTAATTCACTTTAAGCTTCCCTTGTTCATCCTTTTGTGTATCTATGTATTCCCTTGGTGATTTGAAGTCATCTCTGGTGGTGTTCCGGCCAGCAGGGTTGTCCGACCAGCGTTACCAACACTGGCTGTGCGTGAATCTCGGTTTCTTTTATCTCTATCCGTCGTTGCGGCCCGCAGTGCTGACATCAGCAATTTGGCACTCCAAAGGCAGTCAACCAGTCCAGCCGACACAAAAAGGCAATTTCTAGGACCAGTACCTAAACCGGGGCCTAAAAAGAGGCCGCTCCTCTAGGACGGTTCTGGGGAACAGCCCAATTTTGTAGTCTTGTCTGGCAGTTGACATCTTGGCGTTGCCGAGTTGTGTTTAAAGTCACAAAGGCTGTTTGGGAGGGCGCAACGCGACACAGAGTAACGGAGGGCCGAGGACACCGCTGTTGAGTGTTTGAGAAGCGCCAGGGAGGTTGGCCATGCCACTGGTTCTCACCGGAGTGGACTCAATCCACCGCAGGTGAACTAAATTTAATAAAAGCCCACGGCTCAAGAGATCACCAGCCAGCTCCCAAGAACACCTGTCAGCAGCGAAGGGAGACCCTTCCAGAGAACCCATGCCACCAAACCCTGCATGGCTCCCCGAGAACTTGACAAGCTAGCCCGAAACATCCCTACGTTCAATCCAGACCCTTCAGGAGGTGATGACATTCACTCTTATCTACAGGACATTGACTTTCACTTGCAAACTGTCGCCAACTTGACAGCTTGGGACAATTTGTATCTGTTAAGAATCACGTCCAGCGGTGATGTGCGCAGTTTTCTAGACCGTCAACCAGAGACTGTCAAAGCAGATTACCAACAGCTAAGACAAGCTTTGATTCATGAATTTGCTGATCCAGTATCAGACGAAGGGTTTATCAACGCTATGAACCTCAAACAGGGCCGACTTGAAAACCCACAGGCCTACTACAGTCGTCTACGGAAAGCCTTTTTCGGATCACGCAACGAACCAGGTATGGAACAGGATGTCAACTTTAAAAACCTGTTCCTCCGGAATCTGCATCCCAGTTTGAGTTCCCATTTGGGAATTTTGGCTTGTCCACGTAGCATGTCTACCCAACAGTTACAAGACTTAAACCGTAACAAAAGCAAAAGACTATTTCTGAAAAGACTGAGAAAAACCCCACAATTGACTCTGTCTCTGAGCACTGCTGGGAGTTGACCCTAGAGGGCGTCCAACAACACCACAGTCACAGTTTTCAACAGCATCAAATTCAGACATGTGGAATTCTTTTACTTGCTCCATTCTCATGTCCATTGCAATTTTAATTCCAGTTGTCACATGAAACCGAGTTTCATTGACCAGGTCTGAACTATTGCTGTTGTTTCAGTGCAGTGTGTGGCACCTAAAAGCTGCTCTTGCAGTTGAGCCTTCACAGTCTGCTGTGTCATGAGCATTAGAGGTCCCAGTTCTGCTTGAGAAATTTTCTGGATTAACCAGTTTTTCTCACTCATATTTTTATAAGATCAAATGGGTCGATGCCCATGGCTTTACTTCAAGGTGCTCTCTTTACAGTCAGATCTGTGGGCAGAAATTAGTTCACCTGTTTCGGTGTTGCCTGCTAAGCATTTGCTTCTTTTTTTTTGCTGACGTCAGCAAATCTCATTATTTACATAAACCCCTCCTCCGAGAATACTTAATAAGCGGGGCAAGTCCATTTTATATTGCTGTTTTGGAGATGAGTTGTCGCAATGCCGTCGAAACGCTGCTGTTATTTTCATCCGGATTGCAGGTCCACTTTGTTCAAGCTTCCTAGGGTCGCGGGAGTTAGGGATCAATTGTTAAAATTTATTTCAAAATATTTTAATTATATTTTAAAATATAAAATAATCCCATAATTATTTCTGTGTTGGCATGCTAAACATGGTTCTGTGTTTGATTTGGCAGCCGATGTTTAGTGTTCGTTTTGGGTTAATAGTTCTGTTGACAGATATTTGTCTACAATCGTTCTAAAAATACAAAAGTAACGTTGGCATACAGTCAGAAACGATCAATAGATCCGCAGTCTTTACTAAAAAAAATCCCTTTGAGGACTGTAGTATAATTTGTTAGAACGATTACCAGTATATGAAATTCTTGTTTATGAAGCTTATTTTTTTGTAATTCTATATAACTTCTAAATAACAGCGTATATAAAAAGTAATGAGAGAACAACAAAAAACAAACCTTTCTGAAACATCGTTTAACAGCCGTTCTTGAACAGGTTCTGCTCGATCATCTTCACTAACGTTTCATTGTTTATAAGGCCAGTGACACACTGGCTGCGTGGAGTGTCCGTTTTTATTTCGGCTCCTATGTTAACAGGTTAGAGCTTGCAGACTGCCTGCGTGACACGCGCGTCTCAGGCGGAAAACGCGTGCATGCTAGAAATAGAACCGACGCCTATTTTTCACGCGACACGGAACCGAGTTGGAAGCGTTTCAAGGCAAAATAGAATAGAAAAAGATGTTATATGTTATTTTGTACACGAGTATATATTAATAAATTACATTTTGATGGTTGAAAGTATAGGGTTTGTCATATTTAGATATAAGTATAATTTAAAAATAAATAAATAAATTATTATCAATTTTCAAATATAGCACCTGTCAATACAGAACGAAATATTCTGTAGTCTATTTTGCTGTCAATACTGCTGACAGTGTCTTTATCAGTAGGCTTTATATTTATGCTTGAAGAAGGCTATATAGGGCTTCCACAACTCTCTCCCAAATGTCGAACAAGGGTGATCCGTGTAGCAGCGCCGCGTCAGACACGTTTCTGGTGTGCAAAGACACAGAAAACGCGACGCAGCCGGCACTCAGCTGACACACAACAGAAAAGCCACGCTCATGCCATGCAGCCAGTGTGTCAACGGCCTAATACACCAAAGCACAAACTAGGCTACCGGTTAAGGTACGGGTGTGACGTTTCCGGAGAATGTGCACTAGACAGTTAGCGAATCACAACACACTGGGCCAGCTAACCAATCTGAGCCCATTGTGTAGTTTTGAGGGACTGGCTTCATAGAACCAGGAAACCATCAGACCGCTTTTACAAGGAGGGGCAGAGAATAAAGGTAAAATATATGAAAAATAATGCAATTTTTAAAAATGGAACAGGAACACATGTTACAGTGCACCCCACAAACACAATCAAGCCTTCGAAAAAATGCGTTTTACCACCCCTTTAAAGAAATCAATTTGTAAGGACTACAGCAAACGGCCGGTAGGGACAACACAACAATCCTCCAGGATTGCTGACGTCAGTAACCCCAATATTTACATAAACCCCTCCTCCGAGAATACTAAATAAGGGCGAGGCCATTTTTGCTTTGGAGAAGAGTTGATGTGGTGTAACGTTAGTAGGCTGTTGGTGCCGCAATCCCGTCGAAACGCAGTTATTTTTATCCGGATCGCAGGTCCACTTTGGTCAGCCTTCCTAGGGTCGGGGGAGTTAGGGATCAATGGTTAAAATTTATTTTTAACAAGGTCCCTCATAACTATTACCCAAGTCTCGCTCTCTGTGCTGCACACGGAGGAAAGCTTCCACAATCTTCGCGAGTTCAATGCAGGATTCGCACAACGGTTTGTCCTGAAAGATGGAGCAGTTCCAACTTTAAGAACAGAAGCTGTTGTTTACGGGCCACGACCTGTAAGTATAATTTATTTTCCGTCGATGTGTTTTTTCCTGCAATAGTTCGTATTGTTAATTGTACGTTGCAGCAAGGAAGTAAACAAATGACAACGCTGTTTGGCTCTGCAAACCAGCTTGTTAAATGCTGATTCAAACCTAATGTTACAAACTTTTTTAAATCTCAACAGCGAACATGGAATTAGTGTTAATTATTCTTTGATTAGAGCTTTTATGTATTGTGTGGCGAACAGGAATGTTGAGGGACGTGAGAGAACGGCGCGAGGCCGGTGGTGCGATTGCTAATGAGCAACACCTGTGAAGCACACCGGTCTCGCATCTCTCACGGAGGAGCGGGAGCATAAAGGAGGAGCGACGACGTTGATGATCGAGAGAGGAACAGGCCTGTATTTTAGTTGAGTTTTGGTTTTTGTATTTGTGTTTTATTTTAGCCAGCAGTTGTCCGCGAGGGGCTGCTGGCCGTTATGTTTATTTTGGGGAAGCCAGCAGTCGTCCACGAGGGGTTGCTGGGGGTATTTTAGTTTGTTTATTTTAAATAAAGATTATTTTGATTGTTCGCCGGTTCCCGCCTCGTTCTTCCCTGAAAATTGCTACATATTGTTTATCTACATGCTTGTTTATCTACAGGCATGCTAAACATGGTTCTGTGTTTGATTTGGCTAACTACTGTAGTAACGTTAAAGCCAATGTTTAGTGTTTGTTTTGGGTTAATATTTGGCTACAATCGTTCTAAAATTTCAAAAGTAACGGTGCAATACAGCCAGTAACAATTACTATAGATTGTCACGGTTTATGAAGTCGCTGTTTCCTTCTTGTCTCGTGTGTATGTTTTGTGTGTGTTTTGCGTGTGGGCGGCAGCGCTCATCACCACCTCTGATCTTCACCAGCTGCGGCTCATCAGCACGCCCTATTTAATCCCTCTGTTTTTACCTTGTCTTTGTCAGTTCGTTCTTGGATGTACCTGCGTTCCCACTTGTCTCCTGTTCTCCGTGTTCCCGGGCGTCTCCAGTCCTGTTGGTTGTTCGCTTGTCCTGGTACTTTGTTCATCTCAGCGATTCCTCCAATCTTCCTGTCACCTGGATAACGGACCGTTCTTCACTACTACTCAT